>NW_026902374.1:0-600000 GCF_027409185.1 Cynocephalus volans | reverse complement strand
ACGGATAGAACCGGATAGAAACGGTATAAACCGGATAAAACCGGATTGAACCAGTGTAAACCGGTTGAAACTGGATAAAAACGGATTGAAAGGGTTTAAACCGGTTTAAACTGGATAAAACCGGAATGAACCAGCTTAAACAGGTCTAAACCGGATAAAGCCCGATTGAACAGTCTTAAACTGGTATAAACAGCATAGAACCAGTTTAAACCGGATAAAACGGGATTGAACAGGTTTAAACCAGTTGAAACCGGATAAAACCAGACTGAACCGGTTTAAACCGGATAAAACCGGATTGAACCGGTTTAAACCGGTTTCAACTGTATAGAACCGATAGAACTGGTTTAAAACGGATAAAACAGGATTGAACCGGTTCAAACTGGTTTAAACCGGATAAAACCGGATTGAACCGGTTTAAACTGGTTTCAACCGGATAGTACCGGATAGAACCGGTTTAAACTGGATAAAACCGGATTGGAACGGCTTAAACCGGTTTAAACCGGATAAAACCGGATTGAACCGGTTCAAACCGGTTTAAACCGGATAAAACTGGAATGAACTGGTTTAAACCGGTTTAAAACGGATAGAACCGGATAGAAATGGTTTAAACCGGATAAAACCGGATTGAACTGGATTAAACCAGTTTAAAACGGATAAAACCGGTTGAAACCGGATAAAACCAAATTGAACCATTTTAAACCGGATAAAACCAGACTGAACAGGTTTAAACCGGTTTAAACTGGATAAAACCAGACTGAACCGGTTTAAACCGGATAAAACCTGATTGAACCGGTTTAAACCGGTTTCAAATGTATAGAACCGGATAGAACTGGCTTAAACCGGATAAAACAGGATTGAACTGGTTTAAACCGGATAAAACCGGATTGAACCGGTTAAAACTGGTTTCAATCAGATAGAACCGGATAGAACCGGTTTAAAATGGATAAAACCGGATTGAACCGGCTTAAACCGGTTTAAACCAGATAAAACAGGATTGAACCGGTTCAAACCGGTTTAAACCGGATAAAACCAGATTGAACTGGTTTAAACCGGTTTAAAACGGATAGAACCGGATAGAAACGGTTTAAACCGGATAAAACCGGAATGAACTGGTTTAAACCGGTTTAAAACGGATAGAACCGGATAGAAACGGTTTAAACCGGATAAAACCGGATTGAACAGGATTAAACCGGTTTAAAACGGATAAAACCGGTTTAAACCGGATAAAACCAAATTGAACCAGTTTAAACAGGATAAAACCAGATTGAACCGGTTTAAAACGGATAAAACCGGATTGAACCGGTTTAAACCTGTTTAAACCAGATCAAAACCGATTGAACCGGTTTAAACCGGTTTAAACCGGTTCAAAACGGATGAAACTGGAGTGAACCGGTTTAAACCGTATAAAACCGGATTGAACTGGTTTAAACCGGTCTCCACCGGATAGAACCAGATAGAACCGGTTTAAACTGGATAAAAGCGGATTGAACCGGTTTAAGCCGGTTAATACCGGAGAAAACCGGATGGAACCGGTTTAAACCGGTTTAAACCAGAGAAAACCGATTGAACCGGTTGAAACTGGTTGAAACCGGATATAAACGGATTGAAGCAGTTTAAACCGGTTTAAAAGTGATAAAACCGGAATGAACCGACCTAAACCGGTTTAAACCGGATAGCGGTTTAAACCGGATAAAACCGGATTGAACTGGCTTAAACTGGTTTAAACCGGATAGTACCGGTTTAAACTGGATAAAACCGATTGAACCGGTTTAAACCGGTTTAACCCGGATAAAACCGGATTGAACCGGTTTTAACCTGATAAAACCGGATTGAACTGGTTTAAACCGGTTTCAACCGGATAGAACCGGATAGAACCGGTTTAAACTGGAGAAAACCGGATTGAACCAGCTTAAACAGGTTTAAACCGGATAAAACCGGATTGAACCGGTTCAAACCGTTTTAAAACGGATAAAACCAGAGTGAACTGGTTTAAACCGGATAAAACCGGATTGAACCGGTTTAAACCGGATAAAACCGGATTGAAACGGATTAAACCGGTTTAAACCGGATAAAACCAGATTGAACCGGTTTAAACCGGATAAAAACGGATGGAACCGGCCCAAACCGGTTTAAACCGGATAAAATTGGATTGAACCCGTTTAAACCGGTTTAAACCGGATAAAACCGGATTGAACCGGTTCAAACCGGTTTAAACCGGATAAAACCAAATTGAACCAGTTTAAACCGGATAAAACCGGATTGAACCGGTTTAAAATGGATAAAACCAGACTGAACCAGTTTAAACCGGTTTAAACCGGATAAAACAGGATTGAACCGGTTTAAACCGGTTTCAACTGTATAGAACCGGATAGAACTGGTTTAAACCCGATAAAACAGGATTGAACTGGTTTAAACCGGATAAAACCGGATTGAACCGGTTTAAACTGGTTTCAACCGGATAGAACCGGATAGAACCGGTTTAAAAAGGATAAAACCGGATTGAACCGGCTTAAACCGGTTTAAACCAGATAAAACCGGATTGAACCGGTTTAAACTGGATAAAACCGGATTGAACCGGCTTAAACCGGTTTAAAATGGATAAAACCGGATTGAACAGGATTAAACCGGTTTAAAACGGATAAAACCAGTTTAAACCGGATAAAACCAAATTGAACCAGTTTAAACAGGATAAAACCAGATTGAACCGGTTTAAAACGGATAAAACCGGATTGAACCGGTTTAAACCTGTTTAAACCAGATCAAAACCGATTGAACCGGTTTAAACCGGTTTAAACCAGATAAAACCGGTATGAACAGGCTTAAACCGGTTTAAACCGGATAGAACCGGTTTAAACCCGTTTAAAACGGATAAAACAGGATTGAACCGGTTTACACCGGTTTAAACCGGATAAAACCGGCAGAAACCGGTTTAAACCGGATAGAACCGGTTTAAACCCGTTTAAACCGGATAAAACCGGATTGAACCGGTTTAAACCGGTTTAAACCGGATAAAACCGGATTGAACCAGCTTAAACCGGTTTAAACCGGATAAAATTGGATTGATCCCGTTTAAACCGTTTTAAACAGGATAAAACCGGATTGAACAGTTTTATTCCGGTTTAAACCGGATAAAACCGGTTTAAACGGGATAAAATCAAAATTGAACCAGTTTAAACCGGATAATACCAGATTGAACCGGTTTAAGCCGGATAAAACCGGACTGAACCGGTTTAAATCGGTTTAAACCGTATAAAACCGGATTGAACTGGATTAAACCGGTTTAAACTGGATACACCGGATTGAATCGGTTAAAACCGGTTTAAACCGGATAAAACCAGATTGAACCGGTTTAAACTGGATTGAACCAGATTAAACCGGTTTCAACTGGATAGAACCGGACAGAACCGGTTTAAACCGGATAAAACCAGATTGAATCGGTTTAAACCGGTTCAAACCGGATAAAACCAGATTGAAACGGTTTAAACCGGATTGAACCGGCTTCAACCAGATAAAACCGGAATGAACTGGTTTAAACCGGTTTAAACCGGAAAAAACGGATTGAACCGTTTTAAAGCGGATAAAACCGGATTGAACTGGTTTAAACCTGTTTAAACCAGATAAAAACCGATAGAACCGGTTTAAACCGGTTTAAACCAGATAAAACCGGTATGAACCGGCTTAAACCGGTTTAAACTGGATAGAACTGGTTTAAACCGTTATCCGGTTTAAACCGGATAAAAGTGGCATGAACCGGCTCAAACCGGTTTAAACCGGATAGAACCAGTTTAAACCGGTTTAAACCGGATAAAACCGGATTGAACCGGTTTAAACCGGTTTAAACCGGATAAAACCGGATTGAACCAGCTTAAACCGGTTTAAACAGGATACAACCGGATTGAAATGGTTTATACCGGTTTAAACCGGATAAAACCGGTTTAAACGGGATAAAACCAAATTGAACCAGTTTAAACTGGATAATACCAGACTGAACCGGTTTAAGCCGGATTAAACCGGACTGAACCGGTTTAAATCGGTTTAAACCGTATAAAACCGGATTAAACCGGTTTAAACTGGATAAACCGGATTGAATCGGTTAAAACCGGTTTAAACCGGATAAAACCGGATAGAAACGGTATAAACCGGATAGAACCCGATTGAACCAGTTTAAACCGGATAAAACCGGATTGATCCGGTTTAAACCGGTTTAAACCGGATAAAACCGGATTGAACCGGTTTAAACCGGTTTAAACCAGATAGAACCGGATAGAACCGGTTTAAACCGGATAGAACCGGATAGAACCGGTTTAAACCGGATAAAACCGGATTGAACGGGTTTAAACCGGTTTAAAGCGGATAAAACCGGATTGAACCGGTTAAAACCGGATCAAACCGGATTGAACCGGTTGAAACCTGTTTCAACCGGATAGAACCGGATAGAACCGGTTTAAACTGGATAAAACCGGATTGAACTGTTTTAACCGGTTAAAACAGGATAGAACAGGATAGAACCGGTTTAAACCGATTTAAACAGGATAGAACCGGATAGAACCGGTTTAAACGAGATAAAACCGGATTGAACCGTTTTAAACCGGATAAAACCGGATTGAACCGATTCAAACTGGTTGAAACCGGATAAAACCGGATTAAACCGTTTTAAAGCGGTTTAAACCAGATAAAACCAGATTGAACCGGTTTAAGCCGATTAAAACCGGATTGAACTGGTTTAAACCAGTCTAAACTGGATAAAACCGGTTTAAACTGGATAAAAGCAGATTGAACCGGTTTAAACCAGACAAAACCGGATTGAACTGGTTCAACCGGGTTTAAACCGGATAAAACCGGAGTGAACTGGTTTAAACCGGATAAAACAGGATTGAACCGGTTGAAACCGGATAAAACCGGATCGAACCGTTTCATACCGGTTTAAACCAGATGTAAACGGAATGAACCAGTTTAAACCGGATAAAACCGGACTGAACCGGTTTAACCCGGATAAAACCGGATTGAACCGTTTCAAACCGGTTTTAACCAGATAAAAACGGAATGAACCGGTTTAAACCGGATAAAACCGGATTGAACCGGTTTAAACCGGATAAAACCGGATTGAACCGGTTTAAACCGGTTTCAAATGTATAGAACCGGATAGAACCGGTTTAAACCGGATAAAACAGGATTGAACTGGTTTAAACAGGATAAAACAGGATTGAACTGGTTTAAACTGGCTTCAACCGGATAGAAACGGATAGAGCCTGTTTAAACTGGATAAACCCGGATTGAACCGGCTTAAACCGGTTTAAACTGGATAAAACCGGATTGAACCGGTTCAAACCGGTTTAAACCGGATAGAACCAGTTTAAACCCGTTTAAACCGGATAAAACCGGATTGAACCGGTTTAAACCGTTTTAAACCGGATAAAACCGGATTGAACCAGCTTAACCCGGTTTAAACCAGATAAAACTGGATAGAACCGGTTTAAACCGGATAAAACCGGATTGATCCGGTTTAAACCGGTTTAAACAGGATAAAACAGGATTGAACTGGTTTATACCGGTTTAAACCGGATAAAACCGGTTTAAACGGGATAAAACCAAATTGAACCAGTTTAAACTGGATAATACCAGACTGAACCGGTTTAAGCCGGATAAAACCGGACTGAACCGGTTTAAATCGGTTTAAACCGTATAAAACCGGATTGAACCGGATTAAACCGGTTTAAACTGGATAAACCGGGTTGAATCGGTTAAAACCGGTTTAAACCGGATAAAACCAAATTGAACCATTTTAAACCGGATAAAACCAGACTGAACCGGTTTAAAACGGTTTAAACCGGATAAAACCAGACTGAACCGATTTAAACCGGATAAAACCGGATTGAACCGGTTTAATACGGTTTCAACCGGATAGAACTGGTTTAAATCGGATAAAACCTGATTGAACCGGTTTAAACCGGTTTCAAATGTATAGAACCGGATAGAACCGGTTTAAACCGGATAAAACAGGATTGAACAGGTTTAAACCGGATAAAGCCGGATTGAACCGGTTTAAACCGGTTTCAACCGGGTAAAACGAGATTGAACCGGTTTAAACCGGATAAATCCGGAATGAACTGGTTTAAACCGGAAAAAACTGGATTGAACCGGTTTAAACCGTTTTAAATCGGATAAATCCGGAATGAACTGGTTTAAACCGGTTTAAACTGGATAGAACTGCATAGAACCGATTTAAACCGGATAAAACCGGATTGAACCGGTTCAAACCGGATAATACCGGAATGAACCGGTTTAAACCGGATAAGAACGGATTGAAGCGGTTTAAACAGGATAAAACCGGATAGAACCGGTTCTAACCGGCATAAACCGGATTGAACTGGGTAGAACCGGTTTAAACGAGATAAAACCGGATTGAACTGGTTTAAACCGGTTTAAACAGGATAGAACTGGATAGAACCGGTTTAAACCGGATAAAACCGGATTGAACCAGTTTAAAGTGGTTTAAACCGGATAAAACCAGATTGAACCGGTCTGAAACCGGATAAAACCGGATAGAACCTGTTTAAACCGGATAAAACTATATTGAACCGGTTTAAACCGGTTTAAACAGGATAGAACCGGTTTAAACTGGATAAAACCGGATTGAACCGGTTTAAACCCGTTTAAACCAGATAAAACCGGATTGAACCGTTTTAAACCGGCTCAAATCGGATAAAAACGGATTGAAGCGGTTTGAACTGGTTTAAACCGGATAAAACCAGATAGAACCGGGTTAAACCGGTTTAAATCGGATAAAACCGGATTGACCCGGTTTCAACCGGTTTAAACCGGATAAAACCAAATTGAACCAGTTTAAACCGGATAAAACCAGATTGAACCGGTTTAAACCAGATAAAACCGGATTGAACCATTTTAAACCGGTTTAAAACAAATAGAACCGGATAGAACCGGTTTAAACCGGATAAGACCTGATTGAAACGGTTTGAACCGGTTTAAACCGGAGAAAACCGGAATGAACCGGCTTAAACCGGTTTAAACCGGTTGAAACCGGATAAAAACAGATTGAACCGGTTTAAACCGGATAAAACCGGATTGATCCGGTTTAAACCGGTTTCAACCGGATAGAACCGGATTGAACTGGCTTAAACCGGTTTCAACCGGATAGAACTGGATAGAACCGGTTTAAACTGGATAAAACCGGATTGAACGGGCTTAAACCAGTTTAAACCGGATAAAAGCGGATTGAACCGGTTCAAACCGGTTTAAACCGGATAAAACCAGAGTGAACTGGTTTAAACCGGATAAAACCGGATTGAACCGGTTTAAACCGGTTTAAACCGGATAAAACCGGATTGAACCGGATTAAACCGGTTTAAACTGGATAAAACCAGATTGAACCGGTTTAAACCGGATAAAAACGGACGGAACCGGCCTAAACCGGTTTAAACCGGATAAAATTGGATTGAACCGGTTCAAACCTGTTTAAACCGGATAAAACCAAATTGAACCAGTTTAAACCGGATAAAACCATATTGAACCGGTTTAAAATGGATAAAACCAGACTGAACCAGTTTAAACCGGTTTAAACCGGATAAAACCGGATTGAACTGGTTTAAACCAGATAGAACCGGGCTAAACTGGTTTAAACCGGATAAAATCGGATAGAACCGTTTTAAAACGGATAAAACCGGACTGAACAGGTTTAAATCGGATAAAAACGGATTGAACCGGTTTAAACCGGTTTAAACCGGAGAAAAACGGATTGAACCGGTTTAAACCGGATAAAACCGGATTGAACCGGTTTGAACCGGTCTAAACCGGATAAAACCGGATTGAACCGTTTTAAACCGGATAAAATGGATTTGAACCAGTTTAAACCGGTTTAAACCGGATAGAACCGGGCTAAACCGGTTTAAACCGGATAAAACCGGAATGAACAGGTTTAAACCGGATAAAGCCCGATTGAACCGGTTTAAACCGTTTTCAACCGGGTAAAACGAGATTGAACCGGTTTAAACCGGATAAATCCGGAATGAACTGGTTTAAACCGGAAAAAACTGGATTGAACCGGTTTAAACCGTTTTAAATCGGATAAATCCGGAATGAACTGGTTTAAACCGGTTTAAACTGGATAGAACTGCATAGAACCGATTTAAACCGGATAAAACCGTATTGAACCGGTTCAAACCGGATAATACCGGAATGAACCGGTTTAAACCGGATAAGAACGGATTGAAGCGGTTTAAACCGGTTTAAATCTGATAAAACCGGATCGATCCGGCTTAAACTGGTTTAAACCGGATAAAACTGGTTTAAACTGGATAAAACCGATTGAACCGGTTTAAACCGTTTTAAACTGGATAAAACCAGATTGAGCCGGTTTAAACTGGATAAAAACGGATAGAACCGGTTTAAACCGGTTTAAACCATATTGAACTGGATAGAACCGGTTTAAACCGGATAAAACCGGAATGAACAGGTTTAAACCGGTTTAAAACGGATAGAACCGGATAGAAACGGTATAAACCGGATAAAACCGGATTGAACCAGTGTAAACCGGTTGAAACTGGATAAAAACGGATTGAAAGGGTTTAAACCGGTTTAAACTGGATAAAACCGGAATGAACCAGCTTAAACAGGTCTAAACCGGATAAAGCCCGATTGAACAGTCTTAAACTGGTATAAACAGCATAGAACCAGTTTAAACCGGATAAAACGGGATTGAACAGGTTTAAACCAGTTGAAACCGGATAAAACCAGACTGAACCGGTTTAAACCGGATAAAACCGGATTGAACCGGTTTAAACCGGTTTCAACTGTATAGAACCGATAGAACTGGTTTAAAACGGATAAAACAGGATTGAACCGGTTCAAACTGGTTTAAACCGGATAAAACCGGATTGAACCGGTTTAAACTGGTTTCAACCGGATAGTACCGGATAGAACCGGTTTAAACTGGATAAAACCGGATTGGAACGGCTTAAACCGGTTTAAACCGGATAAAACCGGATTGAACCGGTTCAAACCGGTTTAAACCGGATAAAACTGGAATGAACTGGTTTAAACCGGTTTAAAACGGATAGAACCGGATAGAAATGGTTTAAACCGGATAAAACCGGATTGAACTGGATTAAACCGGTTTAAAACGGATAAAACCGGTTGAAACCGGATAAAACCAAATTGAACCATTTTAAACCGGATAAAACCAGACTGAACAGGTTTAAACCGGTTTAAACTGGATAAAACCAGACTGAACCGGTTTAAACCGGATAAAACCTGATTGAACCGGTTTAAACCGGTTTCAAATGTATAGAACCGGATAGAACTGGCTTAAACCGGATAAAACAGGATTGAACTGGTTTAAACCGGATAAAACCGGATTGAACCGGTTAAAACTGGTTTCAATCAGATAGAACCGGATAGAACCGGTTTAAAATGGATAAAACCGGATTGAACCGGCTTAAACCGGTTTAAACCAGATAAAACAGGATTGAACCGGTTCAAACCGGTTTAAACCGGATAAAACCAGATTGAACTGGTTTAAACCGGTTTAAAACGGATAGAACCGGATAGAAACGGTTTAAACCGGATAAAACCGGAATGAACTGGTTTAAACCGGTTTAAAACGGATAGAACCGGATAGAAACGGTTTAAACCGGATAAAACCGGATTGAACAGGATTAAACCGGTTTAAAACGGATAAAACCGGTTTAAACCGGATAAAACCAAATTGAACCAGTTTAAACAGGATAAAACCAGATTGAACCGGTTTAAAACGGATAAAACCGGATTGAACCGGTTTAAACCTGTTTAAACCAGATCAAAACCGATTGAACCGGTTTAAACCGGTTTAAACCGGTTCAAAACGGATGAAACTGGAGTGAACCGGTTTAAACCGTATAAAACCGGATTGAACTGGTTTAAACCGGTCTCCACCGGATAGAACCAGATAGAACCGGTTTAAACTGGATAAAAGCGGATTGAACCGGTTTAAGCCGGTTAATACCGGAGAAAACCGGATGGAACCGGTTTAAACCGGTTTAAACCAGAGAAAACCGATTGAACCGGTTGAAACTGGTTGAAACCGGATATAAACGGATTGAAGCAGTTTAAACCGGTTTAAAAGTGATAAAACCGGAATGAACCGACCTAAACCGGTTTAAACCGGATAGCGGTTTAAACCGGATAAAACCGGATTGAACTGGCTTAAACTGGTTTAAACCGGATAGTACCGGTTTAAACTGGATAAAACCGATTGAACCGGTTTAAACCGGTTTAACCCGGATAAAACCGGATTGAACCGGTTTTAACCTGATAAAACCGGATTGAACTGGTTTAAACCGGTTTCAACCGGATAGAACCGGATAGAACCGGTTTAAACTGGAGAAAACCGGATTGAACCAGCTTAAACAGGTTTAAACCGGATAAAACCGGATTGAACCGGTTCAAACCGTTTTAAAACGGATAAAACCAGAGTGAACTGGTTTAAACCGGATAAAACCGGATTGAACCGGTTTAAACCGGATAAAACCGGATTGAAACGGATTAAACCGGTTTAAACCGGATAAAACCAGATTGAACCGGTTTAAACCGGATAAAAACGGATGGAACCGGCCCAAACCGGTTTAAACCGGATAAAATTGGATTGAACCCGTTTAAACCGGTTTAAACCGGATAAAACCGGATTGAACCGGTTCAAACCGGTTTAAACCGGATAAAACCAAATTGAACCAGTTTAAACCGGATAAAACCGGATTGAACCGGTTTAAAATGGATAAAACCAGACTGAACCAGTTTAAACCGGTTTAAACCGGATAAAACAGGATTGAACCGGTTTAAACCGGTTTCAACTGTATAGAACCGGATAGAACTGGTTTAAACCCGATAAAACAGGATTGAACTGGTTTAAACCGGATAAAACCGGATTGAACCGGTTTAAACTGGTTTCAACCGGATAGAACCGGATAGAACCGGTTTAAAAAGGATAAAACCGGATTGAACCGGCTTAAACCGGTTTAAACCAGATAAAACCGGATTGAACCGGTTTAAACTGGATAAAACCGGATTGAACCGGCTTAAACCGGTTTAAAATGGATAAAACCGGATTGAACCAGATTGAACCGGTTCAAACCGGTTTAAACCGGATAAAACCAGAATGAACTGGTTTAAACCGGTTTAAAACGGATAGAACCGGATAGAAACGGTTTAAACCGGATAAAACCGGATTGAACTGGATTAAACCGGTTTAAAACGGATAAAACAAGATTGAACCAGTTTAAACCGGATAAAACCGGATTGAACCAGTTTAAACCAGTTTAAACCAGATAGAAATGGATAGAACTGGTTTACACCGGATAAAACCGGATTGAACCGGTTTGAACTGGTCTAAAACGGATAAAACCGGATTGAACTGGTTTCAACCGCTTTAAACTGGATAAAACAAGATTGAACCAGTTTAAACCGGATAAAACCGGATTGAACCAGCTTAAACCGGTTTTAACCGGATAAAACTGGATTGAACCGGTTTAAACCGGTTTAAACCGGATAAAACCAGATAGAACCGGTTCAAACCGGTTTAAACCGGATAAAACCGGATTGAACCGGTTCAAACCGGATAAAACCGGATTGAAGCGGTTTAAACCGGTTCAAACCGGATAAAACCAGATTGAAACGGTTTAAACCGGATTGAACCGGCTTAAACCGGACAAAACCGGAATGAACTGGTTTAAACCGGTTTAAACCGGAAAAAACGGATTGAACCGTTTTAAAGTGGATAAAACCGGATTGAACAGGTTTAAACCTGTTTAAACCAGATAAAAACCGATTGAACCGGTTTAAACCGGTTTAAACCGGATAAAACCGGTATGAACCGGCTTAAACCGGTTTAAACTGGATAGAACCGGTTTAATCTGGTATTCGGTTTAAACCGGATAAAACCGGCATGAACCGGCTCAAACCGGTTTAAACCGGATAGAACCGGTTTAAACCCGTTTAAACCGGATAGAACCGGTTTAAACCCGTTTAAACCGGATAAAACCGGATTGAACCGGTTTAAACCGGTTTAAACCGGATAAAACCGGATTGATCCGGTTTAAACCGGTTTAAACCAGATAGAACCGGATAGAACCGGTTTAAACCGGATAAAACTGGATAGAACCGGTTTAAACCGGATAAAACCGGATTGAACCGGTTTAAAGCGGATCAAACCGGATTGAACCGGTTTAAACCGGTTTCAACCGGATAGAACCGGATAGAACTGGTTTAAACTGGATAAAACCGGATTGAACCTGATTAAACCGGTCTAAAGTGGAGAAAACCGGATTGAACAGGTTTAAACCGGATAAAACCGGATTGACCCGGTTTAAACGGGTTTATAACGGATAAAACCGGATTGAACCGGTTCAATCCGGTTTAAACCGGATAAAACCAAATTGAACCAGTTTAAACCGGATAAAATCAGATTGAACCGGTTTAAAACGGATAAAACCGGATTGAACCAGTTTAAACCCGTTTAAACCAGATGGAAACGAATAGAACCGGTTTAAACCGGATAAAACCGGATTGAAACGGTTTAAACCCGTTTAAACCGGATAAAACCTGATTGAAGCGGTTCAAACTGGTTTAAACCGGATGAAACCGGATTAAACCGTTTTAAAGCGGTTTAAACCAGATAAAACCAGATTGAACCGCTTTAAGCCGATTAAAACCGGATTGAACTGGTTTAAACCAGTCTAAACCGGATAAAACCGGTTTAAACCGGATAAAACCAGATTGAACCGGTTTAAACCAGATAAAACCGGATTGAACTGGTTCAACTGGGTTTAAACCGGATAAAACCGGAGTGAACTGGTTTAAACTGGATAAAACAGGATTGAACCGGTTGAAACCGGAGAAAACCGGATCGAAACGTTTCAAACCGGTTTTAACCAGATAAAAACGGAATGAACCGGTTTAAACCGGATAAAACCGGACTGAACCGGTTTAAACCGGATAAAACCGGATTGAACCGGTTTAAACTGGTTTCAACCGGATAGAACCGGATAGAACCGGTTTAAACTGGATAAAACCGGACTGAACCGGCTTAAACCGGTTTAAACCGGATAAAACCGGATTGAACCTGTTCAAACCGGTTTAAACCGGATAAAACCGGAATGAACAGGTTTAAACCGGTTTAAAACGGATAGAACCGGATAGAAACGGTATAAACCGGATAAAACTGGATTGAACCAGTGTAAACCGGTTGAAACTGGATAAAAACGGATTGAAAGGGTTTAAACCGGTTTAAACTGGATAAAACCGGAATGAACCAGCTTAAACAGGTCTAAACCGGATAAAGCCCGATTGAACAGTCTTAAACTGGTATAAACAGCATAGAACCAGTTTAAACCGGATAAAACGGGATTGAACAGGTTTAAACCAGTTGAAACCGGATAAAACCAGACTGAACCGGTTTAAACCGGATAAAACCGGATTGAACCGGTTTAAACCGGTTTCAACTGTATAGAACCGATAGAACTGGTTTAAAACGGATAAAACAGGATTGAACCGGTTCAAACTGGTTTAAACCGGATAAAACCGGATTGAACCGGTTTAAACTGGTTTCAACCGGATAGTACCGGATAGAACCGGTTTAAACTGGATAAAACCGGATTGGAACGGCTTAAACCGGTTTAAACTGGATAAAACCGGATTGAACCGGTTCAAACCGGTTTAAACCGGATAAAACTGGAATGAACTGGTTTAAACCGGTTTAAAACGGATAGAACCGGATAGAAATGGTTTAAACCGGATAAAACCGGATTGAACTGGATTAAACCGGTTTAAAACGGATAAAACCGGTTGAAACCGGATAAAACCAAATTGAACCATTTTAAACCGGATAAAACCAGACTGAACAGGTTTAAACCCGTTTAAACTGGATAAAACCAGACTGAACCGGTTTAAACCGGATAAAACCTGATTGAACCGGTTTAAACCGGTTTCAAATGTATAGAACCGGATAGAACTGGCTTAAACCGGATAAAACAGGATTGAACTGGTTTAAACCGGATAAAACCGGATTGAACCGGTTAAAACTGGTTTCAATCAGATAGAACCGGATAGAACCGGTTTAAAATGGATAAAACCGGATTGAACCGGCTTAAACCGGTTTAAACCAGATAAAACAGGATTGAACCGGTTCAAACCGGTTTAAACCGGATAAAACCAGATTGAACTGGTTTAAACCGGTTTAAAACGGATAGAACCGGATAGAAACGGTTTAAACCGGATAAAACCGGAATGAACGGGTTTAAACCGGTTTAAAACGGATAGAACCGGATAGAAACGGTTTAAACCGGATAAAACCGGATTGAACAGGATTAAACCGGTTTAAAACGGATAAAACCGGTTTAAACCGGATAAAACCAAATTGAACCAGTTTAAACAGGATAAAACCAGATTGAACCGGTTTAAAACGGATAAAACCGGATTGAACCGGTTTAAACCTGTTTAAACCAGATCAAAACCGATTGAACCGGTTTAAACCGGTTTAAACCAGATAAAACCGGTATGAACAGGCTTAAACCGGTTTAAACCGGATAGAACCGGTTTAAACCCGTTTAAAACGGATAAAACAGGATTGAACCGGTTTAAACCGGTTTAAACCGGATAAAACCGGCAGAAACCGGTTTAAACCGGATAGAACCGGTTTAAACCCGTTTAAACCGGATAAAACCGGATTGAACCGGTTTAAACCGGTTTAAACCGGATAAAACCGGATTGAACCAGCTTAAACCGGTTTAAACCGGATAAAATTGGATTGATCCCGTTTAAACCGTTTTAAACAGGATAAAACCGGATTGAACAGTTTTATTCCAGTTTAAACCGGATAAAACCGGTTTAAACGGGATAAAATCAAAATTGAACCAGTTTAAACCGGATAATACCAGATTGAACCGGTTTAAGCCGGATAAAACCGGACTGAACCGGTTTAAATCGGTTTAAACCGTATAAAACCGGATTGAACTGGATTAAACCGGTTTAAACTGGATACACCGGATTAAATCGGTTAAAACCGGTTTAAACCGGATAAAACCAGATTGAACCGGTTTAAACCGGATTGAACCAGATTAAACCGGTTTCAACTGGATAGAACCGGACAGAACCGGTTTAAACCGGAAAAAAACAGATTGAATCGGTTTAAACCGGTTCAAACCGGATAAAACCAGATTGAAACGGTTTAAACCGGTTTAAACCGGATAAAACCAAATTGAACCATTTTAAACCGGATAAAACCAGACTGAACCGGTTTAAACCGGTTTAAACTGGATAAAACCAGACTGAACCGATTTAAACCGGATAAAACCGGATTGAACCGGTTTAATACGGTTTCAACCGGATAGAACTGGTTTAAATCGGATAAAACCTGATTGAACCGGTTTAAACCGGTTTCAAATGTATAGAACCGGATAGAACCGGTTTAAACCGGATAAAACAGGATTGAACTGGTTTAAAGCGGATAAAGACGGATTGAACCGGTTTAAACCGGTTTCAACCGGGTAAAACGAGATTGAACCGGTTTAAACCGGATAAATCCGGAATGAACTGGTTTAAACCGGAAAAAACTGGATTGAACGGGTTTAAACCGTTTTAAATCGGATAAATCCGGAATGAACTGGTTTAAACCGGTTTAAACTGGATAGAACTGCATAGAACCGATTTAAACCGGATAAAACCGGATTGAACCGGTTCAAACCGGATAATACCGGAATGAACCGGTTTAAACCGGATAAGAACGGATTGAAGCGGTTTAAACTGGTTTAAATCTGATAAAACCGGATCGATCCGGCTTAAACTGGTTTAAACCGGATAAAACTGGTTTAAACTGGATAAAACCGATTGAACCGGTTTAAACCGTTTTAAACTGGATAAAACCAGATTGAACCGGTTTAAACTGGATAAAAACGGATAGAACCGGTTTAAACCGGTTTAAACCAGATTGAACTGGATAGAATCGGTTTAAACCGGATAAAACCGGATTGAACAGGTTTAAACCGGATAAAAACGGATTGAACAGGTTTAAACCGGATAAAAACGGATTGAACCGGTTTAAACCGGCTTAACCGGATAAAACCGGATTGAACCGGATCAAACCGGTTTAAACCGGTTAGAACAGGTTTAAACCGGATAAAATCGGATTGAACCGGTTTAAACAGGATAAAACCGGATAGAACCGGTTCTAACCGGCATAAACCGGATTGAACTGGGTAGAACCGGTTTAAACGAGATAAAACCGGATTGAACTGGTTTAAACCGGTTTAAACAGGATAGAACTGGATAGAACCGGTTTAAACCGGATAAAACCGGATTGAACCAGTTTAAAGTGGTTTAAACCGGATAAAACCAGATTGAACCGGTCTGAAACCGGATAAAACCGGATAGAACCTGTTTAAACCGGATAAAACTATATTGAACCGGTTTAAACCGGTTTAAACAGGATAGAACCGGTTTAAACTGGATAAAACCGGATTGAACCGGGTTAAACCCGTTTAAACCAGATAAAACCGGATTGAACCGTTTTAAACCGGCTCAAATCAGATAAAAACGGATTGAAGCGGTTTAAACTGGTTTAAACCGGATAAAACCAGATAGAACCGGGTTAAACCGGTTTAAATCGGATAAAACCGGATTGACCCGGTTTCAACCGGTTTAAACTGGATAAAAACGGATTGAACCGGTTTAAAACGGTTTAAACCGGATAAAAACGGTTTAAACCGGATAAAACCAAATTGAACCAGTTTAAACCGGATAAAACCAGATTGAACCGGTTTAAACCAGATAAAACCGGATTGAACCATTTTAAACCGGTTTAAAACAAATAGAACCGGATAGAACCGGTTTAAACCGGATAAGACCTGATTGAAACGGTTTGAACCGGTTTAAACCGGATAAAACCGGATTGAACCGGTTTAAACTGGTTTCAACCGGATAGAACCGGATAGAACCTGTTTAAACTGTATAAAACCGGATTGAACCGGCTTAAACCGGTTTAAACCGGATAAAACCGGATTGAACCGGTTCAAACCGGTTTAAACTGGATAAAACCGGAATGAACTGGTTTAAACCGGTTTAAAACGGATAGAACCGGATAGAAACGGTATAAACTGGATAAAACCGGATTGAACCGGTGTAAACCGGTTGAAACAGGATAAAAACGGATTGAAAGGGTTTAAACCGGTATAAACTGGATAAAACCGGAATGAACCGGCTTAAACGGGTCTAAACCGGATAAAACGCGACTGAACAGGCTTAAACTGGTATAAAGAGCATAGAACCGGTTTAAACCGGATAAAACTGTATTGAACCGGTTTAAACCGGTTTAAAACGGATAAAACCAGACTGAACCGGTTTAAACCGGATAAAACCGGATTGAACCGGTTTAAACCAGTTTCAACTGTATAGAACTGGATAGAACCGGTTTAAACCGGATAAAACAGGATTGAACTGGTTTAAACCGGATAAAACAGGATTGAACAGGTTTAAACTGGTTCAAACCGGATAGAACCGGTTTAAACTGGATAAAACCGGATTGAACCGGTTCAAACCGGTTTAAAACGGATTAAACCGGATTGAACCGGCTCAAACCGGTTTAAACCGGATAAAACCGGAGTGAACTGGTTTAAACCGGCTTAAAACGGATAGAACCGGATACAAACGGTTTAAACCGGATAAAACCGGATTGAACTGGATTAAACCGGTTTAAAACGGATAAAACCGATTTAAACCGGATAAAACCAAATAGAACCATTTTTAACCGGATAAAACCAGATTGAACCGGTTTAAAATGGATAAAACCGGATTGAACCAGTTTAAACCAGTTTAAACCAGATAGAAATGGATAGAACTGGTTTAAACCGGATAAAACCGGATTGAACCGGTTTGAACTGGTCTAAACCGGATAAAACCGGATTGAACTGGTTTCAACCGGTTTAAACCGGATAAAACAAGATTGAACCAGTTTAAACCGGATAAAACCGGATTGAACCAGCTTAAACTGGTTTAAACTGGATAAAACTGGATTGAACCGGTTTAAACCGGTTTAAAACGGATAAAACCAGATTGAACCGGTTTAAAATGGATAAAACCGGATTGAACCAGTTTAAACCGGTTTAAACCAGATAGAAATGGATAGAACCGGTTTAAACCGGATAAAACCGGATTGAAACGGTTTGAACCGCTCTAAACCGGATAGAACCGGTTTCAACCAGTTTAAAACGGATAAAACCGTATTGAACCGGTTTAAACCGGATAAAACCGGATTGAACCGGTTTAAACCGGTTTCAAATGTATAGAACCGGATAGAACCGGTTTAAACCGGATAAAACAGGATTGAACTGGTTTAAACAGGATAAAACAGGATTGAACCGGTTTAAACTGGCTTCAACCGGATAGAAACGGATAGAGCCTGTTTAAACTGGATAAAACCGGATTGAACCGGTTTAAACCGGTTTAAAACGGATAAAACCAGATTGAACCGGTTTAAAATGGATAAAACCGGATTGAACCAGTGTAAACCGGTTTAAACCAGATAGAAACGGATAGAACCGGTTTAAACCGGATAAAACCGGATTGAAACGGTTTGAACCGCTCTAAACCGGATAGAACCGGTTTCAACCAGTTTAAGCCGGATAAAACCGGATTGAACCGGTTTAAAACGGATAAAACCGGATTGAACCGGTTTAAACCGGTTTCAAATGTATAGAACCGGATAGAACCGGTTTAAACCGGATAAAACAGGATTGAACTGGTTTAAACAGGATAAAACAGGATTGAACCGGTTTAAACTGGCTTCAACCGGATAGAAACGGATAGAGCCTGTTTAAACTGGATAAAACCGGATTGAACCGGCTTAAACCGGTTTAAACTGGATAAAACCGGATTGAACCGGTTCAAACCGGTTTAAACCGGATAGAACCAGTTTAAACCCGTTTAAACCGGATAAAACCGGATTGAACCAGTTTAAACCATTTTAAACCGGATAAAACCGGATTGAACCAGCTTAACCCGGTTTAAACCGGATAAAACTGGATTGAACCGGTTTAAACCGGATAAAACCGGATTGATCCGGTTTAAACCGGTTTAAACAGGATAAAACAGGATTGAACTGGTTTATACCGGTTTAAACCGGATAAAACCGGATTGAACAGGATTAAACCGGTTTAAAACGGATAAAACCGGTTTAAAATGGATAAAACCAAATTGAACCAGTTTAAACCGGATAAAACCAGATTGAACCGGTTTAAAACGGATAAAACCGGTATGAACAGGCTTAAACCGGTTTAAACCGGATAGAACCGGTTTAAACCCGTTTAAAACGGATAAAACAGGATTGAACCGGTTTAAACCGGTTTAAAACGGATAAAACCGGCAGAAAACGGTTTAAACCGGATAGAACCGGTTTAAACCTGTTTAAACCGGATAAAACCGGATTGAACCGCTATAAACCGGTTTAAACCGGATAAAACCGGATTGAACCAGCTTAAAACGGTTTAAACCGGATAAAACTGGATTGAACCGGTTTAAACCGGATAAAATTTGATTGATCCCGTTTAAACCGTTTTAAACAGGATAAAACCGGATTGAACAGTTTTATACCGGTTTAAACCGGATAAAACCGGTTTAAACGGGATAAAATCAAAATTGAACCAGTTTAAACCGGATAATACCAGATTGAACCGGTTTAAGCCGGATAAAACCGGACTGAACCGGTTTAAATCGGTTTAAACCGTATAAAACCGGATTGAACTGGATTAAACCGGTTTAAACTGGATACACCGGATTGAATCGGTTAAAACCGGTTTAAACCGGATAAAACCAGATTGAACCGGTTTAAACCGGATTGAACCGGATTAAACCGGTTTCAACTGGATAGAACCGGACAGAACCGGTTTAAACCGGATAAAACCAGATTGAATCGGTTTAAACCGGTTCAAACCGGATAAAACCAGATTGAAACGGTTTAAACCGGATTGAACCGGCTTCAACCAGATAAAACCGGAATGAACTGGTTTAAACCGGTTTAAACCGGAAAAAACGGATTGAACCGTTTTAAAGCGGATAAAACCGGATTGAACTGGTTTAAACCTGTTTAAACCAGATAAAAACCGATAGAACCGGTTTAAACCGGTTTAAACCAGATAAAACCGGTATGAACCGGCTTAAACTGGTTTAAACTGGATAGAACTGGTTTAAACCGTTATCCGGTTTAAACCGGATAAAAGTGGCATGAACCGGCTCAAACCGGTTTAAACCGGATAGAACCAGTTTAAACCGGTTTAAACCGGATAAAACCGGATTGAACCGGTTTAAACCGGTTTAAACCGGATAAAACCGGATTGAACCAGCTTAAACCGGTTTAAACAGGATACAACCGGATTGAAATGGTTTATACCGGTTTAAACCGGATAAAACCGGTTTAAACGGGATAAAACCAAATTGAACCAGTTTAAACTGGAAAATACCAGACTGAACCGGTTTAAGCCGGATTAAACCGGACAGAACCGGTTTAAACCGGATAAAACCAGATTGAATCGGTTTAAACCGGTTCAAACCGGATAAAACCAGATTGAAACGGTTTAAACCGGATTGAACCGGCTTCAACCAGATAAAACCGGAATGAACTGGTTTAAACCGGTTTAAACCGGAAAAAACGGATTGAACCGTTTTAAAGCGGATAAAACCGGATTGAACTGGTTTAAACCTGTTTAAACCAGATAAAAACCGATAGAACCGGTTTAAACCGGTTTAAACCAGATAAAACCGGTATGAACCGGCTTAAACTGGTTTAAACTGGATAGAACTGGTTTAAACCGTTATCCGGTTTAAACCGGATAAAAGTGGCATGAACCGGCTCAAACCGGTTTAAACCGGATAGAACCAGTTTAAACCGGTTTAAACCGGATAAAACCGGATTGAACCGGTTTAAACCGGTTTAAACCGGATAAAACCGGATTGAACCAGCTTAAACCGGTTTAAACAGGATACAACCGGATTGAAATGGTTTATACCGGTTTAAACCGGATAAAACCGGTTTAAACGGGATAAAACCAAATTGAACCAGTTTAAACTGGAAAATACCAGACTGAACCGGTTTAAGCCGGATTAAACCGGACTGAACCGGTTTAAATCGGTTTAAACCGTATAAAACCGGATTAAACCGGTTTAAACTGGATAAACCGGATTGAATCGGTTAAAACCGGTTTAAACCGGATAAAACCGGATAGAACCGGTATAAACCGGATAGAACCCGATTGAACCAGTTTAAACCGGATAAAACCGGATTGATCCGGTTTAAACCGGTTTAAACCGGATAAAACCGGATTGAACCGGTTTAAACCGGTTTAAACCAGATAGAACCGGATAGAACCGGTTTAAACCGGATAGAACCGGATAGAACCGGTTTAAACCGGATAAAACCGGATTGAACGGGTTTAAACCGGTTTAAAGCGGATAAAACCGGATTGAACCGGTTAAAACCGGATCAAACCGGATTGAACCGGTTGAAACCTGTTTCAACCGGATAGAACCGGATAGAACCGGTTTAAACTGGATAAAACCGGATTGAACTGTTTTAACCGGTTAAAACAGGATAGAACAGGATAGAACCGGTTTAAACCGATTTAAACAGGATAGAACCGGATAGAACCGGTTTAAACGAGATAAAACCCGATTGAACCGTTTTAAACCGGATAAAACCGGATTGAACCGGTTCAAACTGGTTGAACCCGGATAAAACCGGATTAAACCGTTTTAAAGCGGTTTAAACCAGATAAAACCAGATTGAACTGGTTTAAGCCGATTAAAACCGGATTGAAATGGTTTAAACCAGTCTACACCGGATAAAACCGGTTTAAACTGGATAAAAGCAGATTGAACCGGTTTAAACCAGACAAAACCGGATTGAACTGGTTCAACCGGGTTTAAACCGGATAAAACCGGAGTGAACTGGTTTAAACCGGATAAAACAGGATTGAACCGGTTGAAACCGGATAAAACCGGATCGAACCGTTTCATACCGGTTTAAACCAGATGTAAATGGAATGAACCAGTTTAAACCGGATAAAACCGGACTGAACCGGTTTAACCCGGATAAAACCGGATTGAACCGTTTCAAACCGGTTTTAACCAGATAAAACCGGAATGAACCGGTTTAAACCGGATAAAACCGGATTGAACCGGTTTAAACCGGATAAAACCGGATTGAACCGGTTTAAACCGGTTTCAAATGTATAGAACCGGATAGAACCGGTTTAAACCGGATAAAACAGGATTGAACTGGTTTAAACAGGATAAAACAGGATTGAACTGGTTTAAACTGGCTTCAACCGGATAGAAACGGATAGAGCCTGTTTAAACTGGATAAACCCGGATTGAACCGGCTTAAACCGGTTTAAACTGGATAAAACCGGATTGAACCGGTTCAAACCGGATTAAACAGGATAGAACCAGTTTAAACCCGTTTAAACCGGATAAAACCGGATTGAACCGGTTTAAACCGTTTTAAACCGGATAAAACCGGATTGAACCAGCTTAACCCGGTTTAAACCGGATAAAACTGGATAGAACCGGTTTAAACCGGATAAAACCGGATTGATCCGGTTTAAACCGGTTTAAACAGGATAAAACAGGATTGAACTGGTTTATACCGGTTTAAACCGGATAAAACCGGTTTAAACGGGATAAAACCAAATTGAACCAGTTTAAACTGGATAATACCAGACTGAACCGGTTTAAGCCGGATAAAACCGGACTGAACCGGTTTAAATCGGTTTAAACCGTATAAAACCGGATTGAACCGGATTAAACCGGTTTAAACTGGATAAACCGGGTTGAATCGGTTAAAACCGGTTTAAACCGGATAAAACCGGATAGAACTGGTATAAACCGGATAAAAACGGATTGAACCAGTTTAAACCGGATAAAACCGGATTGATCCGGTTTAAACCAGTTTAAACCGGATAAAATCGGATTGAACCGGTTTAAACCGGTTTAAACCAGATAGAACCGGATAGAACCGGTTTAAAACGGGTAGAACCGGTTCAAACCGGTTTGAACCGGATAAAACCGGAATGAACTGGTTTAAACCGGTTTAAAACGGATAGAACCGGACAGAAACGGTTTAAACCAGATAAAACCGGATCGAACCGGTGGAAACCGTTTGAAACCGGATAAAAATGGATTGAAAGGGTTTAAACCGGTTTAAACTGGATTAAACTGGAATGAACAGGCTTAAACAGGTCTATACTGGATAAAACTCGATTGAACAGGCTTAAACTGGTATAAAAAGCATAGAACCGGTTTAAACCGGATAAAACCGGATTGAAATGGTTTATACCGGTTTAAACCGGATAGAACCGGTTTAAACTGGATAAAACCGGATTGAACCGGCTTAAACCGGTTTAAACCGGATAAAACCGGATTGAACCGGTTCAAACCGGTTTAAAACGGATTAAACCGGATTGAACCGGCTCAAACCGGTTTAAACCGGATAAAACCGGAGTGAACTGGTTTAAACCGGCTTAAAACGGATAGAACCGGATACAAACGGTTTAAACCGGATAAAACCGGATTGAACTGGATTAAACCGGTTTAAAACGGATAAAACCGATTTAAACCGGATAAAACCAAATAGAACCATTTTTAACCGGATAAAACCAGATTGAACCGGTTTAAAATGGATAAAACCGGATTGAACCAGTTTAAACCAGTTTAAACCAGATAGAAATGGATAGAACTGGTTTAAACCGGATAAAACCGGATTGAACCGGTTTGAACTGGTCTAAACCGGATAAAACCGGATTGAACTGGTTTCAACCGGTTTAAACCGGATAAAACAAGATTGAACCAGTTTAAACCGGATAAAACCGGATTGAACCAGCTTAAACTGGTTTAAACTGGATAAAACTGGATTGAACCGGTTTAAACCGGTTTAAAACGGATAAAACCAGATTGAACCGGTTTAAAATGGATAAAACCGGATTGAACCAGTTTAAACCGGTTTAAACCAGATAGAAATGGATAGAACCGGTTTAAACCGGATAAAACCGGATTGAAACGGTTTGAACCGCTCTAAACCGGATAGAACCGGTTTCAACCAGTTTAAAACGGATAAAACCGTATTGAACCGGTTTAAACCGGATAAAACCGGATTGAACCGGTTTAAACCGGTTTCAAATGTATAGAACCGGATAGAACCGGTTTAAACCGGATAAAACAGGATTGAACTGGTTTAAACAGGATAAAACAGGATTGAACCGGTTTAAACTGGCTTCAACCGGATAGAAACGGATAGAGCCTGTTTAAACTGGATAAAACCGGATTGAACCGGTTTAAACCGGTTTAAAACGGATAAAACCAGATTGAACCGGTTTAAAATGGATAAAACCGGATTGAACCAGTGTAAACCGGTTTAAACCAGATAGAAACGGATAGAACCGGTTTAAACCGGATAAAACCGGATTGAAACGGTTTGAACCGCTCTAAACCGGATAGAACCGGTTTCAACCAGTTTAAGCCGGATAAAACCGGATTGAACCGGTTTAAAACGGATAAAACCGGATTGAACCGGTTTAAACCGGTTTCAAATGTATAGAACCGGATAGAACCGGTTTAAACCGGATAAAACAGGATTGAACTGGTTTAAACAGGATAAAACAGGATTGAACCGGTTTAAACTGGCTTCAACCGGATAGAAACGGATAGAGCCTGTTTAAACTGGATAAAACCGGATTGAACCGGCTTAAACCGGTTTAAACTGGATAAAACCGGATTGAACCGGTTCAAACCGGTTTAAACCGGATAGAACCAGTTTAAACCCGTTTAAACCGGATAAAACCGGATTGAACCAGTTTAAACCATTTTAAACCGGATAAAACCGGATTGAACCAGCTTAACCCGGTTTAAACCGGATAAAACTGGATTGAACCGGTTTAAACCGGATAAAACCGGATTGATCCGGTTTAAACCGGTTTAAACAGGATAAAACAGGATTGAACTGGTTTATACCGGTTTAAACCGGATAAAACCGGATTGAACAGGATTAAACCGGTTTAAAACGGATAAAACCGGTTTAAAATGGATAAAACCAAATTGAACCAGTTTAAACCGGATAAAACCAGATTGAACCGGTTTAAAACGGATAAAACCGGATTGAACCGGTTTAAACCTGTTTAAACCAGATCAAAACCGATTGAACCGGTTTAAACCGGTTTAAACCAGATAAAACCGGTATGAACAGGCTTAAACCGGTTTAAACCGGATAGAACCGGTTTAAACCCGTTTAAAACGGATAAAACAGGATTGAACCGGTTTAAACCGGTTTAAAACGGATAAAACCGGCAGAAACCGGTTTAAACCGGATAGAACCGGTTTAAACCTGTTTAAACCGGATAAAACCGGATTGAACCGCTATAAACCGGTTTAAACCGGATAAAACCGGATTGAACCAGCTTAAAACGGTTTAAACCGGATAAAACTGGATTGAACCGGTTTAAACCGGATAAAATTTGATTGATCCCGTTTAAACCGTTTTAAACAGGATAAAACCGGATTGAACAGTTTTATACCGGTTTAAACCGGATAAAACCGGTTTAAACGGGATAAAATCAAAATTGAACCAGTTTAAACCGGATAATACCAGATTGAACCGGTTTAAGCCGGATAAAACCGGACTGAACCGGTTTAAATCGGTTTAAACCGTATAAAACCGGATTGAACTGGATTAAACCGGTTTAAACTGGATACACCGGATTGAATCGGTTAAAACCGGTTTAAACCGGATAAAACCAGATTGAACCGGTTTAAACCGGATTGAACCGGATTAAACCAGTTTCAACTGGATAGAACCGGACAGAACCGGTTTAAACCGGATAAAACCAGATTGAATCGGTTTAAACCGGTTCAAACCGGATAAAACCAGATTGAAACGGTTTAAACCGGATTGAACCGGCTTCAACCAGATAAAACCGGAATGAACTGGTTTAAACCGGTTTAAACCGGAAAAAACGGATTGAACCGTTTTAAAGCGGATAAAACCGGATTGAACTGGTTTAAACCTGTTTAAACCAGATAAAAACCGATAGAACCGGTTTAAACCGGTTTAAACCAGATAAAACCGGTATGAACCGGCTTAAACTGGTTTAAACTGGATAGAACTGGTTTAAACCGTTATCCGGTTTAAACCGGATAAAAGTGGCATGAACCGGCTCAAACCGGTTTAAACCGGATAGAACCAGTTTAAACCGGTTTAAACCGGATAAAACCGGATTGAACCGGTTTAAACCGGTTTAAACCGGATAAAACCGGATTGAACCAGCTTAAACCGGTTTAAACAGGATACAACCGGATTGAAATGGTTTATACCGGTTTAAACCGGATAAAACCGGTTTAAACGGGATAAAACCAAATTGAACCAGTTTAAACTGGAAAATACCAGACTGAACCGGTTTAAGCCGGATTAAACCGGACTGAACCGGTTTAAATCGGTTTAAACCGTATAAAACCGGATTAAACCGGTTTAAACTGGATAAACCGGATTGAATCGGTTAAAACCGGTTTAAACCGGATAAAACCGGATAGAACCGGTATAAACCGGATAGAACCCGATTGAACCAGTTTAAACCGGATAAAACCGGATTGATCCGGTTTAAACCGGTTTAAACCGGATAAAACCGGATTGAACCGGTTTAAACCGGTTTAAACCAGATAGAACCGGATAGAACCGGTTTAAACCGGATAGAACCGGATAGAACCGGTTTAAACGAGATAAAACCCGATTGAACCGTTTTAAACCGGATAAAACCGGATTGAACCGGTTCAAACTGGTTGAACCCGGATAAAACCGGATTAAACCGTTTTAAAGCGGTTTAAACCAGATAAAACCAGATTGAACCGGTTTAAGCCGATTAAAACCGGATTGAACTGGTTTAAACCAGTCTACACCGGATAAAACCGGTTTAAACTGGATAAAAGCAGATTGAACCGGTTTAAACCAGACAAAACCGGATTGAACTGGTTCAACCAGGTTTAAACCGGATAAAACCGGAGTGAACTGGTTTAAACCGGATAAAACAGGATTGAACCGGTTGAAACCGGATAAAACCGGATCGAACCGTTTCATACCGGTTTAAACCAGATGTAAACGGAATGAACCAGTTTAAACCGGATAAAACCGGACTGAACCGGTTTAACCCGGATAAAACCGGATTGAACCGTTTCAAACCGGTTTTAACCAGATAAAACCGGAATGAACCGGATTAAACCGGATAAAACCGGATTGAACCGGTTTAAACCGGATAAAACCGGATTGAACCGGTTTAAACCGGTTTCAAATGTATAGAACCGGATAGAACCGGTTTAAACCGGATAAAACAGGATTGAACTGGTTTAAACAGGATAAAACAGGATTGAACTGGTTTAAACTGGCTTCAACCGGATAGAAACGGATAGAGCCTGTTTAAACTGGATAAACCCGGATTGAACTGGCTTAAACCGGTTTAAACTGGATAAAACCGGATTGAACCGGTTCAAACCGGATTAAACAGGATAGAACCAGTTTAAACCCGTTTAAACCGGATAAAACCGGATTGAACCGGTTTAAACCGTTTTAAACCGGATAAAACCGGATTGAACCAGCTTAACCCGGTTTAAACCGGATAAAACTGGATAGAACCGGTTTAAACCGGATAAAACCGGATTGATCCGGTTTAAACCGGTTTAAACAGGATAAAACAGGATTGAACTGGTTTATACCGGTTTAAACCGGATAAAACCGGTTTAAACGGGATAAAACCAAATTGAACCAGTTTAAACTGGATAATACCAGACTGAACCGGTTTAAGCCGGATAAAACCGGACTGAACCGGTTTAAATCGGTTTAAACCGTATAAAACCGGATTGAACCGGATTAAACCGGTTTAAACTGGATAAACCGGGTTGAATCGGTTAAAACCGGTTTAAACCGGATAAAACCGGATAGAACTGGTATAAACCGGATAAAAACGGATTGAACCAGTTTAAACCGGATAAAACCGGATTGATCCGGTTTAAACCAGTTTAAACCGGATAAAATCGGATTGAACCGGTTTAAACCGGTTTAAACCAGATAGAACCGGATAGAACCGGTTTAAAACGGGTAGAACCGGTTCAAACCGGTTTGAACCGGATAAAACCGGAATGAACTGGTTTAAACCGGTTTAAAACGGATAGAACCGGATAGAAACGGTTTAAACCAGATAAAACCGGATCGAACCGGTGGAAACCGTTTGAAACCGGATAAAAATGGATTGAAAGGGTTTAAACCGGTTTAAACTGGATTAAACTGGAATGAACAGGCTTAAACAGGTCTATACTGGATAAAACTCGATTGAACAGGCTTAAACTGGTATAAAAAGCATAGAACTGGTTTAAACCGGATAAAACTGGATTGAACTGGTTTAAACCGGTTTAAACCGGATAAAACCAGACTGAACCGGTTTAAACCGGATAAAACCGGATTGAACCGGTTTAATACGGTTTCAACCGGATAGAACTGGTTTAAACCGGATAAAACCTGATTGAACCGGTTTAAACTGGTTTCAACCGGATAGAACCGGATAGAACCGGTTTAAAATGGATAAAACCGGATTGAACCGGCTTAAACCGGTTTAAATCAGATAAAACCGGATTGAACCGTTTCAAACCAGTTTAAACCGGATAAAACCAGATTGAACTGGGTTAAACCGGATAAAACTGGATTGAACCGGCTTAAACCGGTTTAAACCGGATAAAACCGGATTTAACCGGTTCAAACCGGTTTAAACCGGATAAAACCGGAATGAACTGGTTTAAACCGGTTTAAAACGGATAGAACCGGATAGAAACAGTTTAAACCGGATAAAACCGGATTGAACTGGATTAAACCGGTTTAAAACGGATAAAACCGGTTTAAACCGGATAAAACCAAATTGAACCATTTTAAACCGGATAAAACCAGACTGAACCGGTTTAAACCGGTTTAAACCGGATAAAACCAGACTGAACCGATTTAAACCGGATAAAACCGGATTGAACCGGTTTAATACGGTTTCAACCGGATAGAACTGGTTTAAATCGGATAAAACCTGATTGAACCGGTTTAAACCGGTTTCAAATGTATAGAACCGGATAGAACCGGTTTAAATCGGATAAAACAGGATTGAACTGGTTTAAAGCGGATAAAGACGGATTGAACCGGTTTAAACCGGTTTCAACCGGGTAAAACGAGATTGAACCGGTTTAAACCGGATAAATCCGGAATGAACTGGTTTAAACCGGAAAAAACTGGATTGAACCGGTTTAAACCGTTTTAAATCGGATAAATCCGGAATGAACTGGTTTAAACCGGTTTAAACTGGATAGAACTGCATAGAACCGATTTAAACCGGATAAAACCGGATTGAACCGGTTCAAACCGGATAATACCGGAATGAACCGGTTTAAACCGGATAAGAACGGATTGAAGCGGTTTAAACTGGTTTAAATCTGATAAAACCGGATCGATCCGGCTTAAACTGGTTTAAACCGGATAAAACTGGTTTAAACTGGATAAAACCGATTGAACCGGTTTAAACCGTTTTAAACTGGATAAAACCAGATTGAACCGGTTTAAACTGGATAAAAACGGATAGAACCGGTTTAAACCGGTTTAAACCAGATTGAACTGGATAGAATCGGTTTAAACCGGATAAAACCGGATTGAACAGGTTTAAACCGGATAAAAACGGATTGAACAGGTTTAAACCGGATAAAAACGGATTGAACCGGTTTAAACCGGCTTAACCGGATAAAACCGGATTGAACCGGATCAAACCGGTTTAAACCGGTTAGAACAGGTTTAAACCGGATAAAATCGGATTGAACCGGTTTAAACAGGATAAAACCGGATAGAACCGGTTCTAACCGGCATAAACCGGATTGAACTGGGTAGAACCGGTTTAAACGAGATAAAACCGGATTGAACTGGTTTAAACCGGTTTAAACAGGATAGAACTGGATAGAACCGGTTTAAACCGGATAAAACCGGATTGAACCAGTTTAAAGTAGTTTAAACCGGATAAAACCAGATTGAACCGGTCTGAAACCGGATAAAACCGGATAGAACCTGTTTAAACCGGATAAAACTATATTGAACCGGTTTAAACCGGTTTAAACAGGATAGAACCGGTTTAAACTGGATAAAACCGGATTGAGCCGGGTTAAACCCGTTTAAACCAGATAAAACCGGATTGAACCGTTTTAAACTGGCTCAAATCAGATAAAAACGGATTGAAGCGGTTTAAACTGGTTTAAACCGGATAAAACCAGATAGAACCGGGTTAAACCGGTTTAAATCGGATAAAACCGGATTGACCCGGTTTCAACCGGTTTAAACTGGATAAAAACGGATTGAACCGGTTTAAAACGGTTTAAACCGGATAAAAACGGTTTAAACCGGATAAAACCAAATTGAACCAGTTTAAACCGGATAAAACCAGATTGAACCGGTTTAAACCAGATAAAACCGGATTGAACCATTTTAAACCGGTTTAAAACAAATAGAACCGGATAGAACCGGTTTAAACCGGATAAGACCTGATTGAAACGGTTTGAACCGGTTTAAACCGGATAAAACCGGATTGAACCGGTTTAAAATGGTTTCAACCGGATAGAACCGGATAGAACCTGTTTAAACTGTATAAAACCGGATTGAACCGGCTTAAACCGGTTTAAACCGGATAACACCGGATTGAACCGGTTCAAACCGGTTTAAACCGGATAAAACCGGAATGAACTGGTTTAAACCGGTTTAAAACGGATAGAACCGGATAGAAACGGTATAAACTGGATAAAACCGGATTGAACCGGTGTAAACCGGTTGAAACAGGATAAAAACGGATTGAAAGGGTTTAAACCGGTATAAACTGGATAAAACCGGAATGAACCGGCTTAAACGGGTCTAAACCGGATAAAACGCGATTGAACAGGCTTAAACTGGTATAAAGAGCATAGAACCGGTTTAAACCGGATAAAACTGTATTGAACCGGTTTAAACCGGTTTAAAACGGATAAAACCAGACTGAACCGGTTTAAACCGGATAAAACCGGATTGAACCGGTTTAAACCAGTTTCAACTGTATAGAACCGGATAGAACCGGTTTAAACCGGATAAAACAGGATTGAACTGGTTTAAACCGGATAAAACAGGATTGAACAGGTTTAAACTGGTTCAAACCGGATAGAACCGGTTTAAACTGGATAAAACCGGATTGAACCGGCTTAAACCGGTTTAAACCGGATAAAACCGGATTGAACCGGTTCAAACCGGTTTAAAACGGATTAAACCGGATTGAACCGGCTCAAACCGGTTTAAACCGGATAAAACCGGAGTGAACTGGTTTAAACCGGCTTAAAACGGATAGAACCGGATACAAACGGTTTAAACCGGATAAAACCGGATTGAACTGGATTAAACCGGTTTAAAACGGATAAAACCGATTTAAACCGGATAAAACCAAATAGAACCATTTTTAACCGGATAAAACCAGATTGAACCGGTTTAAAATGGATAAAACCGGATTGAACCAGTTTAAACCAGTTTAAACCAGATAGAAATGGATAGAACTGGTTTAAACCGGATAAAACCGGATTGAACCGGTTTGAACTGGTCTAAACCGGATAAAACCGGATTGAACTGGTTTCAACCGGTTTAAACCGGATAAAACAAGATTGAACCAGTTTAAACCGGATAAAACCGGATTGAACCAGCTTAAACTGGTTTAAACTGGATAAAACTGGATTGAACCGGTTTAAACCGGTTTAAAACGGATAAAACCAGATTGAACCGGTTTAAAATGGATAAAACCGGATTGAACCAGTTTAAACCGGTTTAAACCAGATAGAAATGGATAGAACCGGTTTAAACCGGATAAAACCGGATTGAAACGGTTTGAACCGCTCTAAACTGGATAGAACCGGTTTCAACCAGTTTAAAACGGATAAAACCGTATTGAACCGGTTTAAACCGGATAAAACCGGATTGAACCGGTTTAAACCGGTTTCAAATGTATAGAACCGGATAGAACCGGTTTAAACCGGATAAAACAGGATTGAACTGGTTTAAACAGGATAAAACAGGATTGAACCGGTTTAAACTGGCTTCAACCGGATAGAAACGGATAGAGCCTGTTTAAACTGGATAAAACCGGATTGAACCGGTTTAAACCGGTTTAAAACGGATAAAACCAGATTGAACCGGTTTAAAATGGATAAAACCGGATTGAACCAGTGTAAACCGGTTTAAACCAGATAGAAACGGATAGAACCGGTTTAAACCGGATAAAATCGGATTGAAACGGTTTGAACCGCTCTAAACCGGATAGAACCGGTTTCAACCAGTTTAAGCCGGATAAAACCGGATTGAACCGGTTTAAAACGGATAAAACCGGATTGAACCGGTTTAAACCGGTTTCAAATGTATAGAACCGGATAGAACCGGTTTAAACCGGATAAAACAGGATTGAACTGGTTTAAACAGGATAAAACAGGATTGAACCGGTTTAAACTGGCTTCAACCGGATAGAAACGGATAGAGCCTGTTTAAACTGGATAAAACCGGATTGAACCGGCTTAAACCGGTTTAAACTGGATAAAACCGGATTGAACCGGTTCAAACCGGTTTAAACCGGATAGAACCAGTTTAAACCCGTTTAAACCGGATAAAACCGGATTGAACCAGTTTAAACCATTTTAAACCGGATAAAACCGGATTGAACCAGCTTAACCCGGTTTAAACCGGATAAAACTGGATTGAACCGGTTTAAACCGGATAAAACCGGATTGATCCGGTTTAAACCGGTTTAAACAGGATAAAACAGGATTGAACTGGTTTATACCGGTTTAAACCGGATAAAACCGGATTGAACAGGATTAAACCGGTTTAAAACGGATAAAACCGGTTTAAAATGGATAAAACCAAATTGAACCAGTTTAAACCGGATAAAACCAGATTGAACCGGTTTAAAACGGATAAAACCGGATTGAACCGGTTTAAACCTGTTTAAACCAGATCAAAACCGATTGAACCGGTTTAAACCGGTTTAAACCAGATAAAACCGGTATGAACAGGCTTAAACCGGTTTAAACCGGATAGAACCGGTTTAAACCCGTTTAAAACGGATAAAACAGGATTGAACCGGTTTAAACCGGTTTAAAACGGATAAAACCGGCAGAAACCGGTTTAAACCGGATAGAACCGGTTTAAACCTGTTTAAACCGGATAAAACCGGATTGAACCGCTATAAACCGGTTTAAACCGGATAAAACCGGATTGAACCAGCTTAAAACGGTTTAAACCGGATAAAACTGGATTGAACCGGTTTAAACCGGATAAAATTTGATTGATCCCGTTTAAACCGTTTTAAACAGGATAAAACCGGATTGAACAGTTTTATACCGGTTTAAACCGGATAAAACCGGTTTAAACGGGATAAAATCAAAATTGAACCAGTTTAAACCGGATAATACCAGATTGAACCGGTTTAAGCCGGATAAAACCGGACTGAACCGGTTTAAATCGGTTTAAACCGTATAAAACCGGATTGAACTGGATTAAACCGGTTTAAACTGGATACACCGGATTGAATCGGTTAAAACCGGTTTAAACCGGATAAAACCAGATTGAACCGGTTTAAACCGGATTGAACCGGATTAAACCGGTTTCAACTGGATAGAACCGGACAGAACCGGTTTAAACCGGATAAAACCAGATTGAATCGGTTTAAACCGGTTCAAACCGGATAAAACCAGATTGAAACGGTTTAAACCGGATTGAACCGGCTTCAACCAGATAAAACCGGAATGAACTGGTTTAAACCGGTTTAAACCGGAAAAAACGGATTGAACCGTTTTAAAGCGGATAAAACCGGATTGAACTGGTTTAAACCTGTTTAAACCAGATAAAAACCGATAGAACCGGTTTAAACCGGTTTAAACCAGATAAAACCGGTATGAACCGGCTTAAACTGGTTTAAACTGGATAGAACTGGTTTAAACCGTTATCCGGTTTAAACCGGATAAAAGTGGCATGAACCGGCTCAAACCGGTTTAAACCGGATAGAACCAGTTTAAACCGGTTTAAACCGGATAAAACCGGATTGAACCGGTTTAAACCGGTTTAAAACGGATAAAACCGGATTGAACCAGCTTAAACCGGTTTAAACAGGATACAACCGGATTGAAATGGTTTATACCGGTTTAAACCGGATAAAACCGGTTTAAACGGGATAAAACCAAATTGAACCAGTTTAAACTGGAAAATACCAGACTGAACCGGTTTAAGCCGGATTAAACCGGACAGAACCGGTTTAAACCGGATAAAACCAGATTGAATCGGTTTAAACCGGTTCAAACCGGATAAAACCAGATTGAAACGGTTTAAACCGGATTGAACCGGCTTCAACCAGATAAAACCGGAATGAACTGGTTTGAACCGGTTTAAACCGGAAAAAACGGATTGAACCGTTTTAAAGCGGATAAAACCGGATTGAACTGGTTTAAACCTGTTTAAACCAGATAAAAACCGATAGAACCGGTTTAAACCGGTTTAAACCAGATAAAACCGGTATGAACCGGCTTAAACTGGTTTAAACTGGATAGAACTGGTTTAAACCGTTATCCGGTTTAAACCGGATAAAAGTGGCATGAACCGGCTCAAACCGGTTTAAACCGGATAGAACCAGTTTAAACCGGTTTAAACCGGATAAAACCGGATTGAATCGGTTTAAACCGGTTTAAACCGGATAAAACCGGATTGAACCAGCTTAAACCGGTTTAAACAGGATACAACCGGATTGAAATGGTTTATACCGGTTTAAACCGGATAAAACCGGTTTAAACGGGATAAAACCAAATTGAACCAGTTTAAACTGGAAAATACCAGACTGAACCGGTTTAAGCCGGATTAAACCGGACTGAACCGGTTTAAATCGGTTTAAACCGTATAAAACCGGATTAAACCGGTTTAAACTGGATAAACCGGATTGAATCGGTTAAAACCGGTTTAAACCGGATAAAACCGGATAGAACCGGTATAAACCGGATAGAACCCGATTGAACCAGTTTAAACCGGATAAAACCGGATTGATCCGGTTTAAACCGGTTTAAACCGGATAAAACCGGATTGAACCGGTTTAAACCGGTTTAAACCAGATAGAACCGGATAGAACCGGTTTAAACCGGATAGAACCGGATAGAACCGGTTTAAACCGGATAAAACCGGATTGAACGGGTTTAAACCGGTTTAAAGCGGATAAAACCGGATTGAACCGGTTAAAACCGGATCAAACCGGATTGAACCGGTTGAAACCTGTTTCAACCGGATAGAACCGGATAGAACCGGTTTAAACTGGATAAAACCGGATTGAACTGTTTTAACCGGTTAAAACAGGATAGAACAGGATAGAACCGGTTTAAACCGATTTAAACAGGATAGAACCGGATAGAACCGGTTTAAACGAGATAAAACCCGATTGAACCGTTTTAAACCGGATAAAACCGGATTGAACCGGTTCAAACTGGTTGAACCCGGATAAAACCGGATTAAACCGTTTTAAAGCGGTTTAAACCAGATAAAACCAGATTGAACCGGTTTAAGCCGATTAAAACCGGATTGAAATGGTTTAAACCAGTCTACACCGGATAAAACCGGTTTAAACTGGATAAAAGCAGATTGAACCGGTTTAAACCAGACAAAACCGGATTGAACTGGTTCAACCAGGTTTAAACCGGATAAAACCGGAGTGAACTGGTTTAAACTGGATAAAACAGGATTGAACCGGTTGAAACCGGATAAAACCGGATCGAACCGTTTCATACCGGTTTAAACCAGATGTAAACGGAATGAACCAGTTTAAACCGGATAAAACCGGACTGAACCGGTTTAACCCGGATAAAACCGGATTGAACCGTTTCAAACCGGTTTTAACCAGATAAAACCGGAATGAACCGGTTTAAACCGGATAAAACCGGATTGAACCGGTTTAAACCGGATAAAACCGGATTGAACCGGTTTAAACCGGTTTCAAATGTATAGAACCGGATAGAACCGGTTTAAACCGGATAAAACAGGATTGAACTGGTTTAAACAGGATAAAACAGGATTGAACTGGTTTAAACTGGCTTCAACCGGATAGAAACGGATAGAGCCTGTTTAAACTGGATAAACCCGGATTGAACCGGCTTAAACCGGTTTAAACTGGATAAAACCGGATTGAACCGGTTCAAACCGGATTAAACAGGATAGAACCAGTTTAAACCCGTTTAAACCGGATAAAACCGGATTGAACCGGTTTAAACCGTTTTAAACCGGATAAAACCGGATTGAACCAGCTTAACCCGGTTTAAACCGGATAAAACTGGATAGAACCGGTTTAAACCGGATAAAACCGGATTGATCCGGTTTAAACCGGTTTAAACAGGATAAAACAGGATTGAACTGGTTTATACCGGTTTAAACCGGATAAAACCGGTTTAAACGGGATAAAACCAAATTGAACCAGTTTAAACTGGATAATACCAGACTGAACCGGTTTAAGCCGGATAAAACCGGACTGAACCGGTTTAAATCGGTTTAAACCGTATAAAACCGGATTGAACCGGATTAAACCGGTTTAAACTGGATAAACCGGGTTGAATCGGTTAAAACCGGTTTAAACCGGATAAAACCGGATAGAACTGGTATAAACCGGATAAAAACGGATTGAACCAGTTTAAACCGGATAAAACCGGATTGATCCGGTTTAAACCAGTTTAAACCGGATAAAATCGGATTGAACCGGTTTAAACCGGTTTAAACCAGATAGAACCGGATAGAACCGGTTTAAAACGGGTAGAACCGGTTCAAACCGGTTTGAACCGGATAAAACCGGAATGAACTGGTTTAAACCGGTTTAAAACGGATAGAACCGGATAGAAACGGTTTAAACCAGATAAAACTGGATCGAACCGGTGGAAACCGTTTGAAACCGGATAAAAATGGATTGAAAGGGTTTAAACCGGTTTAAACTGGATTAAACTGGAATGAACAGGCTTAAACAGGTCTATACTGGATAAAACTCGATTGAACAGGCTTAAACTGGTATAAAAAGCATAGAACCGGTTTAAACCGGATAAAACCGGATTGAAATGGTTTATACCGGTTTAAACCGGATAGAACCGGTTTAAACTGGATAAAACCGGATTGAACCGGCTTAAACCGGTTTAAACCGGATAAAACCGGATTGAACCGGTTCAAACCGGTTTAAAACGGATTAAACCGGATTGAACCGGCTCAAACCGGTTTAAACCGGATAAAACCGGAGTGAACTGGTTTAAACCGGCTTAAAACGGATAGAACCGGATACAAACGGTTTAAACCGGATAAAACCGGATTGAACTGGATTAAACCGGTTTAAAACGGATAAAACCGATTTAAACCGGATAAAACCAAATAGAACCATTTTTAACCGGATAAAACCAGATTGAACCGGTTTAAAATGGATAAAACCGGATTGAACCAGTTTAAACCAGTTTAAACCAGATAGAAATGGATAGAACTGGTTTAAACCGGATAAAACCGGATTGAACCGGTTTGAACTGGTCTAAACCGGATAAAACCGGATTGAACTGGTTTCAACCGGTTTAAACCGGATAAAACAAGATTGAACCAGTTTAAACCGGATAAAACCGGATTGAACCAGCTTAAACTGGTTTAAACTGGATAAAACTGGATTGAACCGGTTTAAACCGGTTTAAAACGGATAAAACCAGATTGAACCGGTTTAAAATGGATAAAACCGGATTGAACCAGTTTAAACCGGTTTAAACCAGATAGAAATGGATAGAACCGGTTTAAACCGGATAAAACCGGATTGAAACGGTTTGAACCGCTCTAAACCGGATAGAACCGGTTTCAACCAGTTTAAAACGGATAAAACCGTATTGAACCGGTTTAAACCGGATAAAACCGGATTGAACCGGTTTAAACCGGTTTCAAATGTATAGAACCGGATAGAACCGGTTTAAACCGGATAAAACAGGATTGAACTGGTTTAAACAGGATAAAACAGGATTGAACCGGTTTAAACTGGCTTCAACCGGATAGAAACGGATAGAGCCTGTTTAAACTGGATAAAACCGGATTGAACCGGTTTAAACCGGTTTAAAACGGATAAAACCAGATTGAACCGGTTTAAAATGGATAAAACCGGATTGAACCAGTGTAAACCGGTTTAAACCAGATAGAAACGGATAGAACCGGTTTAAACCGGATAAAACCGGATTGAAACGGTTTGAACCGCTCTAAACCGGATAGAACCGGTTTCAACCAGTTTAAGCCGGATAAAACCGGATTGAACCGGTTTAAAACGGATAAAACCGGATTGAACCGGTTTAAACCGGTTTCAAATGTATAGAACCGGATAGAACCGGTTTAAACCGGATAAAACAGGATTGAACTGGTTTAAACAGGATAAAACAGGATTGAACCGGTTTAAACTGGCTTCAACCGGATAGAAACGGATAGAGCCTGTTTAAACTGGATAAAACCGGATTGAACCGGCTTAAACCGGTTTAAACTGGATAAAACCGGATTGAACCGGTTCAAACCGGTTTAAACCGGATAGAACCAGTTTAAACCCGTTTAAACCGGATAAAACCGGATTGAACCAGTTTAAACCATTTTAAACCGGATAAAACCGGATTGAACCAGCTTAACCCGGTTTAAACCGGATAAAACTGGATTGAACCGGTTTAAACCGGATAAAACCGGATTGATCCGGTTTAAACCGGTTTAAACAGGATAAAACAGGATTGAACTGGTTTATACCGGTTTAAACCGGATAAAACCGGATTGAACAGGATTAAACCGGTTTAAAACGGATAAAACCGGTTTAAAATGGATAAAACCAAATTGAACCAGTTTAAACCGGATAAAACCAGATTGAACCGGTTTAAAACGGATAAAACCGGATTGAACCGGTTTAAACCTGTTTAAACCAGATCAAAACCGATTGAACCGGTTTAAACCGGTTTAAACCAGATAAAACCGGTATGAACAGGCTTAAACCGGTTTAAACCGGATAGAACCGGTTTAAACCCGTTTAAAACGGATAAAACAGGATTGAACCGGTTTAAACCGGTTTAAAACGGATAAAACCGGCAGAAACCGGTTTAAACCGGATAGAACCGGTTTAAACCTGTTTAAACCGGATAAAACCGGATTGAACCGCTATAAACCGGTTTAAACCGGATAAAACCGGATTGAACCAGCTTAAAACGGTTTAAACCGGATAAAACTGGATTGAACCGGTTTAAACCGGATAAAATTTGATTGATCCCGTTTAAACCGTTTTAAACAGGATAAAACCGGATTGAACAGTTTTATACCGGTTTAAACCGGATAAAACCGGTTTAAACGGGATAAAATCAAAATTGAACCAGTTTAAACCGGATAATACCAGATTGAACCGGTTTAAGCCGGATAAAACCGGACTGAACCGGTTTAAATCGGTTTAAACCGTATAAAACCGGATTGAACTGGATTAAACCGGTTTAAACTGGATACACCGGATTGAATCGGTTAAAACCGGTTTAAACCGGATAAAACCAGATTGAACCGGTTTAAACCGGATTGAACCGGATTAAACCGGTTTCAACTGGATAGAACCGGACAGAACCGGTTTAAACCGGATAAAACCAGATTGAATCGGTTTAAACCGGTTCAAACCGGATAAAACCAGATTGAAACGGTTTAAACCGGATTGAACCGGCTTCAACCAGATAAAACCGGAATGAACTGGTTTAAACCGGTTTAAACCGGAAAAAACGGATTGAACCGTTTTAAAGCGGATAAAACCGGATTGAACTGGTTTAAACCTGTTTAAACCAGATAAAAACCGATAGAACCGGTTTAAACCGGTTTAAACCAGATAAAACCGGTATGAACCGGCTTAAACTGGTTTAAACTGGATAGAACTGGTTTAAACCGTTATCCGGTTTAAACCGGATAAAAGTGGCATGAACCGGCTCAAACCGGTTTAAACCGGATAGAACCAGTTTAAACCGGTTTAAACCGGATAAAACCGGATTGAACCGGTTTAAACCGGTTTAAACCGGATAAAACCGGATTGAACCAGCTTAAACCGGTTTAAACAGGATACAACCGGATTGAAATGGTTTATACCGGTTTAAACCGGATAAAACCGGTTTAAACGGGATAAAACCAAATTGAACCAGTTTAAACTGGAAAATACCAGACTGAACCGGTTTAAGCCGGATTAAACCGGACTGAACCGGTTTAAATCGGTTTAAACCGTATAAAACCGGATTAAACCGGTTTAAACTGGATAAACCGGATTGAATCGGTTAAAACCGGTTTAAACCGGATAAAACCGGATAGAACCGGTATAAACCGGATAGAACCCGATTGAACCAGTTTAAACCGGATAAAACCGGATTGATCCGGTTTAAACCGGTTTAAACCGGATAAAACCGGATTGAACCGGTTTAAACCGGTTTAAACCAGATAGAACCGGATAGAACCGGTTTAAACCGGATAGAACCGGATAGAACCGGTTTAAACCGGATAAAACCGGATTGAACGGGTTTAAACCGGTTTAAAGCGGATAAAACCGGATTGAACCGGTTAAAACCGGATCAAACCGGATTGAACCGGTTGAAACCTGTTTCAACCGGATAGAACCGGATAGAACCGGTTTAAACTGGATAAAACCGGATTGAACTGTTTTAACCGGTTAAAACAGGATAGAACAGGATAGAACCGGTTTAAACCGATTTAAACAGGATAGAACCGGATAGAACCGGTTTAAACGAGATAAAACCCGATTGAACCGTTTTAAACCGGATAAAACCGGATTGAACCGGTTCAAACTGGTTGAACCCGGATAAAACCGGATTAAACCGTTTTAAAGCGGTTTAAACCAGATAAAACCAGATTGAACCGGTTTAAGCCGATTAAAACCGGATTGAACTGGTTTAAACCAGTCTACACCGGATAAAACCGGTTTAAACTGGATAAAAGCAGATTGAACCGGTTTAAACCAGACAAAACCGGATTGAACTGGTTCAACCAGGTTTAAACCGGATAAAACCGGAGTGAACTGGTTTAAACCGGATAAAACAGGATTGAACCGGTTGAAACCGGATAAAACCGGATCGAACCGTTTCATACCGGTTTAAACCAGATGTAAACGGAATGAACCAGTTTAAACCGGATAAAACCGGACTGAACCGGTTTAACCCGGATAAAACCGGATTGAACCGTTTCAAACCGGTTTTAACCAGATAAAACCGGAATGAACCGGATTAAACCGGATAAAACCGGATTGAACCGGTTTAAACCGGATAAAACCGGATTGAACCGGTTTAAACCGGTTTCAAATGTATAGAACCGGATAGAACCGGTTTAAACCGGATAAAACAGGATTGAACTGGTTTAAACAGGATAAAACAGGATTGAACTGGTTTAAACTGGCTTCAACCGGATAGAAACGGATAGAGCCTGTTTAAACTGGATAAACCCGGATTGAACTGGCTTAAACCGGTTTAAACTGGATAAAACCGGATTGAACCGGTTCAAACCGGATTAAACAGGATAGAACCAGTTTAAACCCGTTTAAACCGGATAAAACCGGATTGAACCGGTTTAAACCGTTTTAAACCGGATAAAACCGGATTGAACCAGCTTAACCCGGTTTAAACCGGATAAAACTGGATAGAACCGGTTTAAACCGGATAAAACCGGATTGATCCGGTTTAAACCGGTTTAAACAGGATAAAACAGGATTGAACTGGTTTATACCGGTTTAAACCGGATAAAACCGGTTTAAACGGGATAAAACCAAATTGAACCAGTTTAAACTGGATAATACCAGACTGAACCGGTTTAAGCCGGATAAAACCGGACTGAACCGGTTTAAATCGGTTTAAACCGTATAAAACCGGATTGAACCGGATTAAACCGGTTTAAACTGGATAAACCGGGTTGAATCGGTTAAAACCGGTTTAAACCGGATAAAACCGGATAGAACTGGTATAAACCGGATAAAAACGGATTGAACCAGTTTAAACCGGATAAAACCGGATTGATCCGGTTTAAACCAGTTTAAACCGGATAAAATCGGATTGAACCGGTTTAAACCGGTTTAAACCAGATAGAACCGGATAGAACCGGTTTAAAACGGGTAGAACCGGTTCAAACCGGTTTGAACCGGATAAAACCGGAATGAACTGGTTTAAACCGGTTTAAAACGGATAGAACCGGATAGAAACGGTTTAAACCAGATAAAACCGGATCGAACCGGTGGAAACCCTTTGAAACCGGATAAAAATGGATTGAAAGGGTTTAAACCGGTTTAAACTGGATTAAACTGGAATGAACAGGCTTAAACAGGTCTATACTGGATAAAACTCGATTGAACAGGCTTAAACTGGTATAAAAAGCATAGAACTGGTTTAAACCGGATAAAACCGGATTGAACTGGTTTAAACCGGTTTAAACCGGATAAAACCAGACTGAACCGGTTTAAACCGGATAAAACCGGATTGAACCGGTTTAATACGGTTTCAACCGGATAGAACTGGTTTAAACCGGATAAAACCTGATTGAACCGGTTTAAACTGGTTTCAACCGGATAGAACCGGATAGAACCGGTTTAAAATGGATAAAACCGGATTGAACCGGCTTAAACCGGTTTAAATCAGATAAAACCGGATTGAACCGTTTCAAACCAGTTTAAACCGGATAAAACCAGATTGAACTGGGTTAAACCGGATAAAACTGGATTGAACCGGCTTAAACCGGTTTAAACCGGATAAAACCGGATTTAACCGGTTCAAACCGGTTTAAACCGGATAAAACCGGAATGAACTGGTTTAAACCGGTTTAAAACGGATAGAACCGGATAGAAACAGTTTAAACCGGATAAAACCGGATTGAACTGGATTAAACCGGTTTAAAACGGATAAAACCGGTTTAAACCGGATAAAACCAAATTGAACCATTTTAAACCGGATAAAACCAGACTGAACCGGTTTAAACCGGTTTAAACCGGATAAAACCAGACTGAACCGATTTAAACCGGATAAAACCGGATTGAACCGGTTTAATACGGTTTCAACCGGATAGAACTGGTTTAAATCGGATAAAACCTGATTGAACCGGTTTAAACCGGTTTCAAATGTATAGAACCGGATAGAACCGGTTTAAACCGGATAAAACAGGATTGAACTGGTTTAAAGCGGATAAAGACGGATTGAACCGGTTTAAACCGGTTTCAACCGGGTAAAACGAGATTGAACCGGTTTAAACCGGATAAATCCGGAATGAACTGGTTTAAACCGGAAAAAACTGGATTGAACCGGTTTAAACCGTTTTAAATCGGATAAATCCGGAATGAACTGGTTTAAACCGGTTTAAACTGGATAGAACTGCATAGAACCGATTTAAACCGGATAAAACCGGATTGAACCGGTTCAAACCGGATAATACCGGAATGAACCGGTTTAAACCGGATAAGAACGGATTGAAGCGGTTTAAACTGGTTTAAATCTGATAAAACCGGATCGATCCGGCTTAAACTGGTTTAAACCGGATAAAACTGGTTTAAACTGGATAAAACCGATTGAACCGGTTTAAACCGTTTTAAACTGGATAAAACCAGATTGAACCGGTTTAAACTGGATAAAAACGGATAGAACCGGTTTAAACCGGTTTAAACCAGATTGAACTGGATAGAATCGGTTTAAACCGGATAAAACCGGATTGAACAGGTTTAAACCGGATAAAAACGGATTGAACAGGTTTAAACCGGATAAAAACGGATTGAACCGGTTTAAACCGGCTTAACCGGATAAAACCGGATTGAACCGGATCAAACCGGTTTAAACCGGTTAGAACAGGTTTAAACCGGATAAAATCGGATTGAACCGGTTTAAACAGGATAAAACCGGATAGAACCGGTTCTAACCGGCATAAACCGGATTGAACTGGGTAGAACCGGTTTAAACGAGATAAAACCGGATTGAACTGGTTTAAACCGGTTTAAACAGGATAGAACTGGATAGAACCGGTTTAAACCGGATAAAACCGGATTGAACCAGTTTAAAGTGGTTTAAACCGGATAAAACCAGATTGAACCGGTCTGAAACCGGATAAAACCGGATAGAACCTGTTTAAACTGGATAAAACTATATTGAACCGGTTTAAACCGGTTTAAACAGGATAGAACCGGTTTAAACTGGATAAAACCGGATTGAACCGGGTTAAACCCGTTTAAACCAGATAAAACCGGATTGAACCGTTTTAAACCGGCTCAAATCAGATAAAAACGGATTGAAGTGGTTTAAACTGGTTTAAACCGGATAAAACCAGATAGAACCGGGTTAAACCGGTTTAAATCGGATAAAACCGGATTGACCCGGTTTCAACCGGTTTAAACTGGATAAAAACGGATTGAACCGGTTTAAAACGGTTTAAACCGGATAAAAACGGTTTAAACCGGATAAAACCAAATTGAACCAGTTTAAACCGGATAAAACCAGATTGAACCGGTTTAAACCAGATAAAACCGGATTGAACCATTTTAAACCGGTTTAAAACAAATAGAACCGGATAGAACCGGTTTAAACCGGATAAGACCTGATTGAAACGGTTTGAACCGGTTTAAACCGGATAAAACCGGATTGAACCGGTTTAAACTGGTTTCAACCGGATAGAACCGGATAGAACCTGTTTAAACTGTATAAAACCGGATTGAACCGGCTTAAACCGGTTTAAACCGGATAAAACCGGATTGAACCGGTTCAAACCGGTTTAAACCGGATAAAACCGGAATGAACTGGTTTAAACCGGTTTAAAACGGATAGAACCGGATAGAAACGGTATAAACTGGATAAAACCGGATTGAACCGGTGTAAACCGGTTGAAACAGGATAAAAACGGATTGAAAGGGTTTAAACCGGTATAAACTGGATAAAACCGGAATGAACCGGCTTAAACGGGTCTAAACCGGATAAAACGCGATTGAACAGGCTTAAACTGGTATAAAGAGCATAGAACCAGTTTAAACCGGATAAAACTGTATTGAACCGGTTTAAACCGGTTTAAAACGGATAAAACCAGACTGAACCGGTTTAAACCGGATAAAACCGGATTGAACCGGTTTAAACCAGTTTCAACTGTATAGAACCGGATAGAACCGGTTTAAACCGGATAAAACAGGATTGAACTGGTTTAAACCGGATAAAACAGGATTGAACAGGTTTAAACTGGTTCAAACCGGATAGAACCGGTTTAAACTGGATAAAACCGGATTGAACCGGCTTAAACCGGTTTAAACCGGATAAAACCGGATTGAACCGGTTCAAAACGGTTTAAAACGGATTAAACCGGATTGAACCGGCTCAAACCGGTTTAAACCGGATAAAACCGGAGTGAACTGGTTTAAACCGGCTTAAAACGGATAGAACCGGATACAAACGGTTTAAACCGGATAAAACCGGATTGAACTGGATTAAACCAGTTTAAAACGGATAAAACCGATTTAAACCGGATAAAACCAAATAGAACCATTTTTAACCGGATAAAACCAGATTGAACCGGTTTAAAATGGATAAAACCGGATTGAACCAGTTTAAACCAGTTTAAACCAGATAGAAATGGATAGAACTGGTTTAAACCGGATAAAACCGGATTGAACCGGTTTGAACTGGTCTAAACCGGATAAAACCGGATTGAACTGGTTTCAACCGGTTTAAACCGGATAAAACAAGATTGAACCAGTTTAAACCGGATAAAACCGGATTGAACCAGCTTAAACTGGTTTAAACTGGATAAAACTGGATTGAACCGGTTTAAACCGGTTTAAAACGGATAAAACCAGATTGAACCGGTTTAAAATGGATAAAACCGGATTGAACCAGTTTAAACCGGTTTAAACCAGATAGAAACGGATAGAACCGGTTTAAACCGGATAAAACCGGATTGAAACGGTTTGAACCGCTCTAAACCGGATAGAACCGGTTTCAACCAGTTTAAACCGGATAAAACCGGATTGAACCGGTTTAAACCGGATAAAACCGGATTGAACCGGTTTAAACCGGTTTCAAATGTTTAGAACCGGATAGAACCGGTTTAAACCGGATAAAACAGGATTGAACTGGTTTAAACAGGATAAAACAGGATTGAACCGGTTTAAACTGGCTTCAACCGGATAGAAACGGATAGAGCCTGTTTAAACTGGATAAAACCGGATTGAACCGGCTTAAACCGGTTTAAACTGGATAAAACCGGATTGAACCGGTTCAAACCGGTTTAAACCGGATAGAACCAGTTTAAACCCGTTTAAACCGGATAAAACCGGATTGAAACAGTTTAAACCATTTTAAACCGGATAAAACCGGATTGAACCAGCTTAACCCGGTTTAAACCGGATAAACCTGGATTGAACCGGTTTAAACCGGATAAAACCGGATTGATCCGGTTTAAACCGGTTTAAACAGGATAAAACAGGATTGAACTGGTTTATACCGGTTTAAACCGGATAAAACCGGATTGAACAGGATTAAAACGGTTTAAAACGGATAAAACCGGTTTAAAACGGATAAAACCAAATTGAACCAGTTTAAACCGGATAAAACCAGATTGAACCGGTTTAAAACGGATAAAACCGGATTGAACCGGTTTAAACCTGTTTAAACCAGATCAAAACCGATTGAACCGGTTTAAACCGGTTTAAACCAGATAAAACCGGTATGAACAGGCTTAAACCGGTTTAAACCGGATAGAACCGGTTTAAACCCGTTTAAAACGGATAAAACAGGATTGAACCGGTTTAAACCGATTTAAACCGGATAAAACCGGCAGAAACCGGTTTAAACCGGATAGAACCGGTTTAAACCCGTTTAAACCGGATAAAACCGGATTGAACCGGTTTAAAACGGTTTAAACCGGATAAAACCGGATTGAACCAGCTTAACCCGGTTTAAACCGGATAAAACTGGATAGAACCGGTTTAAAACGGATAAAACCGGATTGATCCGGTTTAAACCGGTTTGAACCGGATAAAACCGGAATGAACTGGTTTAAACCGGTTTAAAACGGATAGAACCGGATAGAAACGGTTTAAACCAGATAAAACCGGATCGAACCGGTGGAAACCGTTTGAAACCGGATAAAAATGGATTGAAAGGGTTTAAACCGGTTTAAACTGGATTAAACTGGAATGAACAGGCTTAAACAGGTCTATACTGGATAAAACTCGATTGAACAGGCTTAAACTGGTATAAAAAGCATAGAACCGGTTTAAACCGGATAAAACCGGATTGAACTGGTTTAAACCGGTTTAAACCGGATAAAACCAGACTGAACCGGTTTAAACCGGATAAAACCGGATTGAACCGGTTTAATACGGTTTCAACCGGATAGAACTGGTTTAAACCGGATAAAACCTGATTGAACCGGTTTAAACTGGTTTCAACCGGATAGAACCGGATAGAACCGGTTTAAAATGGATAAAACCGGATTGAACCGGCTTAAACCGGTTTAAATCAGATAAAACCGGATTGAACCGTTTCAAACCAGTTTAAACCGGATAAAACCAGATTGAACTGGGTTAAACCGGATAAAACTGGATTGAACCGGCTTAAACCGGTTTAAACCGGATAAAACCGGATTTAACCGGTTCAAACCGGTTTAAACCGGATAAAACCGGAATGAACTGGTTTAAACCGGTTTAAAACGGATAGAACCGGATAGAAACAGTTTAAACCGGATAAAACCGGATTGAACTGGATTAAACCGGTTTAAAACGGATAAAACCGGTTTAAACCGGATAAAACCAAATTGAACCATTTTAAACCGGATAAAACCAGACTGAACCGGTTTAAACCGGTTTAAACCGGATAAAACCAGACTGAACCGATTTAAACCGGATAAAACCGGATTGAACCGGTTTAATACGGTTTCAACCGGATAGAACTGGTTTAAATCGGATAAAACCTGATTGAACCGGTTTAAACCGGTTTCAAATGTATAGAACCGGAAAGAACCGGTTTAAACCGGATAAAACAGGATTGAACTGGTTTAAAGCGGATAAAGACGGATTGAACCGGTTTAAACCGGTTTCAACCGGGTAAAACGAGATTGAACCGGTTTAAACCGGATAAATCCGGAATGAACTGGTTTAAACCGGAAAAAACTGGATTGAACCGGTTTAAACCGTTTTAAATCGGATAAATCCGGAATGAACTGGTTTAAACCGGTTTAAACTGGATAGAACTGCATAGAACCGATTTAAACCGGATAAAACCGGATTGAACCGGTTCAAACCGGATAATACCGGAATGAACCGGTTTAAACCGGATAAGAACGGATTGAAGCGGTTTAAACTGGTTTAAATCTGATAAAACCGGATCGATCCGGCTTAAACTGGTTTAAACCGGATAAAACTGGTTTAAACTGGATAAAACCGATTGAACCGGTTTAAACCGTTTTAAACTGGATAAAACCAGATTGAACCGGTTTAAACTGGATAAAAACGGATAGAACCGGTTTAAACCGGTTTAAACCAGATTGAACTGGATAGAATCGGTTTAAGCCGGATAAAACCGGATTGAACAGGTTTAAACCGGATAAAAACGGATTGAACAGGTTTAAACCGGATAAAAACGGATTGAACCGGTTTAAACCGGCTTAACCGGATAAAACCGGATTGAACCGGATCAAACCGGTTTAAACCGGTTAGAACAGGTTTAAACCGGATAAAATCGGATTGAACCGGTTTAAACAGGATAAAACCGGATAGAACCGGTTCTAACCGGCATAAACCGGATTGAACTGGGTAGAACCGGTTTAAACGAGATAAAACCGGATTGAACTGGTTTAAACCGGTTTAAACAGGATAGAACTGGATAGCACCGGTTTAAACCGGATAAAACCGGATTGAACCAGTTTAAAGTGGTTTAAACCGGATAAAACCAGATTGAACCGGTCTGAAACCGGATAAAACCGGATAGAACCTGTTTAAACCGGATAAAACTATATTGAACCGGTTTAAACCGGTTTAAACAGGATAGAACCGGTTTAAACTGGATAAAACCGGATTGAACCGGTTTAAACCCGTTTAAACCAGATAAAACCGGATTGAACCGTTTTAAACCGGCTCAAATCGGATAAAAACGGATTGAAGCGGTTTAAACTGGTTTAAACCGGATAAAACCAGATAGAACCTGGTTAAACCGGTTTAAATCGGATAAAACCGGATTGACCCGGTTTCAACCGGTTTAAACTGGATAAAAACGGATTGAACCGGTTTAAAACGGTTTAAACCGGATAAAAACGGTTTAAACCGGATAAAACCAAATTGAACCAGTTTAAACCGGATAAAACCAGATTGAACCGGTTTAAACCAGATAAAACCGGATTGAACCATTTTAAACCGGTTTAAAACAAATAGAACCGGATAGAACCGGTTTAAACCGGATAAGACCTGATTGAAACGGTTTGAACCGGTTTAAACCGGATAAAACCGGATTGAACCGGTTTAAACTGGTTTCAACCGGATAGAACCGGATAGAACCTGTTTAAACTGTATAAAACCGGATTGAACCGGCTTAAACCGGTTTAAACCGGATAAAACCGGATTGAACCGGTTCAAACCGGTTTAAACTGGATAAAACCGGAATGAACTGGTTTAAACCGGTTTAAAACGGATAGAACCGGATAGAAACGGTATAAACTGGATAAAACCGGATTGAACCGGTGTAAACCGGTTGAAACAGGATAAAAACGGATTGAAAGGGTTTAAACCGGTATAAACTGGATAAAACCGGAATGAACCGGCTTAAACGGGTCTAAACCGGATAAAACGCGACTGAACAGGCTTAAACTGGTATAAAGAGCATAGAACCGGTTTAAACCGGATAAAACTGTATTGAACCGGTTTAAACCGGTTTAAAACGGATAAAACCAGACTGAACCGGTTTAAACCGGATAAAACCGGATTGAACCGGTTTAAACCAGTTTCAACTGTATAGAACTGGATAGAACCGGTTTAAACCGGATAAAACAGGATTGAACTGGTTTAAACCGGATAAAACAGGATTGAACAGGTTTAAACTGGTTCAAACCGGATAGAACCGGTTTAAACTGGATAAAACCGGATTGAACCGGCTTAAACCGGTTTAAACCGGATAAAACCGGATTGAACCGGTTCAAACCGGTTTAAAACGGATTAAACCGGATTGAACCGGCTCAAACCGGTTTAAACCGGATAAAACCGGAGTGAACTGGTTTAAACCGGCTTAAAACGGATAGAACCGGATACAAACGGTTTAAACCGGATAAAACCGGATTGAACTGGATTAAACCGGTTTAAAACGGATAAAACCGATTTAAACCGGATAAAACCAAATAGAACCATTTTTAACCGGATAAAACCAGATTGAACCGGTTTAAAATGGATAAAACCGGATTGAACCAGTTTAAACCAGTTTAAACCAGATAGAAATGGATAGAACTGGTTTAAACCGGATAAAACCGGATTAAACCGGTTTGAACTGGTCTAAACCGGATAAAACCGGATTGAACTGGTTTCAACCGGTTTAAACCGGATAAAACAAGATTGAACCAGTTTAAACCGGATAAAACTGGATTGAACCAGCTTAAACTGGTTTAAACTGGATAAAACTGGATTGAACCGGTTTAAACCGGTTTAAAACGGATAAAACCAGATTGAACCGGTTTAAAATGGATAAAACCGGATTGAACCAGTTTAAACCGGTTTAAACCAGATAGAAACGGATAGAACCGGTTTAAACCGGATAAAACCGGATTGAAACGGTTTGAACCGCTCTAAACCGGATAGAACCGGTTTCAACCAGTTTAAACCGGATAAAACCGGATAGAAACGTTTTAAACCGGATAAAACCGGATCGAACCGGTGGAAACCGTTTGAAACCGGATAAAAATGGATTGAAAGGGATTAAACCGGTTTAAACTGGATTAAACTGGAATGAACAGGCTTAAACAGGTCTATACTGGATAAAACTCGATTGAACAGGCTTAAACTGGTATAAAAAGCATAGAACCGGTTTAAACCGGATAAAACCGGATTGAAATGGTTTATACCGGTTTAAACCGGATAAAACCGGTTTAAACGGGATAAAACCAAATTGAACCAGTTTAAACTGGATAATACCAGACTGAACCGGTTTAAGCCGGATTAAACCGGACTGAACCGGTTTAAATCGGTTTAAACCGTATAAAACCGGATTAAACCGGTTTAAACTGGATAAACCAGATTGAATCGGTTAAAACCGGTTTAAACCGGATAAAACCGGATAGAACCGGTATAAACCGGATAGAACCCGATTGAACCAGTTTAAACCGGATAAAACCGGATTGATCCGGTTTAAACCGGTTTAAACCGGATAAAACCGGATTGAACGGGTTTAAACCGGTTTAAACCGGATAGAACCGGATAGAACCGGTTTAAACCGGATAGAACCGGATAGAACCGGTTTAAACCGGATAAAACCGGATTGAACGGGTTTAAACCGGTTTAAAGCGGATAAAACCGGATTGAACCGGTTAAAACCGGATCAAACCGGATTGAACCGGTTGAAACCTGTTTCAACCGGATAGAACCGGATAGAACCAGTTTAAACTGGATAAAACCGGATTGAACTGTTTTAACCGGTTAAAACAGGATAGAACAGGATAGAACCGGTTTAAACCGATTTAAACAGGATAGAACCGGATAGAACCGGTTTAAACGAGATAAAACCGGATTGAACCGTTTTAAACCAGATAAAACCGGATTGAACCGGTTCAAACTGGTTGAACCCGGATAAAACCGGATTAAACCGTTTTAAAGCGGTTTAAACCAGATAAAACCAGATTGAACCGGTTTAAGCCGATTAAAACCGGATTGAACTGGTTTAAACCAGTCTACACCGGATAAAACCGGTTTAAACTGGATAAAAGCAGATTGAACCGGTTTAAACCAGACAAAACCGGATTGAACTGGTTCAACCGGGTTTAAACCGGATAAAACCGGAGTGAACTGGTTTAAACCGGATAAAACAGGATTGAACCGGTTGAAACCGGATAAAACCGGATCGAACCGTTTCATACCGGTTTAAACCAGATGTAAACGGAATGAACCAGTTTAAACCGGATAAAACCGGACTGAACCGGTTTAACCCGGATAAAACCGGATTGAACCGTTTCAAACTGGGTTTAACCAGATAAAACCGGAATGAACCGGTTTAAACCGGATAAAACCGGATTGAACCGGTTTAAACCGGATAAAACCGGATTGAACCGGTTTAAACCGGTTTCAAATGTATAGAACCGGATAGAACCGGTTTAAACTGGATAAAACAGGATTGAACTGGTTTAAACAGGATAAAACAGGATTGAACTGGTTTAAACTGGCTTCAACCGGATAGAAACGGATAGAGCCTGTTTAAACTGGATAAACCCGGATTGAACCGGCTTAAACCGGTTTAAACTGGATAAAACCGGATTGAACCGGTTCAAACCGGTTTAAACCGGATAGAACCAGTTTAAACCCGTTTAAACCGGATAAAACCGGATTGAACCGGTTTAAACCGTTTTAAACCGGATAAAACCGGATTGAACCAGCTTAACCCGGTTTAAACCGGATAAACCTGGATTGAACCGGTTTAAACCGGATAAAACCGGATTGATCCGGTTTAAACCGGTTTAAACAGGATAAAACAGGATTGAACTGGTTTATACCGGTTTAAACCGGATAAAACCGGTTTAAACGGGATAAAACCAAATTAAACCAGTTTAAACTGGATAATACCAGACTGAACCGGTTTAAGCCAGATAAAACCGGACTGAACCGGTTTAAATCGGTTTAAACCGTATAAAACCGGATTGAACCGGATTAAACCGGTTTAAACTGGATAAACCGGGTTGAATCGGTTAAAACCGGTTTAAACCGGATAAAACCGGATAGAACTGGTATAAACCGGATAAAAACGGAATGAACCAGTTTAAACCGGATAAAACCGGATTGATCCGGTTTAAACCAGTTTAAACCGGATAAAACCGGATTGAACCGGTTTAAACCGGTTTAAACCAGATAGAACCGGATAGAACCGGTTTAAAACGGGTAGAACCGGTTCAAACCGGTTTGAACCGGATAAAACCGGAATGAACTGGTTTAAACCGGTTTAAAACGGATAGAACCGGATAGAAACGGTTTAAACCGAATAAAACCGGATCGAACCGGTGGAAACCGTTTGAAACCGGATAAAAATGGATTGAAAGGGTTTAAACCGGTTTAAACTGGATTAAACTGGAATGAACAGGCTTAAACAGGTCTATACTGGATAAAACTCGATTGAACAGGCTTAAACTGGTATAAAAAGCATAGAACCGGTTTAAACCGGATAAAACCGGATTGAACTGGTTTAAACCGGTTTAAACCGGATAAAACCAGACTGAACCGGTTTAAACCGGATAAAACCGGATTGAACCGGTTTAATACGGTTTCAACCGGATAGAACTGGTTTAAACCGGATAAAACCTGATTGAACCGGTTTAAACTGGTTTCAACCGGATAGAACCGGATAGAACCGGTTTAAAATGGATAAAACCGGATTGAACCGGCTTAAACCGGTTTAAATCAGATAAAACCGGATTGAACCGTTTCAAACCAGTTTAAACCGGATAAAACCAGATTGAACTGGGTTAAACCGGATAAAACTGGATTGAACCGGCTTAAACCGGTTTAAACCGGATAAAACCGGATTTAACCGGTTCAAACCAGTTTAAACCGGATAAAACCGGAATGAACTGGTTTAAACCGGTTTAAAACGGATAGAACCGGATAGAAACAGTTTAAACCGGATAAAACCGGATTGAACTGGATTAAACCTGTTTAAAACGGATAAAACCGGTTTAAACCGGATAAAACCAAATTGAACCATTTTAAACCGGATAAAACCAGACTGAACCGGTTGAAACCGGTTTAAACCAGATAAAACCAGACTGAAACGATTTAAACCGGATAAAACCGGATTGAACCGGTTTAATACGGTTTCAACCGGATAGAACTGGTTTAAATCGGATAAAACCTGATTGAACCGGTTTAAACCGGTTTCAAATGTATAGAACTGGATAGAACCGGTTTAAACCGGATAAAACAGGATTGAACTGGTTTAAAGCGTATAAAGCCGGATTGAACCGGTTTAAACCGGTTTCAACCGGGTAAAACGAGATTGAACCGGTTTAAACCGGATAAATCCGGAATGAACTGGTTTAAACCGGAAAAAACTGGATTGAACCGGTTTAAACCGTTTTAAATCGGATAAATCCGGAATGAACTGGTTTAAACCGGTTTAAACTGGATAGAACTGCATAGAACCGATTTAAACCGGATAAAACCGGATTGAACCGGTTCAAACCGTATAATACCGGAATGAACCGGTTTGAACCGGATAAGAACGGATTGAAGCGGTTTAAACTGGTTTAAATCTGATAAAACCGGATCGATCCGGCTTAAACTGGTTTAAACCGGATAAAACTGGTTTAAACTGGATAAAACCGATTGAACCGGTTTAAACCGTTTTAAACTGGATAAAACCAGATTGAACCGGTTTAAACTGGATAAAAACGGATAGAACCGGTTTAAACCGGTTTAAACCAGATTGAACTGGATAGAATCGGTTTAAACCGGATAAAACCGGATTGAACAGGTTTAAACCGGATAAAAACGGATTGAACAGGTTTAAACCGGATAAAAACGGATTGAACCGGTTTAAACCGGCTTAACCGGATAAAACCGGATTGAACCGGATCAAACCGTTTTAAACCGGTTAGAACAGGTTTAAACCGGATAAAATCGGATTGAACCGGTTTAAACAGGATAAAACCGGATAGAACCGGTTCTAACCGGCATAAACCGGATTGAACTGGGTAGAACCGGTTTAAACGAGATAAAACCGGATTGAACTGGTTTAAACCGGTTTAAACAGGATAGAACTGGATAGAACCGGTTTAAACCGGATAAAACCGGATTGAACCAGTTTAAAGTGGTTTAAACCGGATAAAACCAGATTGAACCGGTCTGAAACCGGATAAAACCGGATAGAACCTGTTTAAACCGGATAAAACTATATTGAACCGGTTTAAACCGGTTTAAACAGGATAGAACCGGTTTAAACTGGATAAAACCGGATTGAGCCGGGTTAAACCCGTTTAAACCAGATAAAACCGGATTGAACCGTTTTAAACCGGCTCAAATCAGATAAAAACGGATTGAAGCGGTTTAAACTGGTTTAAACCGGATAAAACCAGATAGAACCGGGTTAAACCGGTTTAAATCGGATAAAACCGGATTGACCCGGTTTCAACCGGTTTAAACTGGATAAAAACGGATTGAACCGGTTTAAAACGGTTTAAACCGGATAAAAACGGTTTAAACCGGATAAAACCAAATTGAACCAGTTTAAACCGGATAAAACCAGATTGAACCGGTTTAAACCAGATAAAACCGGATTGAACCATTTTAAACCGGTTTAAAACAAATAGAACCGGATAGAACCGGTTTAAACCGGATAAGACCTGATTGAAACGGTTTGAACCGGTTTAAACCGGATAAAACCGGATTGAACCGGTTTAAACTGGTTTCAACCGGATAGAACCGGATAGAACCTGTTTAAACTGTATAAAACCGGATTGAACCGGCTTAAACCGGTTTAAACCGGATAAAACCGGATTGAACCGGTTCAAACCGGTTTAAACCGGATAAAACCGGAATGAACTGGTTTAAACCGGTTTAAAACGGATAGAACCGGATAGAAACGGTATAAACTGGATAAAACCGGATTGAACCGGTGTAAACCGGTTGAAACAGGATAAAAACGGATTGAAAGGGTTTAAACCGGTATAAACTGGATAAAACCGGAATGAACCGGCTTAAACGGGTCTAAACCGGATAAAACGCGATTGAACAGGCTTAAACTGGTATAAAGAGCATAGAACCGGTTTAAACCGGATAAAACTGTATTGAACCGGTTTAAACCGGTTTAAAACGGATAAAACCAGACTGAACCGGTTTAAACCGGATAAAACCGGATTGAACCGGTTTAAACCAGTTTCAACTGTATAGAACCGGATAGAACCGGTTTAAACCGGATAAAACAGGATTGAACTGGTTTAAACCGGATAAAACAGGATTGAACAGGTTTAAACTGGTTCAAACCGGATAGAACCGGTTTAAACTGGATAAAACCGGATTGAACCGGCTTAAACCGGTTTAAACCGGATAAAACCGGATTGAACCGGTTCAAACCGGTTTAAAACGGATTAAACCGGATTGAACCGGCTCAAACCGGTTTAAACCGGATAAAACCGGAGTGAACTGGTTTAAACCGGCTTAAAACGGATAGAACCGGATACAAACGGTTTAAACCGGATAAAACCGGATTGAACTGGATTAAACCGGTTTAAAACGGATAAAACCGATTTAAACCGGATAAAACCAAATAGAACCATTTTTAACCGGATAAAACCAGATTGAACCGGTTTAAAATGGATAAAACCGGATTGAACCAGTTTAAACCAGTTTAAACCAGATAGAAATGGATAGAACTGGTTTAAACCGGATAAAACCGGATTGAACCGGTTTGAACTGGTCTAAACCGGATAAAACCGGATTGAACTGGTTTCAACCGGTTTAAACCGGATAAAACAAGATTGAACCAGTTTAAACCGGATAAAACCGGATTGAACCAGCTTAAACTGGTTTAAACTGGATAAAACTGGATTGAACCGGTTTAAACCGGTTTAAAACGGATAAAACCAGATTGAACCGGTTTAAAATGGATAAAACCGGATTGAACCAGTTTAAACCGGTTTAAACCAGATAGAAATGGATAGAACCGGTTTAAACCGGATAAAACCGGATTGAAACGGTTTGAACCGCTCTAAACCGGATAGAACCGGTTTCAACCAGTTTAAAACGGATAAAACCGTATTGAACCGGTTTAAACCGGATAAAACCGGATTGAACCGGTTTAAACCGGTTTCAAATGTATAGAACCGGATAGAACCGGTTTAAACCGGATAAAACAGGATTGAACTGGTTTAAACAGGATAAAACAGGATTGAACCGGTTTAAACTGGCTTCAACCGGATAGAAACGGATAGAGCCTGTTTAAACTGGATAAAACCGGATTGAACCGGTTTAAACCGGTTTAAAACGGATAAAACCAGATTGAACCGGTTTAAAATGGATAAAACCGGATTGAACCAAGTGTAAACCGGTTTAAACCAGATAGAAACGGATAGAACCGGTTTAAACCGGATAAAACCGGATTGAAACGGTTTGAACCGCTCTAAACCGGATAGAACCGGTTTCAACCAGTTTAAGCCGGATAAAACCGGATTGAACCGGTTTAAAACGGATAAAACCGGATTGAACCGGTTTAAACCGGTTTCAAATGTATAGAACCGGATAGAACCGGTTTAAACCGGATAAAACAGGATTGAACTGGTTTAAACAGGATAAAACAGGATTGAACCGGTTTAAACTGGCTTCAACCGGATAGAAACGGATAGAGCCTGTTTAAACTGGATAAAACCGGATTGAACCGGCTTAAACCGGTTTAAACTGGATAAAACCGGATTGAACCGGTTCAAACCGGTTTAAACCGGATAGAACCAGTTTAAACCCGTTTAAACCGGATAAAACCGGATTGAACCAGTTTAAACCATTTTAAACCGGATAAAACCGGATTGAACCAGCTTAACCCGGTTTAAACCGGATAAAACTGGATTGAACCGGTTTAAACCGGATAAAACCGGATTGATCCGGTTTAAACCGGTTTAAACAGGATAAAACAGGATTGAACTGGTTTATACCGGTTTAAACCGGATAAAACCGGATTGAACAGGATTAAACCGGTTTAAAACGGATAAAACCGGTTTAAAATGGATAAAACCAAATTGAACCAGTTTAAACCGGATAAAACCAGATTGAACCGGTTTAAAACGGATAAAACCGGATTGAACCGGTTTAAACCTGTTTAAACCAGATCAAAACCGATTGAACCAGTTTAAACCGGTTTAAACCAGATAAAACCGGTATGAACAGGCTTAAACCGGTTTAAACCGGATAGAACCGGTTTAAACCCGTTTAAAACGGATAAAACAGGATTGAACCGGTTTAAACCGGTTTAAAACGGATAAAACCGGCAGAAACCGGTTTAAACCGGATAGAACCGGTTTAAACCTGTTTAAACCGGATAAAACCGGATTGAACCGCTATAAACCGGTTTAAACCGGATAAAACCGGATTGAACCAGCTTAAAACGGTTTTAAACCAGATAAAACTGGATTGAACCGGTTTAAACCGGATAAAATTGGATTGATCCCGTTTAAACCGTTTTAAACAGGATAAAACCGGATTGAACAGTTTTATACCGGTTTAAACCGGATAAAACCGGTTTAAACGGGATAAAATCAAAATTGAACCAGTTTAAACCGGATAATACCAGATTGAACCGGTTTAAGCCGGATAAAACCGGACTGAACCGGTTTAAATCGGTTTAAACCGTATAAAACCGGATTGAACTGGATTAAACTGGTTTAAACTGGATACACCGGATTGAATCGGTTAAAACCGGTTTAAACCGGATAAAACCAGATTGAACCGGTTTAAACCGGATTGAACCGGATTAAACCGGTTTCAACTGGATAGAACCGGACAGAACCGGTTTAAACCGGATAAAACCAGATTGAATCGGTTTAAACCGGTTCAAACCGGATAAAACCAGATTGAAACGGTTTAAACCGGATTGAACCGGCTTCAACCAGATAAAACCGGAATGAACTGGTTTAAACCGGTTTAAACCGGAAAAAACGGATTGAACCGTTTTAAAGCGGATAAAACCGGATTGAACTGGTTTAAACCTGTTTAAACCAGATAAAAACCGATAGAACCGGTTTAAACCGGTTTAAACCAGATAAAACCGGTATGAACCGGCTTAAACTGGTTTAAACTGGATAGAACTGGTTTAAACCGTTATCCGGTTTAAACCGGATAAAAGTGGCATGAACCGGCTCAAACCGGTTTAAACCGGATAGAACCAGTTTAAACCGGTTTAAACCGGATAAAACCGGATTGAACCGGTTTAAACCGGTTTAAACCGGATAAAACCGGATTGAACCAGCTTAAACCGGTTTAAACAGGATACAACCGGATTGAAATGGTTTATACCGGTTTAAACCGGATAAAACCGGTTTAAACGGGATAAAACCAAATTGAACCAGTTTAAACTGGAAAATACCAGACTGAACCGGTTTAAGCCGGATTAAACCGGACTGAACCGGTTTAAATCGGTTTAAACCGTATAAAACCGGATTAAACCGGTTTAAACTGGATAAACCGGATTGAATCGGTTAAAACCGGTTTAAACCGGATAAAACCGGATAGAACCGGTATAAACCGGATAGAACCCGATTGAACCAGTTTAAACCGGATAAAACCGGATTGATCCGGTTTAAACCGGTTTAAACCGGATAAAACCGGATTGAACCGGTTTAAACCGGTTTAAACCAGATAGAACCGGATAGAACCGGTTTAAACCGGATAGAACCGGATAGAACCGGTTTAAACCGGATAAAACCGGATTGAACGGGTTTAAACCGGTTTAAAGCGGATAAAACCGGATTGAACCGGTTAAAACCGGATCAAACCGGATTGAACCGGTTGAAACCTGTTTCAACCGGATAGAACCGGATAGAACCGGTTTAAACTGGATAAAACCGGATTGAACTGTTTTAACCGGTTAAAACAGGATAGAACAGGATAGAACCGGTTTAAACCGATTTAAACAGGATAGAACCGGATAGAACCGGTTTAAACGAGATAAAACCCGATTGAACCGTTTTAAACCGGATAAAACCGGATTGAACCGGTTCAAACTGGTTGAACCCGGATAAAACCGGATTAAACCGTTTTAAAGCGGTTTAAACCAGATAAAACCAGATTGAACCGGTTTAAGCCGATTAAAACCGGATTGAACTGGTTTAAACCAGTCTACACCGGATAAAACCGGTTTAAACTGGATAAAAGCAGATTGAACCGGTTTAAACCAGACAAAACCGGATTGAACTGGTTCAACCGGGTTTAAACCGGATAAAACCGGAGTGAACTGGTTTAAACCGGATAAAACAGGATTGAACCGGTTGAAACCGGATAAAACCGGATCGAACCGTTTCATACCGGTTTAAACCAGATGTAAACGGAATGAACCAGTTTAAACCGGATAAAACCGGACTGAACCGGTTTAACCCGGATAAAACCGGATTGAACCGTTTCAAACCGGTTTTAACCAGATAAAACCGGAATGAACCGGTTTAAACCGGATAAAACCGGATTGAACTGGTTTAAACCGGATAAAACCGGATTGAACCGGTTTAAACCGGTTTCAAATGTATAGAACCGGATAGAACCGGTTTAAACCGGATAAAACAGGATTGAACTGGTTTAAACAGGATAAAACAGGATTGAACTGGTTTAAACTGGCTTCAACCGGATAGAAACGGATAGAGCCTGTTTAAACTGGATAAACCCGGATTGAACCGGCTTAAACCGGTTTAAACTGGATAAAACCGGATTGAACCGGTTCAAACCGGATTAAACAGGATAGAACCAGTTTAAACCCGTTTAAACCGGATAAAACCGGATTGAACCGGTTTAAACCGTTTTAAACCGGATAAAACCGGATTGAACCAGCTTAACCCGGTTTAAACCGGATAAAACTGGATAGAACCGGTTTAAACCGGATAAAACCGGATTGATCCGGTTTAAACCGGTTTAAACAGGATAAAACAGGATTGAACTTGTTTATACCGGTTTAAACCGGATAAAACCGGTTTAAACGGGATAAAACCAAATTGAACCAGTTTAAACTGGATAATACCAGACTGAACCGGTTTAAGCCGGATAAAACCGGACTGAACCGGTTTAAATCGGTTTAAACCGTATAAAACCGGATTGAACCGGATTAAACCGGTTTAAACTGGATAAACCGGGTTGAATCGGTTAAAACCGGTTTAAACCGGATAAAACCGGATAGAACTGGTATAAACCGGATAAAAACGGATTGAACCAGTTTAAACCGGATAAAACCGGATTGATCCGGTTTAAACCAGTTTAAACCGGATAAAATCGGATTGAACCGGTTTAAACCGGTTTAAACCAGATAGAACCGGATAGAACCGGTTTAAAACGGGTAGAACCGGTTCAAACCGGTTTGAACCGGATAAAACCGGAATGAACTGGTTTAAACCGGTTTAAAACGGATAGAACCGGATAGAAACGGTTTAAACCAGATAAAACCGGATCGAACCGGTGGAAACCGTTTGAAACCGGATAAAAATGGATTGAAAGGGTTTAAACCGGTTTAAACTGGATTAAACTGGAATGAACAGGCTTAAACAGGTCTATACTGGATAAAACTCGATTGAACAGGCTTAAACTGGTATAAAAAGCATAGAACTGGTTTAAACCGGATAAAACCGGATTGAACTGGTTTAAACCGGTTTAAACCGGATAAAACCAGACTGAACCGGTTTAAACCGGATAAAACCGGATTGAACCGGTTTAATACGGTTTCAACCGGATAGAACTGGTTTAAACCGGATAAAACCTGATTGAACCGGTTTAAACTGGTTTCAACCGGATAGAACCGGATAGAACCGGTTTAAAATGGATAAAACCGGATTGAACCGGCTTAAACCGGTTTAAATCAGATAAAACCGGATTGAACCGTTTCAAACCAGTTTAAACCGGATAAAACCAGATTGAACTGGGTTAAACCGGATAAAACTGGATTGAACCGGCTTAAACCGGTTTAAACCGGATAAAACCGGATTTAACCGGTTCAAACCAGTTTAAACCGGATAAAACCGGAATGAACTGGTTTAAACCGGTTTAAAACGGATAGAACCGGATAGAAACAGTTTAAACCGGATAAAACCGGATTGAACTGGATTAAACCGGTTTAAAACGGATAAAACCGGTTTAAACCGGATAAAACCAAATTGAACCATTTTAAACCGGATAAAACCAGACTGAACCGGTTTAAACCGGTTTAAACCGGATAAAACCAGACTGAACCGATTTAAACCGGATAAAACCGGATTGAACCGGTTTAATACGGTTTCAACCGGATAGAACTGGTTTAAATCGGATAAAACCTGATTGAACCGGTTTAAACCGGTTTCAAATGTATAGAACCGGATAGAACCGGTTTAAACCGGATAAAACAGGATTGAACTGGTTTAAAGCGGATAAAGACGGATTGAACCGGTTTAAACCGGTTTCAACCGGGTAAAACGAGATTGAACCGGTTTAAACCGGATAAATCCGGAATGAACTGGTTTAAACCGGAAAAAACTGGATTGAACCGGTTTAAACCGTTTTAAATCGGATAAATCCGGAATGAACTGGTTTAAACCGGTTTAAACTGGATAGAACTGCATAGAACCGATTTAAACCGGATAAAACCGGATTGAACCGGTTCAAACCGGATAATACCGGAATGAACCGGTTTAAACCGGATAAGAACGGATTGAAGCGGTTTAAACTGGTTTAAATCTGATAAAACCGGATCGATCCGGCTTAAACTGGTTTAAACCGGATAAAACTGGTTTAAACTGGATAAAACCGATTGAACCGGTTTAAACCGTTTTAAACTGGATAAAACCAGATTGAACCGGTTTAAACTGGATAAAAACGGATAGAACCGGTTTAAACCGGTTTAAACCAGATTGAACTGGATAGAATCGGTTTAAACCGGATAAAACCGGATTGAACAGGTTTAAACCGGATAAAAACGGATTGAACAGGTTTAAACCGGATAAAAACGGATTGAACCGGTTTAAACCGGCTTAACCGGATAAAACCGGATTGAACCGGATCAAACCGGTTTAAACCGGTTAGAACAGGTTTAAACCGGATAAAATCGGATTGAACCGGTTTAAACAGGATAAAACCGGATAGAACCGGTTCTAACCGGCATAAACCGGATTGAACTGGGTAGAACCGGTTTAAACGAGATAAAACCGGATTGAACTGGTTTAAACCGGTTTAAACAGGATAGAACTGGATAGAACCGGTTTAAACCGGATAAAACCGGATTGAACCAGTTTAAAGTGGTTTAAACCGGATAAAACCAGATTGAACCGGTCTGAAACCGGATAAAACCGGATAGAACCTGTTTAAACCGGATAAAACTATATTGAACCGGTTTAAACCGGTTTAAACAGGATAGAACCGGTTTAAACTGGATAAAACCGGATTGAACCGGGTTAAACCCGTTTAAACCAGATAAAACCGGATTGAACCGTTTTAAACCGGCTCAAATCAGATAAAAACGGATTGAAGCGGTTTAAACTGGTTTAAACCGGATAAAACCAGATAGAACCGGGTTAAACCGGTTTAAATCGGATAAAACCGGATTGACCCGGTTTCAACCGGTTTAAACTGGATAAAAACGGATTGAACCGGTTTAAAACGGTTTAAACCGGATAAAAACGGTTTAAACCGGATAAAACCAAATTGAACCAGTTTAAACCGGATAAAACCAGATTGAACCGGTTTAAACCAGATAAAACCGGATTGAACCATTTTAAACCGGTTTAAAACAAATAGAACCGGATAGAACCGGTTTAAACCGGATAAGACCTGATTGAAACGGTTTGAACCGGTTTAAACCGGATAAAACCGGATTGAACCGGTTTAAACTGGTTTCAACCGGATAGAACCGGATAGAACCTGTTTAAACTGTATAAAACCGGATTGAACCGGCTTAAACCGGTTTAAACCGGATAAAACCGGATTGAACCGGTTCAAACCGGTTTAAACCGGATAAAACCGGAATGAACTGGTTTAAACCGGTTTAAAACGGATAGAACCGGATAGAAACGGTATAAACTGGATAAAACCGGATTGAACCGGTGTAAACCGGTTGAAACAGGATAAAAACGGATTGAAAGGGTTTAAACCGGTATAAACTGGATAAAACCGGAATGAACCGGCTTAAACGGGTCTAAACCGGATAAAACGCGATTGAACAGGCTTAAACTGGTATAAAGAGCATAGAACCAGTTTAAACCGGATAAAACTGTATTGAACCGGTTTAAACCGGTTTAAAACGGATAAAACCAGACTGAACCGGTTTAAACCGGATAAAACCGGATTGAACCGGTTTAAACCAGTTTCAACTGTATAGAACCGGATAGAACCGGTTTAAACCGGATAAAACAGGATTGAACTGGTTTAAACCGGATAAAACAGGATTGAACAGGTTTAAACTGGTTCAAACCGGATAGAACCGGTTTAAACTGGATAAAACCGGATTGAACCGGCTCAAACCGGTTTAAACCGGATAAAACCGGAGTGAACTGGTTTAAACCGGCTTAAAACGGATAGAACCGGATACAAACGGTTTAAACCGGATAAAACCGGATTGAACTGGATTAAACCAGTTTAAAACGGATAAAACCGATTTAAACCGGATAAAACCAAATAGAACCATTTTTAACCGGATAAAACCAGATTGAACCGGTTTAAAATGGATAAAACCGGATTGAACCAGTTTAAACCAGTTTAAACCAGATAGAAATGGATAGAACTGGTTTAAACCGGATAAAACCGGATTGAACCGGTTTGAACTGGTCTAAACCGGATAAAACCGGATTGAACTGGTTTCAACCGGTTTAAACCGGATAAAACAAGATTGAACCAGTTTAAACCGGATAAAACCGGATTGAACCAGCTTAAACTGGTTTAAACTGGATAAAACTGGATTGAACCGGTTTAAACCGGTTTAAAACGGATAAAACCAGATTGAACCGGTTTAAAATGGATAAAACCGGATTGAACCAGTTTAAACCGGTTTAAACCAGATAGAAACGGATAGAACCGGTTTAAACCGGATAAAACCGGATTGAAACGGTTTGAACCGCTCTAAACCGGATAGAACCGGTTTCAACCAGTTTAAACCGGATAAAAACGGATTGAACCGGTTTAAACCGGATAAAACCGGATTGAACCGGTTTAAACCGGTTTCAAATGTTTAGAACCGGATAGAACCGGTTTAAACCGGATAAAACAGGATTGAACTGGTTTAAACAGGATAAAACAGGATTGAACCGGTTTAAACTGGCTTCAACCGGATAGAAACGGATAGAGCCTGTTTAAACTGGATAAAACCGGATTGAACCGGCTTAAACCGGTTTAAACTGGATAAAACCGGATTGAACCGGTTCAAACCGGTTTAAACCGGATAGAACCAGTTTAAACCCGTTTAAACCGGATAAAACCGGATTGAAACAGTTTAAACCATTTTAAACCGGATAAAACCGGATTGAACCAGCTTAACCCGGTTTAAACCGGATAAACCTGGATTGAACCGGTTTAAACCGGATAAAACCGGATTGATCCGGTTTAAACCGGTTTAAACAGGATAAAACAGGATTGAACTGGTTTATACCGGTTTAAACCGGATAAAACCGGATTGAACAGGATTAAACCGGTTTAAAACGGATAAAACCGGTTTAAAACGGATAAAACCAAATTGAACCAGTTTAAACCGGATAAAACCAGATTGAACCGGTTTAAAACGGATAAAACCGGATTGAACCGGTTTAAACCTGTTTAAACCAGATCAAAACCGATTGAACCGGTTTAAACCGGTTTAAACCAGATAAAACCGGTATGAACAGGCTTAAACCGGTTTAAACCGGATAGAACCGGTTTAAACCCGTTTAAAACGGATAAAACAGGATTGAACCGGTTTAAACCGATTTAAACCGGATAAAACCGGCAGAAACCGGTTTAAACCGGATAGAACCGGTTTAAACCCGTTTAAACCGGATAAAACCGGATTGAACCGGTTTAAAACGGTTTAAACCGGATAAAACCGGATTGAACCAGCTTAAACCGGTTTAAACCGGATAAAACTGGATTGAACCGGTTTAAACCGGATAAAATTGGATTGATCCAGTTTAAACCGTTTTAAACAGGATAAAACCGGATTGAACAGTTTTATACCGGTTTAAACAGGATAAAACCGGTTTAAACGGGATAAAATCAAAATTGAACCAGTTTAAACCGGATAATACCAGATTGAACCGGTTTAAGCCGGATAAAACCGGACTGAACCGGTTTAAATCGGTTTAAACCGTATAAAACCGGATTGAACTGGATTAAACCGGTTTAAACTGGATACACCGGATTGAATCGGTTAAAACCGGTTTACACCGGATAAAACCAGATTGAACCGGTTTAAACCGGATTGAACCGGATTAAACCGGTTTCAACTGGATAGAACCGGACAGAACCGGTTTAAACCGGATAAAACCAGATTGAATCGGTTTAAACCGGTTCAAACCGGATAAAACCAGATTGAAACGGTTTAAACCGGATTGAACCGGCTTCAACCAGATAAAACCGGAATGAACTGGTTTAAACCGGGTTAAACCGGAAAAAACGGATTGAACCGTTTTAAAGCGTATAACACCGGATTGAACTGGTTTAAACCTGTTTAAACCAGATAAAAACCGATAGAACCGGTTTAAACCGGTTTAAACCAGATAAAACCGGTATGAACCGGCTTAAACTGGTTTAAACTGGATAGAACTGGTTTAAACCGTTATCCGGTTTAAACCGGATAAAAGTGGCATGAACCGGCTCAAACCGGTTTAAACCGGATAGAACCAGTTTAAACCGGTTTAAACCGGATAAAACCGGATTGAACCGGTTTAAACCGGTTTAAACCGGATAAAACTGGATTGAACCAGCTTAAACCGGTTTAAACAGGATACAACCGGATTGAAATGGTTTATACCGGTTTAAACCGGATAAAACCGGTTTAAACGGGATAAAACCAAATTGAACCAGTTTAAACTGGATAATACCAGACTGAACCGGTTTAAGCCGGATTAAACCGGACTGAACCGGTTTAAATCGGTTTAAACCGTATAAAACCGGATTAAACCGGTTTAAACTGGATAAACCGGATTGAATCGGTTAAAACCGGTTTAAACCGGATAAAACCGGATAGAACCGGTATAAACCGGATAGAACCCGATTGAACCAGTTTAAACCGGATAAAACCGGATTGATCCGGTTTAAACCGGTTTAAACCGGATAAAACCGGATTGAACGGGTTTAAACTGGTTTAAACCAGATAGAACCGGATAGAACCGGTTTAAACCGGATAGAACCGGATAGAACCGGTTTAAACCGGATAAAACCGGATTGAACGGGTTTAAACCGGTTTAAAGCGGATAAAACCGGATTGAACCGGTTTAAACCCGTTTAAACCAGATGGAAACGAATAGAACCGGTTTAAACCGGATAAAACCGGATTGAAACGGTTTAAACCCGTTTAAACCGGATAAAACCTGATTGAAGCGGTTCAAACTGGTTTAAACCGGATGAAACCGGATTAAACCGTTTTAAAGCGGTTTAAACCAGATAAAACCAGATTGAACCGGTTTAAGCCGATTAAAACCGGATTGAACTGGTTTAAACCAGTCTACACCGGATAAAACCGGTTTAAACTGGATAAAAGCAGATTGAACCGGTTTAAACCAGACAAAACCGGATTGAACTGGTTCAACCGGGTTTAAACCGGATAAAACCGGAGTGAACTGGTTTAAACCGGATAAAACAGGATTGAACCGGTTGAAACTGGATAAAACCGGATCGAACCGTTTCATACCGGTTTAAACCAGATGTAAACGGAATGAACCAGTTTAAACCGGATAAAACCGGACTGAACCGGTTTAACCCGGATAAAACCGGACTGAACCGTTTCAAACCGGTTTTAACCAGATAAAAACGGAATGAACCGGTTTAAACCGGATAAAACCGGATTGAACCGGTTTAAACCGGATAAAACCGGATTGAACCGGTTTAAACCGGTTTCAAATGTATAGAACCGGATAGAACCGGTTTAAACCGGATAAAACAGGATTGAACTGGTTTAAACAGGATAAAACAGGATTGAACTGGTTTAAACTGGCTTCAACCGGATAGAAACGGATAGAGCCTGTTTAAACTGGATAAACCCGGATTGAACCGGCTTAAACCGGTTTAAACTGGATAAAACCGGATTGAACCGGTTCAAACTGGTTTAAACCGGATAGAACCAGTTTAAACCCGTTTAAACCGGATAAAACCGGATTGAACCGGTTTAAACCGTTTTAAACCGGATAAAACCGGATTGAACCAGCTTAACCCGGTTTAAACCGGATAAAACTGGATAGAACCGGTTTAAAACGGATAAAACCGGATTGATCCGGTTTAAACCGGTTTAAACAGGATAAAACAGGATTGAACTGGTTTATACCAGTTTAAACCGGATAAAACCGGTTTAAACGGGATAAAACCAAATTGAACCAGTTTAAACTGGATAATACCAGACTGAACCGGTTTAAGCCGGATAAAACCGGACTGAACCGGTTTAAATTGGTTTAAACCGTATAAAACCGGATTGAACCGGATTAAACCGGTTTAAACTGGATAAACCGGGTTGAATCGGTTAAAACCGGTTTAAACCGGATAAAACCGGATAGAACTGGTATAAACCGGATAAAAACGGATTGAACCAGTTTAAACCGGATAAAACCGGATTGATCCGGTTTAAACCAGTTTAAACCGGATAAAACCGGATTGAACCGGTTTAAACCGGTTTAAACCAGATAGAACCGGATAGAACCGGTTTAAAACGGGTAGAACCGGTTCAAACCGGTTTGAACCGGATAAAACCGGAATGAACTGGTTTAAACCGGTTTAAAACGGATAGAACCGGATAGAAACGGTTTAAACCAGATAAAACCGGATCGAACCGGTGGAAACCGTTTGAAACCGGATAAAAATGGATTGAAAGGGTTTAAACCGGTTTAAACTGGATTAAACTGGAATGAACAGGCTTAAACAGGTCTATACTGGATAAAACTCGATTGAACAGGCTTAAACTGGTATAAAAAGCATAGAACCGGTTTAAACCGGATAAAACCGGATTGAACTGGTTTAAACCGGTTTAAACCGGATAAAACCAGACTGAACCGGTTTAAACCGGATAAAACCGGATTGAACCGGTTTAATACGGTTTCAACCGGATAGAACTGGTTTAAACCGGATAAAACCTGATTGAACCGGTTTAAACTGGTTTCAACCGGATAGAACCGGATAGAACCGGTTTAAAATGGATAAAACCGGATTGAACCGGCTTAAACCGGTTTAAATCAGATAAAACCGGATTGAACCGTTTCAAACCAGTTTAAACCGGATAAAACCAGATTGAACTGGGTTAAACCGGATAAAACTGGATTGAACCGGCTTAAACCGGTTTAAACCGGATAAAACCGGATTTAACCGGTTCAAACCGGTTTAAACCGGATAAAACCGGAATGAACTGGTTTAAACCGGTTTTAAACGGATTGAACCGGATAGAAACAGTTTAAACCGGATAAAACCGGATTGAACTGGATTAAACCGGTTTAAAATGGATAAAACCGGTTTAAACCGGATAAAACCAAATTGAACCATTTTAAACCGGATAAAACCAGACTGAACCGGTTTAAACCGGTTTAAACCGGATAAAACCAGACTGAACCGATTTAAACCGGATAAAACCGGATTGAACCGGTTTAATACGGTTTCAACCGGATAGAACTGGTTTAAATCGGATAAAACCTGATTGAACCGGTTTAAACCGGTTTCAAATGTATAGAACCGGATAGAACCGGTTTAAACCGGATAAAACAGGATTGAACTGGTTTAAAGCGGATAAAGACGGATTGAACCGGTTTAAACCGGTTTCAACCGGGTAAAACGAGATTGAACCGGTTTAAACCGGATAAATCCGGAATGAACTGGTTTAAACCGGAAAAAACTGGATTGAACCGGTTTAAACCGTTTTAAATCGGATAAATCCGGAATGAACTGGTTTAAACCGGTTTAAACTGGATAGAACTGCATAGAACCGATTTAAACCGGATAAAACCGGATTGAACCGGTTCAAACCGGATAATACCGGAATGAACCGGTTTAAACCGGATAAGAACGGATTGAAGCGGTTTAAACTGGTTTAAATCTGATAAAACCGGATCGATCCGGCTTAAACTGGTTTAAACCGGATAAAACTGGTTTAAACTGGATAAAACCGATTGAACCGGTTTAAACCGTTTTAAACTGGATAAAACCAGATTGAACCGGTTTAAACTGGATAAAAACGGATAGAACCGGTTTAAACCGGTTTAAACCAGATTGAACTGGATAGAATCGGTTTAAACCGGATAAAACCGGATTGAACAGGTTTAAACCGGATAAAAACGGATTGAACAGGTTTAAACCGGATAAAAACGGATTGAACCGGTTTAAACCGGCTTAACCGGATAAAACCGGATTGAACCGGATCAAACCGGTTTAAACCGGTTAGAACAGGTTTAAACCGGATAAAATCGGATTGAACCGGTTTAAACAGGATAAAACCGGATAGAACCGGTTCTAACCGGCATAAACCGGATTGAACTGGGTAGAACCGGTTTAAACGAGATAAAACCGGATTGAACTGGTTTAAACCGGTTTAAACAGGATAGAACTGGATAGAACCGGTTTAAACCGGATAAAACCGGATTGAACCAGTTTAAAGTGGTTTAAACCGGATAAAACCAGATTGAACCGGTCTGAAACCGGATAAAACCGGATAGAACCTGTTTAAACCGGACAAAACTATATTGAACCGGTTTAAACCGGTTTAAACAGGATAGAACCGGTTTAAACTGGATAAAACCGGATTGAACCGGGTTAAACCCGTTTAAACCAGATAAAACCGGATTGAACCGTTTTAAACCGGCTCAAATCAGATAAAAACGGATTGAAGCGGTTTAAACTGGTTTAAACCGGATAAAACCAGATAGAACCGGGTTAAACCGGTTTAAATCGGATAAAACCGGATTGACCCGGTTTCAACCGGTTTAAACTGGATAAAAACGGATTGAACCGGTTTAAAACGGTTTAAACCGGATAAAAACGGTTTAAACCGGATAAAACCAAATTGAACCAGTTTAAACCGGATAAAACCAGATTGAACCGGTTTAAACCAGATAAAACCGGATTGAACCATTTTAAACCGGTTTAAAACAAATAGAACCGGATAGAACCGGTTTAAACCGGATAAGACCTGATTGAAACGGTTTGAACCGGTTTAAACCGGATAAAACCGGATTGAACCGGTTTAAACTGGTTTCAACCGGATAGAACCGGATAGAACCTGTTTAAACTGTATAAAACCGGATTGAACCGGCTTAAACCGGTTTAAACCGGATAAAACCGGATTGAACCGGTTCAAACCGGTTTAAACCGGATAAAACCGGAATGAACTGGTTTAAACCGGTTTAAAACGGATAGAACCGGATAGAAACGGTATAAACTGGATAAAACCGGATTGAACCGGTGTAAACCGGTTGAAACAGGATAAAAACGGATTGAAAGGGTTTAAACCGGTATAAACTGGATAAAACCGGAATGAACCGGCTTAAACGGGTCTAAACCGGATAAAACGCGATTGAACAGGCTTAAACTGGTATAAAGAGCATAGAACCAGTTTAAACCGGATAAAACTGTATTGAACCGGTTTAAACCGGTTTAAAACGGATAAAACCAGACTGAACCGGTTTAAACCGGATAAAACCGGATTGAACCGGTTTAAACCAGTTTCAACTGTATAGAACCGGATAGAACCGGTTTAAACCGGATAAAACAGGATTGAACTGGTTTAAACCGGATAAAACAGGATTGAACAGGTTTAAACTGGTTCAAACCGGATAGAACCGGTTTAAACTGGATAAAACCGGATTGAACCGGCTCAAACCGGTTTAAACCGGATAAAACCGGAGTGAACTGGTTTAAACCGGCTTAAAACGGATAGAACCGGATACAAACGGTTTAAACCGGATAAAACCGGATTGAACTGGATTAATCCAGTTTAAAACGGATAAAACCGATTTAAACCGGATAAAACCAAATAGAACCATTTTTAACCGGATAAAACCAGATTGAACCGGTTTAAAATGGATAAAACCGGATTGAACCAGTTTAAACCAGTTTAAACCAGATAGAAATGGATAGAACTGGTTTAAACCGGATAAAACCGGATTGAACCGGTTTGAACTGGTCTAAACCGGATAAAACCGGATTGAACTGGTTTCAACCGGTTTAAACCGGATAAAACAAGATTGAACCAGTTTAAACCGGATAAAACCGGATTGAACCAGCTTAAACTGGTTTAAACTGGATAAAACTGGATTGAACCGGTTTAAACCGGTTTAAAACGGATAAAACCAGATTGAACCGGTTTAAAATGGATAAAACCGGATTGAACCAGTTTAAACCGGTTTAAACCAGATAGAAACGGATAGAACCGGTTTAAACCGGATAAAACCGGATTGAAACGGTTTGAACCGCTCTAAACCGGATAGAACCGGTTTCAACCAGTTTAAACCGGATAAAACTGGATTGAACCGGTTTAAACCGGATAAAACCGGATTGAACCGGTTTAAACCGGTTTCAAATGTTTAGAACCGGATAGAACCGGTTTAAACCGGATAAAAGAGGATTGAACTGGTTTAAACAGGATAAAACAGGATTGAACCGGTTTAAACTGGCTTCAACCGGATAGAAACGGATAGAGCCTGTTTAAACTGGATAAAACCGGATTGAACCGGCTTAAACCGGTTTAAACTGGATAAAACCGGATTGAACCGGTTCAAACCGGTTTAAACCGGATAGAACCAGTTTAAACCCGTTTAAACCGGATAAAACCGGATTGAAACAGTTTAAACCATTTTAAACCGGATAAAACCGGATTGAACCAGCTTAACCCGGTTTAAACCGGATAAACCTGGATTGAACCGGTTTAAACCGGATAAAACCGGATTGATCCGGTTTAAACCGGTTTAAACAGGATAAAACAGGATTGAACTGGTTTATACCGGTTTAAACCGGATAAAACCGGATTGAACAGGATTAAACCGGTTTAAAACGGATAAAACCGGTTTAAAACGGATAAAACCAAATTGAACCAGTTTAAACCGGATAAAACCAGATTGAACCGGTTTAAAACGGATAAAACCGGATTGAACCGGTTTAAACCTGTTTAAACCAGATCAAAACCGATTGAACCGGTTTAAACCGGTTTAAACCAGATAAAACCGGTATGAACAGGCTTAAACCGGTTTAAACCGGATAGAACCGGTTTAAACCCGTTTAAAACGGATAAAACAGGATTGAACCGGTTTAAACCGATTTAAACCGGATAAAACCGGCAGAAACCGGTTTAAACCGGATAGAACCGGTTTAAACCCGTTTAAACCGGATAAAACCGGATTGAACCGGTTTAAACCGGTTTAAACCGGATAAAACCGGATTGAACCAGCTTAAACCGGTTTAAACCGGATAAAACTGGATTGAACCGGTTTAAACCGGATAAAATTGGATTGATCCCGTTTAAACCGTTTTAAACAGGATAAAACCGGATTGAAGAGTTTTATACCGGTTTAAACAGGATAAAACCGGTTTAAACGGGATAAAATCAAAATTGAACCAGTTTAAACCGGATAATACCAGATTGAACCGGTTTAAGCCGGATAAAACTGGACTGAACCGGTTTAAATCGGTTTAAACCGTATAAAACCGGATTGAACTGGATTAAACCGGTTTAAACTGGATACACCGGATTGAATCGGTTAAAACCGGTTTACACCGGATAAAACCAGATTGAACCGGTTTAAACCGGATTGAACCGGATTAAACCGTTTTTCAACTGGATAGAACCGGACAGAACCGGTTTAAACCGGATAAAACCAGATTGAATCGGTTTAAACCGGTTCAAACCGGATAAAACCAGATTGAAACGGTTTAAACCGGATTGAACCGGCTTCAACCAGATAAAACCGGAATGAACTGGTTTAAACCGGGTTAAACCGGAAAAAACGGATTGAACCGTTTTAAAGCGGATAAAACCTGATTGAACTGGTTTAAACCGGTTCAAACCAGATAAAACCGGTATGAACCGGCTTAAACTGGTTTAAACTGGATAGAACTGGTTTAAACCGTTATCCGGTTTAAACCGGATAAAAGTGGCATGAACCGGCTCAAACCGGTTTAAACCGGATAGAACCAGTTTAAACCGGTTTAAACCGGATAAAACCGGATTGAACCGGTTTAAACCGGTTTAAACCGGATAAAACCGGATTGAACCAGCTTAAACCGGTTTAAACAGGATACAACCGGATTGAAATGGTTTATACCGGTTTAAACCGGATAAAACCGGTTTAAACGGGATAAAACCAAATTGAACCAGTTTAAACTGGATAATACCAGACTGAACCGGTTTAAGCCGGATTAAACCGGACTGAACCGGTTTAAATCGGTTTAAACCGTATAAAACCGGATTAAACCGGTTTAAACTGGATAAACCGGATTGAATCGGTTAAAACCGGTTTAAACCGGATAAAACCGGATAGAACCGGTATAAACCGGATAGAACCCGATTGAACCAGTTTAAACCGGATAAAACCGGATTGATCCGGTTTAAACCGGTTTAAACCGGATAAAACCGGATTGAACGGGTTTAAACTGGTTTAAACCAGATAGAACCGGATAGAACCGGTTTAAACCGGATAGAACCGGATAGAACCGGTTTAAACCGGATAAAACCGGATTGAACGGGTTTAAACCGGTTTAAAGCGGATAAAACCGGATTGAACCGGTTTAAACCCGTTTAAACCAGATGGAAACGAATAGAACCGGTTTAAACCGGATAAAACCGGATTGAAACGGTTTAAACCCGTTTAAACCAGATAAAACCTGATTGAAGCGGTTCAAACTGGTTTAAACCGGATGAAACCGGATTAAACCGTTTTAAAGCGGTTTAAACCAGATAAAACCAGATTGAACCGGTTTAAGCCGATTAAAACCGGATTGAACTGGTTTAAACCAGTCTACACCGGATAAAACCGGTTTAAACTGGATAAAAGCAGATTGAACCGGTTTAAACCAGACAAAACCGGATTGAACTGGTTCAACCGGGTTTAAACCGGATAAAACCGGAGTGAACTGGTTTAAACCGGATAAAACAGGATTGAACCGGTTGAAACCGGATAAAACCGGATCGAACCGTTTCATACCGGTTTAAACCAGATGTAAACGGAATGAACCAGTTTAAACCGGATAAAACCGGACTGAACCGGTTTAACCCGGATAAAACCGGATTGAACCGTTTCAAACCGGTTTTAACCAGATAAAAACGGAATGAACCGGTTTAAACCGGATAAAACCGGATTGAACCGGTTTAAACCGGATAAAACCGGATTGAACCGGTTTAAACCGGTTTCAAATGTATAGAACCGGATAGAACCGGTTTAAACCGGATAAAACAGGATTGAACTGGTTTAAACAGGATAAAACAGGATTGAACTGGTTTAAACTGGCTTCAACCGGATAGAAACGGATAGAGCCTGTTTAAACTGGATAAACCCGGATTGAACCGGCGTAAACCGGTTTAAACTGGATAAAACCGGATTGAACCGGTTCAAACCGGTTTAAACCGGATAGAACCAGTTTAAACCCGTTTAAACCGGATAAAACCGGATTGAACCGGTTTAAACCGTTTTAAACCGGATAAAACCGGATTGAACCAGCTTAACCCGGTTTAAACCGGATAAAACTGGATAGAACCGGTTTAAAACGGATAAAACCGGATTGATCCGGTTTAAACCGGTTTGAACCGGATAAAACCGGAATGAACTGGTTTAAACCGGTTTAAAACGGATAGAACCGGATAGAAACGGTTTAAACCAGATAAAACCGGATCGAACCGGTGGAAACCGTTTGAAACCGGATAAAAATGGATTGAAAGGGTTTAAACCGGTTTAAACTGGATTAAACTGGAATGAACAGGCTTAAACAGGTCTATACTGGATAAAACTCGATTGAACAGGCTTAAACTGGTATAAAAAGCATAGAACCGGTTTAAACCGGATAAAACCGGATTGAACTGGTTTAAACCGGTTTAAACCGGATAAAACCAGACTGAACCGGTTTAAACCGGATAAAACCGGATTGAACCGGTTTAATACGGTTTCAACCGGATAGAACTGGTTTAAACCGGATAAAACCTGATTGAACCGGTTTAAACTGGTTTCAACCGGATAGAACCGGATAGAACCGGTTTAAAATGGATAAAACCGGATTGAACCGGCTTAAACCGGTTTAAATCAGATAAAACCGGATTGAACCGTTTCAAACCAGTTTAAACCGGATAAAACCAGATTGAACTGGGTTAAACCGGATAAAACTGGATTGAACCGGCTTAAACCGGTTTAAACCGGATAAAACCGGATTTAACCGGTTCAAACCGGTTTAAACCGGATAAAACCGGAATGAACTGGTTTAAACCGGTTTAAAACGGATAGAACCGGATAGAAACAGTTTAAACCGGATAAAACCGGATTGAACTGGATTAAACCGGTTTAAAACGGATAAAACCGGTTTAAACCGGATAAAACCAAATTGAACCATTTTAAACCGGATAAAACCAGACTGAACCGGTTTAAACCGGTTTAAACCGGATAAAACCAGACTGAACCGATTTAAACCGGATAAAACCGGATTGAACCGGTTTAATACGGTTTCAACCGGATAGAACTGGTTTAAATCGGATAAAACCTGATTGAACCGGTTTAAACCGGTTTCAAATGTATAGAACCGGAAAGAACCGGTTTAAACCGGATAAAACAGGATTGAACTGGTTTAAAGCGGATAAAGACGGATTGAACCGGTTTAAACCGGTTTCAACCGGGTAAAACGAGATTGAACCGGTTTAAACCGGATAAATCCGGAATGAACTGGTTTAAACCGGAAAAAACTGGATTGAACCGGTTTAAACCGTTTTAAATCGGATAAATCCGGAATGAACTGGTTTAAACCGGTTTAAACTGGATAGAACTGCATAGAACCGATTTAAACCGGATAAAACCGGATTGAACCGGTTCAAACCGGATAATACCGGAATGAACCGGTTTAAACCGGATAAGAACGGATTGAAGCGGTTTAAACTGGTTTAAATCTGATAAAACCGGATCGATCTGGCTTAAACTGGTTTAAACCGGATAAAACTGGTTTAAACTGGATAAAACCGATTGAACCGGTTTAAACCGTTTTAAACTGGATAAAACCAGATTGAACCGGTTTAAACTGGATAAAAACGGATAGAACCGGTTTAAACCGGTTTAAACCAGATTGAACTGGATAGAATCGGTTTAAACCGGATAAAACCGGATTGAACAGGTTTAAACCGGATAAAAACGGATTGAACAGGTTTAAACCGGATAAAAACGGATTGAACCGGTTTAAACCGGCTTAACCGGATAAAACCGGATTGAACCGGATCAAACCGGTTTAAACCGGTTAGAACAGGTTTAAACCGGATAAAATCGGATTGAACCGGTTTAAACAGGATAAAACCGGATAGAACCGGTTCTAACCGGCATAAACCGGATTGAACTGGGTAGAACCGGTTTAAACGAGATAAAACCGGATTGAACTGGTTTAAACCGGTTTAAACAGGATAGAACTGGATAGAACCGGTTTAAACCGGATAAAACCGGATTGAACCAGTTTAAAGTGGTTTAAACCGGATAAAACCAGATTGAACCGGTCTGAAACCGGATAAAACCGGATAGAACCTGTTTAAACCGGATAAAACTATATTGAACCGGTTTAAACCGGTTTAAACAGGATAGAACCGGTTTAAACTGGATAAAACCGGATTGAACCGGTTTAAACCCGTTTAAACCAGATAAAACCGGATTGAACCGTTTTAAACCGGCTCAAATCGGATAAAAACGGATTGAAGCGGTTTAAACTGGTTTAAACCGGATAAAACCAGATAGAACCGGGTTAAACCGGTTTAAATCGGATAAAACCGGATTGACCCGGTTTCAACCGGTTTAAACTGGATAAAAACGGATTGAACCGGTTTAAAACGGTTTAAACCGGATAAAAACGGTTTAAACCGGATAAAACCAAATTGAACCAGTTTAAACCGGATAAAACCAGATTGAACCGGTTTAAACCAGATAAAACCGGATTGAACCATTTTAAACCGGTTTAAAACAAATAGAACCGGATAGAACCGGTTTAAACCGGATAAGACCTGATTGAAACGGTTTGAACCGGTTTAAACCGGATAAAACCGGATTGAACCGGTTTAAACTGGTTTCAACCGGATAGAACCGGATAGAACCTGTTTAAACTGTATAAAACCGGATTGAACCGGCTTAAACCGGTTTAAACCGGATAAAACCGGATTGAACCGGTTTAAACTGGTTTTAACCGGATAGAACCGGAATGAACCTGTTTAAACTGTATAAAACCGGATTGAACCGGCTTAAACCGGTTTAAACCGGATAAAACCGGATTGAACCGGTTCAAACCGGTTTAAACTGGATAAAACCGGAATGAACTGGTTTAAACCGGTTTAAAACGGATAGAACCGGATAGAAACGGTATAAACTGGATAAAACCGGATTGAACCGGTGTAAACCGGTTGAAACAGGATAAAAACGGATTGAAAGGGTTTAAACCGGTATAAACTGGATAAAACCGGAATGAACCGGCTTAAACGGGTCTAAACCGGATAAAACGCGATTGAACAGGCTTAAACTGGTATAAAGAGCATAGAACCGGTTTAAACCGGATAAAACTGTATTGAACCGGTTTAAACCGGTTTAAAACGGATAAAACCAGACTGAACCGGTTTAAACCGGATAAAACCGGATTGAACCGGTTTAAACCAGTTTCAACTGTATAGAACTGGATAGAACCGGTTTAAACCGGATAAAACAGGATTGAACTGGTTTAAACCGGATAAAACAGGATTGAACAGGTTTAAACTGGTTCAAACCGGATAGAACCGGTTTAAATTGGATAAAACCGGATTGAACCGGCTTAAACCGGTTTAAACCGGATAAAACCGGATTGAACCGGTTCAAACCGGTTTAAAACGGATTAAACCGGATTGAACCGGCTCAAACCGGTTTAAACCGGATAAAACCGGAGTGAACTGGTTTAAACCGGCTTAAAACGGATAGAACCGGATACAAACGGTTTAAACCGGATAAAACCGGATTGAACTGGATTAAACCGGTTTAAATCGGATAAAACCGATTTAAACCGGATAAAACCAAATAGAACCATTTTTAACCGGATAAAACCAGATTGAACCGGTTTAAAATGGATAAAACCGGATTGAACCAGTTTAAACCAGTTTAAACCAGATAGAAATGGATAGAACTGGTTTAAACCGGATAAAACCGGATTGAACCGGTTTGAACTGGTCTAAACCGGATAAAACCGGATTGAACTGGTTTCAACCGGTTTAAACCGGATAAAACAAGATTGAACCAGTTTAAACCGGATAAAACCGGATTGAACCAGCTTAAACTGGTTTAAACTGGATAAAACTGGATTGAACCGGTTTAAACCGGTTTAAAACGGATAAAACCAGATTGAACCGGTTTAAAATGGATAAAACCGGATTGAACCAGTTTAAACCGGTTTAAACCAGATAGAAACGGATAGAACCGGTTTAAACCGGATAAAACCGGATTGAAACGGTTTGAACCGCTCTAAACCGGATAGAACCGGTTTCAACCAGTTTAAACCGGATAAAACCGGATAGAAACGGTTTAAACCGGATAAAACCGGATCGAACCGGTGGAAACCGTTTGAAACCGGATAAAAATGGATTGAAAGGGTTTAAACCGGTTTAAACTGGATTAAACTGGAATGAAGAGGCTTAAACAGGTCTATACTGGATAAAACTCGATTGAACAGGCTTAAACTGGTATAAAAAGCATAGAACCGGTTTAAACCGGATAAAACCGGATTGAAATGGTTTATACCGGTTTAAACCGGATAAAACCGGTTTAAACGGGATAAAACCAAATTGAACCAGTTTAAACTGGATAATACCAGACTGAACCGGTTTAAGCCGGATTAAACCGGACTGAACCGGTTTAAATCGGTTTAAACCGTATAAAACCGGATTAAACCGGTTTAAACTGGATAAACCGGATTGAATCGGTTAAAACCGGTTTAAACCGGATAAAACCGGATAGAACCGGTATAAACCGGATAGAACCCGATTGAACCAGTTTAAACCGGATAAAACCGGATTGATCCGGTTTAAACCGGTTTAAACCGGATAAAACCGGATTGAACGGGTTTAAACCGGTTTAAACCGGATAGAACCGGATAGAACCGGTTTAAACCGGATAGAACCGGATAGAACCGGTTTAAACCGGATAAAACCGGATTGAACGGGTTTAAACCGGTTTAAAGCGGATAAAACCGGATTGAACCGGTTAAAACCGGATCAAACCGGATTGAACCGGTTGAAACCTGTTTCAACCGGATAGAACCGGATAGAACCAGTTTAAACTGGATAAAACCCGATTGAACTGTTTTAACCGGTTAAAACAGGATAGAACAGGATAGAACCGGTTTAAACCGATTTAAACAGGATAGAACCGGATAGAACCGGTTTAAACGAGATAAAACCGGATTGAACCGTTTTAAACCGGATAAAACCGGATTGAACCGGTTCAAACTGGTTGAACCCGGATAAAACCGGATTAAACCGTTTTAAAGCGGTTTAAACCAGATAAAACCAGATTGAACCGGTTTAAGCCGATTAAAACCGGATTGAACTGGTTTAAACCAGTCTACACCGGATAAAACCGGTTTAAACTGGATAAAAGCAGATTGAACCGGTTTAAACCAGACAAAACCGGATTGAACTGGTTCAACCGGGTTTAAACCGGATAAAACCGGAGTGAACTGGTTTAAACCGGATAAAACAGGATTGAACCGGTTGAAACCGGATAAAACCGGATCGAACCGTTTCATACCGGTTTAAACCAGATGTAAACGGAATGAACCAGTTTAAACCGGATAAAACCGGACTGAACCGGTTTAACCCGGATAAAACCGGATTGAACCGTTTCAAACCGGGTTTAACCAGATAAAACCGGAATGAACCGGTTTAAACCGGATAAAACCGGATTGAACCGGTTTAAACCGGTTTCAAATGTATAGAACCGGATAGAACCGGTTTAAACCGGATAAAACAGGATTGAACTGGTTTAAACAGGATAAAACAGGATTGAACTGGTTTAAACTGGCTTCAACCGGATAGAAACGGATAGAGCCTGTTTAAACTGGATAAACCCGGATTGAACCGGCTTAAACCTGTTTAAACTGGATAAAACCGGATTGAACCGGTTCAAACCGGTTTAAACCGGATAGAACCAGTTTAAACCCGTTTAAACCGGATAAAACCGGATTGAACCGGTTTAAACCGTTTTAAACCGGATAAAACCGGATTGAACCAGCTTAACCCGGTTTAAACCGGATAAACCTGGATTGAACCGGTTTAAACCGGATAAAACCGGATTGTTCCGGTTTAAACCGGTTTAAACAGGATAAAACAGGATTGAACTGGTTTATACCGGTTTAAACCGGATAAAACCGGTTTAAACGGGATAAAACCAAATTGAACCAGTTTAAACTGGATAATACCAGACTGAACCGGTTTAAGCCGGATAAAACCGGACTGAACCGGTTTAAATCGGTTTAAACCGTATAAAACCGGATTGAACCGGATTAAACCGGTTTAAACTGGATAAACCGGGTTGAATCGGTTAAAACCGGTTTAAACCGGATAAAACCGGATAGAACTGGTATAAACCGGATAAAAACGGAATGAACCAGTTTAAACCGGATAAAACCGGATTGATCCGGTTTAAACCAGTTTAAACCGGATAAAACCGGATTGAACCGGTTTAAACCGGTTTAAACCAGATAGAACCGGATAGAACCGGTTTAAAACGGGTAGAACCGGTTCAAACCGGTTTGAACCGGATAAAACCGGAATGAACTGGTTTAAACCGGTTTAAAACGGATAGAACCGGATAGAAACGGTTTAAACCGAATAAAACCGGATCGAACCGGTGGAAACCGTTTGAAACCGGATAAAAATGGATTGAAAGGGTTTAAACCGGTTTAAACTGGATTAAACTGGAATGAACAGGCTTAAACAGGTCTATACTGGATAAAACTCGATTGAACAGGCTTAAACTGGTATAAAAAGCATAGAACCGGTTTAAACCGGATAAAACCGGATTGAACTGGTTTAAACCGGTTTAAACCGGATAAAACCAGACTGAACCGGTTTAAACCGGATAAAACCGGATTGAACCGGTTTAATACGGTTTCAACCGGATAGAACTGGTTTAAACCGGATAAAACCTGATTGAACCGGTTTAAACTGGTTTCAACCGGATAGAACCGGATAGAACCGGTTTAAAATGGATAAAACCGGATTGAACCGGCTTAAACCGGTTTAAATCAGATAAAACCGGATTGAACCGTTTCAAACCAGTTTAAACCGGATAAAACCAGATTGAACTGGGTTAAACCGGATAAAACTGGATTGAACCGGCTTAAACCGGTTTAAACCGGATAAAACCGGATTTAACCGGTTCAAACCGGTTTAAACCGGATAAAACCGGAATGAACTGGTTTAAACCGGTTTAAAACGGATAGAACCGGATAGAAACAGTTTAAACCGGATAAAACCGGATTGAACTGGATTAAACCTGTTTAAAACGGATAAAACCGGTTTAAACCGGATAAAACCAAATTGAACCATTTTAAACCGGATAAAACCAGACTGAACCGGTTGAAACCGGTTTAAACCGGATAAAACCAGACTGAACCGATTTAAACCGGATAAAACCGGATTGAACCGGTTTAATACGGTTTCAACCGGATAGAACTGGTTTAAATCGGATAAAACCTGATTGAACCGGTTTAAACCGGTTTCAAATGTATAGAACCGGATAGAACCGGTTTAAACCGGATAAAACAGGATTGAACTGGTTTAAAGCGTATAAAGCCGGATTGAACCGGTTTAAACCGGTTTCAACCGGGTAAAACGAGATTGAACCGGTTTAAACCGGATAAATCCGGAATGAACTGGTTTAAACCGGAAAAAACTGGATTGAACCGGTTTAAACCGTTTTAAATCGGATAAATCCGGAATGAACTGGTTTAAACCGGTTTAAACTGGATAGAACTGCATAGAACCGATTTAAACCGGATAAAACCGGATTGAACCGGTTCAAACCGGATAATACCGGAATGAACCGGTTTAAACCGGATAAGAACGGATTGAAGCGGTTTAAACTGGTTTAAATCTGATAAAACCGGATCGATCCGGCTTAAACTGGTTTAAACCGGATAAAACTGGTTTAAACTGGATAAAACCGATTGAACCGGTTTTAAACCGTTTTAAACTGGATAAAACCAGATTGAACCGGTTTAAACTGGATAAAAACGGATAGAACCGGTTTAAACCGGTTTAAACCAGATTGAACTGGATAGAATCGGTTTAAACCGGATAAAACCGGATTGAACAGGTTTAAACCGGATAAAAACGGATTGAACAGGTTTAAACCGGATAAAAACGGATTGAACCGGTTTAAACCGGCTTAACCGGATAAAACCGGATTGAACCGGATCAAACCGTTTTAAACCGGTTAGAACAGGTTTAAACCGGATAAAATCGGATTGAACCGGTTTAAACAGGATAAAACCGGATAGAACCGGTTCTAACCGGCATAAACCGGATTGAACTGGGTAGAACCGGTTTAAACGAGATAAAACCGGATTGAACTGGTTTAAACCGGTTTAAACAGGATAGAACTGGATAGAACCGGTTTAAACCGGATAAAACCGGATTGAACCAGTTTAAAGTGGTTTAAACCGGATAAAACCAGATTGAACCGGTCTGAAACCGGATAAAACCGGATAGAACCTGTTTAAACGGGATAAAACTATATTGAACCGGTTTAAACCGGTTTAAACAGGATAGAACCGGTTTAAACTGGATAAAACCGGATTGAGCCGGGTTAAACCCGTTTAAACCAGATAAAACCGGATTGAACCGTTTTAAACCGGCTCAAATCAGATAAAAACGGATTGAAGCGGTTTAAACTGGTTTAAACCGGATAAAACCAGATAGAACCGGGTTAAACCGGTTTAAATCGGATAAAACCGGATTGACCCGGTTTCAACCGGTTTAAACTGGATAAAAACGGATTGAACCGGTTTAAAACGGTTTAAACCGGATAAAAACGGTTTAAACCGGATAAAACCAAATTGAACCAGTTTAAACCGGATAAAACCAGATTGAACCGGTTTAAACCAGATAAAACCGGATTGAACCATTTTAAACCGGTTTAAAACAAATAGAACCGGATAGAACCGGTTTAAACCGGATAAGACCTGATTGAAACGGTTTGAACCGGTTTAAACCGGATAAAACCGGATTGAACCGGTTTAAACTGGTTTCAACCGGATAGAACCGGATAGAACCTGTTTAAACTGTATAAAACCGGATTGAACCGGCTTAAACCGGTTTAAACCGGATAAAACCGGATTGAACCGGTTCAAACCGGTTTAAACCGGATAAAACCGGAATGAACTGGTTTAAACCGGTTTAAAACGGATAGAACCGGATAGAAACGGTATAAACTGGATAAAACCGGATTGAACCGGTGTAAACCGGTTGAAACAGGATAAAAACGGATTGAAAGGGTTTAAACCGGTATAAACTGGATAAAACCGGAATGAACCGGCTTAAACGGGTCTAAACCGGATAAAACGCGATTGAACAGGCTTAAACTGGTATAAAGAGCATAGAACCGGTTTAAACCGGATAAAACTGTATTGAACCGGTTTAAACCGGTTTAAAACGGATAAAACCAGACTGAACCGGTTTAAACCGGATAAAACCGGATTGAACCGGTTTAAACCAGTTTCAACTGTATAGAACCGGATAGAACCGGTTTAAACCGGATAAAACAGGATTGAACTGGTTTAAACCGGATAAAACAGGATTGAACAGGTTTAAACTGGTTCAAACCGGATAGAACCGGTTTAAACTGGATAAAACCGGATTGAACCGGCTTAAACCGGTTTAAACCGGATAAAACCGGATTGAACCGGTTCAAACCGGTTTAAAACGGATTAAACCGGATTGAACCGGCTCAAACCGGTTTAAACCGGATAAAACCGGAGTGAACTGGTTTAAACCGGCTTAAAACGGATAGAACCGGATACAAACGGTTTAAACCGGATAAAACCGGATTGAACCGGTTTAAACCGGTTTCAAATGTATAGAACCGGATAGAACCGGTTTAAACCGGATAAAACAGGATTGAACTGGTTTAAACAGGATAAAACAGGATTGAACCGGTTTAAACTGGCTTCAACCGGATAGAAACGGATAGAGCCTGTTTAAACTGGATAAAACCGGATTGAACCGGCTTAAACCGGTTTAAACTGGATAAAACCGGATTGAACCGGTTCAAACCGGTTTAAACCGGATAGAACCAGTTTAAACCCGTTTAAACCGGATAAAACCGGATTGAACCAGTTTAAACCATTTTAAACCGGATAAAACCGGATTGAACCAGCTTAACCCGGTTTAAACCGGATAAAACTGGATTGAACCGGTTTAAACCGGATAAAACCGGATTGATCCGGTTTAAACCGGTTTAAACAGGATAAAACAGGATTGAACTGGTTTATACCGGTTTAAACCGGATAAAACCGGATTGAACAGGATTAAACCGGTTTAAAACGGATAAAACCGGTTTAAAATGGATAAAACCAAATTGAACCAGTTTAAACCGGATAAAACCAGATTGAACCGGTTTAAAACGGATAAAACCGGATTGAACCGGTTTAAACCTGTTTAAACCAGATCAAAACCGATTGAACCGGTTTAAACCGGTTTAAACCAGATAAAACCGGTATGAACAGGCTTAAACCGGTTTAAACCGGATAGAACCGGTTTAAACCCGTTTAAAACGGATAAAACAGGATTGAACCGGTTTAAACCGGTTTAAAACGGATAAAACCGGCAGAAACCGGTTTAAACCGGATAGAACCGGTTTAAACCTGTTTAAACCGGATAAAACCGGATTGAACCGCTATAAACCGGTTTAAACCGGATAAAACCGGATTGAACCAGCTTAAAACGGTTTAAACCGGATAAAACTGGATTGAACCGGTTTAAACCGGATAAAATTTGATTGATCCCGTTTAAACCGTTTTAAACAGGATAAAACCGGATTGAACAGTTTTATACCGGTTTAAACCGGATAAAACCGGTTTAAACGGGATAAAATCAAAATTGAACCAGTTTAAACCGGATAATACCAGATTGAACCGGTTTAAGCCGGATAAAACCGGACTGAACCGGTTTAAATCGGTTTAAACCGTATAAAACCGGATTGAACTGGATTAAACCGGTTTAAACTGGATACACCGGATTGAATCGGTTAAAACCGGTTTAAACCGGATAAAACCAGATTGAACCGGTTTAAACCGGATTGAACCGGATTAAACCGGTTTCAACTGGATAGAACCGGACAGAACCGGTTTAAACCGGATAAAACCAGATTGAATCGGTTTAAACCGGTTCAAACCGGATAAAACCAGATTGAAACGGTTTAAACCGGATTGAACCGGCTTCAACCAGATAAAACCGGAATGAACTGGTTTAAACCGGTTTAAACCGGAAAAAACGGATTGAACCGTTTTAAAGCGGATAAAACCGGATTGAACTGGTTTAAACCTGTTTAAACCAGATAAAAACCGATAGAACCGGTTTAAACCGGTTTAAACCAGATAAAACCGGTATGAACCGGCTTAAACTGGTTTAAACTGGATAGAACTGGTTTAAACCGTTATCCGGTTTAAACCGGATAAAAGTGGCATGAACCGGCTCAAACCGGTTTAAACCGGATAGAACCAGTTTAAACCGGTTTAAACCGGATAAAACCGGATTGAACCGGTTTAAACCGGTTTAAACCGGATAAAACCGGATTGAACCAGCTTAAACCGGTTTAAACAGGATACAACCGGATTGAAATGGTTTATACCGGTTTAAACCGGATAAAACCGGTTTAAACGGGATAAAACCAAATTGAACCAGTTTAAACTGGAAAATACCAGACTGAACCGGTTTAAGCCGGATTAAACCGGACTGAACCGGTTTAAATCGGTTTAAACCGTATAAAACCGGATTAAACCGGTTTAAACTGGATAAACCGGATTGAATCGGTTAAAACCGGTTTAAACCGGATAAAACCGGATAGAACCGGTATAAACCGGATAGAACCCGATTGAACCAGTTTAAACCGGATAAAACCGGATTGATCCGGTTTAAACCGGTTTAAACCGGATAAAACCGGATTGAACCGGTTTAAACCGGTTTAAACCAGATAGAACCGGATAGAACCGGTTTAAACCGGATAGAACCGGATAGAACCGGTTTAAACCGGATAAAACCGGATTGAACGGGTTTAAACCGGTTTAAAGCGGATAAAACCGGATTGAACCGGTTAAAACCGGATCAAACCGGATTGAACCGGTTGAAACCTGTTTCAACCGGATAGAACCGGATAGAACCGGTTTAAACTGGATAAAACCGGATTGAACTGTTTTAACCGGTTAAAACAGGATAGAACAGGATAGAACCGGTTTAAACCGATTTAAACAGGATAGAACCGGATAGAACCGGTTTAAACGAGATAAAACCCGATTGAACCGTTTTAAACCGGATAAAACCGGATTGAACCGGTTCAAACTGGTTGAACCCGGATAAAACCGGATTAAACCGTTTTAAAGCGGTTTAAACCAGATAAAACCAGATTGAACCGGTTTAAGCCGATTAAAACCGGATTGAACTGGTTTAAACCAGTCTACACCGGATAAAACCGGTTTAAACTGGATAAAAGCAGATTGAACCGGTTTAAACCAGACAAAACCGGATTGAACTGGTTCAACCGGGTTTAAACCGGATAAAACTGGAGTGAACTGGTTTAAACCGGATAAAACAGGATTGAACCGGTTGAAACCGGATAAAACCGGATCGAACCGTTTCATACCGGTTTAAACCAGATGTAAACGGAATGAACCAGTTTAAACCGGATAAAACCGGACTGAACCGGTTTAACCCGGATAAAACCGGATTGAACCGTTTCAAACCGGTTTTAACCAGATAAAACCGGAATGAACCGGTTTAAACCGGATAAAACCGGATTGAACCGGTTTAAACCGGATAAAACCGGATTGAACCGGTTTAAACCGGTTTCAAATGTATAGAACCGGATAGAACCGGTTTAAACCGGATAAAACAGGATTGAACTGGTTTAAACAGGATAAAACAGGATTGAACTGGTTTAAACTGGCTTCAACCGGATAGAAACGGATAGAGCCTGTTTAAACTGGATAAACCCGGATTGAACCGGCTTAAACCGGTTTAAACTGGATAAAACCGGATTGAACCGGTTCAAACCGGATTAAACAGGATAGAACCAGTTTAAACCCGTTTAAACCGGATAAAACCGGATTGAACCGGTTTAAACCGTTTTAAACCGGATAAAACCGGATTGAACCAGCTTAACCCGGTTTAAACCGGATAAAACTGGATAGAACCGGTTTAAACCGGATAAAACCGGATTGATCCGGTTTAAACCGGTTTAAACAGGATAAAACAGGATTGAACTGGTTTATACCGGTTTAAACCGGATAAAACCGGTTTAAACGGGATAAAACCAAATTGAACCAGTTTAAACTGGATAATACCAGACTGAACCGGTTTAAGCCGGATAAAACCGGACTGAACCGGTTTAAATCGGTTTAAACCGTATAAAACCGGATTGAACCGGATTAAACCGGTTTAAACTAGATAAACCGGGTTGAATCGGTTAAAACCGGTTTAAACCGGATAAAACCGGATAGAACTGGTATAAACCGGATAAAAACGGATTGAACCAGTTTAAACCGCATAAAACCGGATTGATCCGGTTTAAACCAGTTTAAACCGGATAAAATCGGATTGAACCGGTTTAAACCGGTTTAAACCAGATAGAACCGGATAGAACCGGTTTAAAACGGGTAGAACCGGTTCAAACCGGTTTGAACCGGATAAAACCGGAATGAACTGGTTTAAACCGGTTTAAAACGGATAGAACCGGATAGAAACGGTTTAAACCAGATAAAACCGGATCGAACCGGTGGAAACCGTTTGAAACCGGATAAAAATGGATTGAAAGGGTTTAAACCGGTTTAAACTGGATTAAACTGGAATGAACAGGCTTAAACAGGTCTATACTGGATAAAACTCGATTGAACAGGCTTAAACTGGTATAAAAAGCATAGAACTGGTTTAAACCGGATAAAACCGGATTGAACTGGTTTAAACCGGTTTAAACCGGATAAAACCAGACTGAACCGGTTTAAACCGGATAAAACCGGATTGAACCGGTTTAATACGGTTTCAACCGGATAGAACTGGTTTAAACCGGATAAAACCTGATTGAACCGGTTTAAACTGGTTTCAACCGGATAGAACCGGATAGAACCGGTTTAAAATGGATAAAACCGGATTGAACCGGCTTAAACCGGTTTAAATCAGATAAAACCGGATTGAACCGTTTCAAACCAGTTTAAACCGGATAAAACCAGATTGAACTGGGTTAAACCGGATAAAACTGGATTGAACCGGCTTAAACCGGTTTAAACCGGATAAAACCGGATTTAACCGGTTCAAACCGGTTTAAACCGGATAAAACCGGAATGAACTGGTTTAAACCGGTTTAAAACGGATAGAACCGGATAGAAACAGTTTAAACCGGATAAAACCGGATTGAACTGGATTAAACCGGTTTAAAACGGATAAAACCGGTTTAAACCGGATAAAACCAAATTGAACCATTTTAAACCGGATAAAACCAGACTGAACCGGTTTAAACCGGTTTAAACCGGATAAAACCAGACTGAACCGATTTAAACCGGATAAAACCGGATTGAACCGGTTTAATACGGTTTCAACCGGATAGAACTGGTTTAAATCGGATAAAACCTGATTGAACCGGTTTAAACCGGTTTCAAATGTATAGAACCGGATAGAACCGGTTTAAACCGGATAAAACAGGATTGAACTGGTTTAAAGCGGATAAAGACGGATTGAACCGGTTTAAACCGGTTTCAACCGGGTAAAACGAGATTGAACCGGTTTAAACCGGATAAATCCGGAATGAACTGGTTTAAACCGGAAAAAACTGGATTGAACCGGTTTAAACCGTTTTAAATCGGATAAATCCGGAATGAACTGGTTTAAACCGGTTTAAACTGGATAGAACTGCATAGAACCGATTTAAACCGGATAAAACCGGATTGAACCGGTTCAAACCGGATAATACCGGAATGAACCGGTTTAAACCGGATAAGAACGGATTGAAGCGGTTTAAACTGGTTTAAATCTGATAAAACCGGATCGATCCGGCTTAAACTGGTTTAAACCGGATAAAACTGGTTTAAACTGGATAAAACCGATTGAACCGGTTTAAACCGTTTTAAACTGGATAAAACCAGATTGAACCGGTTTAAACTGGATAAAAACGGATAGAACCGGTTTAAACCGGTTTAAACCAGATTGAACTGGATAGAATCGGTTTAAACCGGATAAAACCGGATTGAACAGGTTTAAACCGGATAAAAACGGATTGAACAGGTTTAAACCGGATAAAAACGGATTGAACCGGTTTAAACCGGCTTAACCGGATAAAACCGGATTGAACCGGATCAAACCGGTTTAAACCGGTTAGAACAGGTTTAAACCGGATAAAATCGGATTGAACCGGTTTAAACAGGATAAAACCGGATAGAACCGGTTCTAACCGGCATAAACCGGATTGAACTGGGTAGAACCGGTTTAAACGAGATAAAACCGGATTGAACTGGTTTAAACCGGTTTAAACAGGATAGAACTGGATAGAACCGGTTTAAACCGGATAAAACCGGATTGAACCAGTTTAAAGTGGTTTAAACCGGATAAAACCAGATTGAACCGGTCTGAAACCGGATAAAACCGGATAGAACCTGTTTAAACCGGATAAAACTATATTGAACCGGTTTAAACCGGTTTAAACAGGATAGAACCGGTTTAAACTGGATAAAACCGGATTGAACCGGGTTAAACCCGTTTAAACCAGATAAAACCGGATTGAACCGTTTTAAACCGGCTCAAATCAGATAAAAACGGATTGAAGCGGTTTAAACTGGTTTAAACCGGATAAAACCAGATAGAACCGGGTTAAACCGGTTTAAATCGGATAAAACCGGATTGACCCGGTTTCAACCGGTTTAAACTGGATAAAAACGGATTGAACCGGTTTAAAACGGTTTAAACCGGATAAAAACGGTTTAAACCGGATAAAACCAAATTGAACCAGTTTAAACCGGATAAAACCAGATTGAACCGGTTTAAACCAGATAAAACCGGATTGAACCATTTTAAACTGGTTTAAAACAAATAGAACCGGATAGAACCGGTTTAAACCGGATAAGACCTGATTGAAACGGTTTGAACCGGTTTAAACCGGATAAAACCGGATTGAACCGGTTTAAACTGGTTTCAACCGGATAGAACCGGATAGAACCTGTTTAAACTGTATAAAACCGGATTGAACCGGCTTAAACCGGTTTAAACCGGATAAAACCGGATTGAACCGGTTCAAACCGGTTTAAACCGGATAAAACCGGAATGAACTGGTTTAAACCGGTTTAAAACGGATAGAACCGGATAGAAACGGTATAAACTGGATAAAACCGGATTGAACCGGTGTAAACCGGTTGAAACAGGATAAAAACGGATTGAAAGGGTTTAAACCGGTATAAACTGGATAAAACCGGAATGAACCGGCTTAAACGGGTCTAAACCGGATAAAACGCGATTGAACAGGCTTAAACTGGTATAAAGAGCATAGAACCAGTTTAAACCGGATAAAACTGTATTGAACCGGTTTAAACCGGTTTAAAACGGATAAAACCAGACTGAACCGGTTTAAACCGGATAAAACCGGATTGAACCGGTTTAAACCAGTTTCAACTGTATAGAACCGGATAGAACCGGTTTAAACCGGATAAAACAGGATTGAACTGGTTTAAACCGGATAAAACAGGATTGAACAGGTTTAAACTGGTTCAAACCGGATAGAACCGGTTTAAACTGGATAAAACCGGATTGAACCGGCTTAAACCGGTTTAAACCGGATAAAACCGGATTGAACCGGTTCAAACCAGTTTAAAACGGATTAAACCGGATTGAACCGGCTCAAACCGGTTTAAACCGGATAAAACCGGAGTGAACTGGTTTAAACCGGCTTAAAACGGATAGAACCGGATACAAACGGTTTAAACCGGATAAAACCGGATTGAACTGGATTAAACCGGTTTAAAACGGATAAAACCGATTTAAACCGGATAAAACCAAATAGAACCATTTTTAACCGGATAAAACCAGATTGAACCGGTTTAAAATGGATAAAACCGGATTGAACCAGTTTAAACCAGTTTAAACCAGATAGAAATGGATAGAACTGGTTTAAACCGGATAAAACCGGATTGAACCGGTTTGAACTGGTCTAAACCGGATAAAACCGGATTGAACTGGTTTCAACCGGTTTAAACCGGATAAAACAAGATTGAACCAGTTTAAACCGGATAAAACCGGATTGAACCAGCTTAAACTGGTTTAAACTGGATAAAACTGGATTGAACCGGTTTAAACCGGTTTAAAACGGATAAAACCAGATTGAACCGGTTTAAAATGGATAAAACCGGATTGAACCAGTTTAAACCGGTTTAAACCAGATAGAAACGGATAGAACCGGTTTAAACCGGATAAAACCGGATTGAAACGGTTTGAACCGCTCTAAACCGGATAGAACCGGTTTCAACCAGTTTAAAACGGATAAAACCGTATTGAACCGGTTTAAACCGGATAAAACCGGATTGAACCGGTTTAAACCGGTTTCAAATGTATAGAACCGGATAGAACCGGTTTAAACCGGATAAAACAGGATTGAACTGGTTTAAACAGGATAAAACAGGATTGAACCGGTTTAAACTGGCTTCAACCGGATAGAAACGGATAGAGCCTGTTTAAACTGGATAAAACCGGATTGAACCGGTTTAAACCGGTTTAAAACGGATAAAACCAGATTGAACCGGTTTAAAATGGATAAAACCGGATTGAACCAGTGTAAACCGGTTTAAACCAGATAGAAACGGATAGAACCGGTTTAAACCGGATAAAACCGGATTGAAACGGTTTGAACCGCTCTAAACCGGATAGAACCGGTTTCAACCAGTTTAAGCCGGATAAAACCGGATTGAACCGGTTTAAACCGGATAAAACCGGATTGAACCGGTTTAAACCGGTTTCAAATGTATAGAACCGGATAGAACCGGTTTAAACCGGATAAAACAGGATTGAACTGGTTTAAACAGGATAAAACAGGATTGAACCGGTTTAAACTGGCTTCAACCGGATAGAAACGGATAGAGCCTGTTTAAACTGGATAAAACCGGATTGAACCGGCTTAAACCGGTTTAAACTGGATAAAACCGGATTGAACCGGTTCAAACCGGTTTAAACCGGATAGAACCAGTTTAAACCCGTTTAAACCGGATAAAACCGGATTGAACCAGTTTAAACCATTTTAAACCGGATAAAACCGGATTGAACCAGCTTAACCCGGTTTAAACCGGATAAAACTGGATTGAACCGGTTTAAACCGGATAAAACCGGATTGATCCGGTTTAAACCGGTTTAAACAGGATAAAACATGATTGAACTGGTTTATACCGGTTTAAACCGGATAAAACCGGATTGAACAGGATTAAACCGGTTTAAAACGGATAAAACCGGTTTAAAATGGATAAAACCAAATTGAACCAGTTTAAACCGGATAAAACCAGATTGAACCGGTTTAAAACGGATAAAACCGGATTGAACCGGTTTAAACCTGTTTAAACCAGATCAAAACCGATTGAACCGGTTTAAACCGGTTTAAACCAGATAAAACCGGTATGAACAGGCTTAAACCGGTTTAAACCGGATAGAACCGGTTTAAACCCGTTTAAAACGGATAAAACAGGATTGAACCGGTTTAAACCGGTTTAAAACGGATAAAACCGGCAGAAACCGGTTTAAACCGGATAGAACCGGTTTAAACCTGTTTAAACCGGATAAAACCGGATTGAACCGCTATAAACCGGTTTAAACCGGATAAAACCGGATTGAACCAGCTTAAAACGGTTTAAACCGGATAAAACTGGATTGAACCGGTTTAAACCGGATAAAATTTGATTGATCCCGTTTAAACCGTTTTAAACAGGATAAAACCGGATTGAACAGTTTTATACCGGTTTAAACCGGATAAAACCGGTTTAAACGGGATAAAATCAAAATTGAACCAGTTTAAACCGGATAATACCAGATTGAACCGGTTTAAGCCGGATAAAACCGGACTGAACCGGTTTAAATCGGTTTAAACCGTATAAAACCGGATTGAACTGGATTAAACCGGTTTAAACTGGATACACCGGATTGAATCGGTTAAAACCGGTTTAAACCGGATAAAACCAGATTGAACCGGTTTAAACCGGATTGAACCGGATTAAACCGGTTTCAACTGGATAGAACCGGACAGAACCGGTTTAAACCGGATAAAACGAGATTGAATCGGTTTAAACCGGTTCAAACCGGATAAAACCAGATTGAAACGGTTTAAACCGGATTGAACCGGCTTCAACCAGATAAAACCGGAATGAACTGGTTTAAACCGGTTTAAACCGGAAAAAACGGATTGAACCGTTTTAAAGCGGATAAAACCGGATTGAACTGGTTTAAACCTGTTTAAACCAGATAAAAACCGATAGAACCGGTTTAAACCGGTTTAAACCAGATAAAACCGGTATGAACCGGCTTAAACTGGTTTAAACTGGATAGAACTGGTTTAAACCGTTATCCGGTTTAAACCGGATAAAAGTGGCATGAACCGGCTCAAACCGGTTTAAACCGGATAGAACCAGTTTAAACCGGTTTAAACCGGATAAAACCGGATTGAACCGGTTTAAACCGGTTTAAACCGGATAAAACCGGATTGAACCAGCTTAAACCGGTTTAAACAGGATACAACCGGATTGAAATGGTTTATACCGGTTTAAACCGGATAAAACCGGTTTAAACGGGATAAAACCAAATTGAACCAGTTTAAACTGGAAAATACCAGACTGAACCGGTTTAAGCCGGATTAAACCGGACTGAACCGGTTTAAATCGGTTTAAACCGTATAAAACCGGATTAAACCGGTTTAAACTGGATAAACCGGATTGAATCGGTTAAAACCGGTTTAAACCGGATAAAACCGGATAGAACCGGTATAAACCGGATAGAACCCGATTGAACCAGTTTAAACCGGATAAAACCGGATTGATCCGGTTTAAACCGGTTTAAACCGGATAAAACCGGATTGAACCGGTTTAAACCGGTTTAAACCAGATAGAACCGGATAGAACCGGTTTAAACCGGATAGAACCGGATAGAACCGGTTTAAACCGGATAAAACCGGATTGAACGGGTTTAAACCGGTTTAAAGCGGATAAAACCGGATTGAACCGGTTAAAACCGGATCAAACCGGATTGAACCGGTTGAAACCTGTTTCAACCGGATAGAACCGGATAGAACCGGTTTAAACTGGATAAAACCGGATTGAACTGTTTTAACCGGTTAAAACAGGATAGAACAGGATAGAACCGGTTTAAACCGATTTAAACAGGATAGAACCGGATAGAACCGGTTTAAACGAGATAAAACCCGATTGAACCGTTTTAAACCGGATAAAACCGGATTGAACCGGTTCAAACTGGTTGAACCCGGATAAAACCGGATTAAACCGTTTTAAAGCGGTTTAAACCAGATAAAACCAGATTGAACCGGTTTAAGCCGATTAAAACCGGATTGAACTGGTTTAAACCAGTCTACACCGGATAAAACCGGTTTAAACTGGATAAAAGCAGATTGAACCGGTTTAAACCAGACAAAACCGGATTGAACTGGTTCAACCGGGTTTAAACCGGATAAAACCGGAGTGAACTGGTTTAAACCGGATAAAACAGGATTGAACCGGTTGAAACCGGATAAAACCGGATCGAACCGTTTCATACCGGTTTAAACCAGATGTAAACGGAATGAACCAGTTTAAACCGGATAAAACCGGACTGAACCGGTTTAACCCGGATAAAACCGGATTGAACCGTTTCAAACTGGTTTTAACCAGATAAAACCGGAATGAACCGGTTTAAACCGGATAAAACCGGATTGAACCGGTTTAAACCGGATAAAACCGGATTGAACCGGTTTAAACCGGTTTCAAATGTATAGAACCGGATAGAACCGGTTTAAACCGGATTAAACAGGATTGAACTGGTTTAAACAGGATAAAACAGGATTGAACTGGTTTAAACTGGCTTCAACCGGATAGAAACGGATAGAGCCTGTTTAAACTGGATAAACCCGGATTGAAACGGCTTAAACCGGTTTAAACTGGATAAAACCGGATTGAACCGGTTCAAACCGGATTAAACAGGATAGAACCAGTTTAAACCCGTTTAAACCGGATAAAACCGGATTGAACCGGTTTAAACCGTTTTAAACCGGATAAAACCGGATTGAACCAGCTTAACCCGGTTTAAACCGGATAAAACTGGATAGAACCGGTTTAAACCGGATAAAACCGGATTGATCCGGTTTAAACCGGTTTAAACAGGATAAAACAGGATTGAACTGGTTTATACCGGTTTAAACCGGATAAAACCGGTTTAAACGGGATAAAACCAAATTGAACCAGTTTAAACTGGATAATACCAGACTGAACCGGTTTAAGCCGGATAAAACCGGACTGAACCGGTTTAAATCGGTTTAAACCGTATAAAACCGGATTGAACCGGATTAAACCGGTTTAAACTGGATAAACCGGGTTGAATCGGTTAAAACCGGTTTAAACCGGATAAAACCGGATAGAACTGGTATAAACCGGATAAAAACGGATTGAACCAGTTTAAACCGGATAAAACCGGATTGATCCGGTTTAAACCAGTTTAAACCGGATAAAATCGGATTGAACCGGTTTAAACCGGTTTAAACCAGATAGAACCGGATAGAACCGGTTTAAAACGGGTAGAACCGGTTCAAACCGGTTTGAACCAGATAAAACCGGAATGAACTGGTTTAAACCGGTTTAAAACGGATAGAACCGGATAGAAACGGTTTAAACCAGATAAAACCGGATCGAACCGGTGGAAACCGTTTGAAACCGGATAAAAATGGATTGAAAGGGTTTAAACCGGTTTAAACTGGATTAAACTGGAATGAACAGGCTTAAACAGGTCTATACTGGATAAAACTCGATTGAACAGGCTTAAACTGGTATAAAAAGCATAGAACTGGTTTAAACCGGATAAAACCGGATTGAACTGGTTTAAACCGGTTTAAACCGGATAAAACCAGACTGAACCGGTTTAAACCGGATAAAACCGGATTGAACCGGTTTAATACGGTTTCAACCGGATAGAACTGGTTTAAACCGGATAAAACCTGATTGAACCGGTTTAAACTGGTTTCAACCGGATAGAACCGGATAGAACCGGTTTAAAATGGATAAAACCGGATTGAACCGGCTTAAACCGGTTTAAATCAGATAAAACCGGATTGAACCGTTTCAAACCAGTTTAAACCGGATAAAACCAGATTGAACTGGGTTAAACCGGATAAAACTGGATTGAACCGGCTTAAACCGGTTTAAACCGGATAAAACCGGATTTAACCGGTTCAAACCGGTTTAAACCGGATAAAACCGGAATGAACTGGTTTAAACCGGTTTAAAACGGATAGAACCGGATAGAAACAGTTTAAACCGGATAAAACCGGATTGAACTGGATTAAACCGGTTTAAAACGGATAAAACCGGTTTAAACCGGATAAAACCAAATTGAACCATTTTAAACCGGATAAAACCAGACTGAACCGGTTTAAACCGGTTTAAACCGGATAAAACCAGACTGAACCGATTTAAACCGGATAAAACCGGATTGAACCGGTTTAATACGGTTTCAACCGGATAGAACTGGTTTAAATCGGATAAAACCTGATTGAACCGGTTTAAACCGGTTTCAAATGTATAGAACCGGATAGAACCAGTTTAAACCGGATAAAACAGGATTGAACTGGTTTAAAGCGGATAAAGACGGATTGAACCGGTTTAAACCGGTTTCAACCGGGTAAAACGAGATTGAACCGGTTTAAACCGGATAAATCCGGAATGAACTGGTTTAAACCGGAAAAAACTGGATTGAACCGGTTTAAACCGTTTTAAATCGGATAAATCCGGAATGAACTGGTTTAAACCGGTTTAAACTGGATAGAACTGCATAGAACCGATTTAAACCGGATAAAACCGGATTGAACCGGTTCAAACCGGATAATACCGGAATGAACCGGTTTAAACCGGATAAGAACGGATTGAAGCGGTTTAAACTGGTTTAAATCTGATAAAACCGGATCGATCCGGCTTAAACTGGTTTAAACCGGATAAAACTGGTTTAAACTGGATAAAACCGATTGAACCGGTTTAAACCGTTTTAAACTGGATAAAACCAGATTGAACCAGTTTAAACTGGATAAAAACGGATAGAACCGGTTTAAACCGGTTTAAACCAGATTGAACTGGATAGAATCGGTTTAAACCGGATAAAACCGGATTGAACAGGTTTAAACCGGATAAAAACGGATTGAACAGGTTTAAACCGGATAAAAACGGATTGAACCGGTTTAAACCGGCTTAACCGGATAAAACCGGATTGAACCGGATCAAACCGGTTTAAACCGGTTAGAACAGGTTTAAACCGGATAAAATCGGATTGAACCGGTTTAAACAGGATAAAACCGGATAGAACCGGTTCTAACCGGCATAAACCGGATTGAACTGGGTAGAACCGGTTTAAACGAGATAAAACCGGATTGAACTGGTTTAAACCGGTTTAAACAGGATAGAACTGGATAGAACCGGTTTAAACCGGATAAAACCGGATTGAACCAGTTTAAAGTGGTTTAAACCGGATAAAACCAGATTGAACCGGTCTGAAACCGGATAAAACCGGATAGAACCTGTTTAAACCGGATAAAACTATATTGAACCGGTTTAAACCGGTTTAAACAGGATAGAACCGGTTTAAACTGGATAAAACCGGATTGAACCGGGTTAAACCCGTTTAAACCAGATAAAACCGGATTGAACCGTTTTAAACCGGCTCAAATCAGATAAAAACGGATTGAAGCGGTTTAAACTGGTTTAAACCGGATAAAACCAGATAGAACCGGGTTAAACCGGTTTAAATCGGATAAAACCGGATTGACCCGGTTTCAACCGGTTTAAACTGGATAAAAACGGATTGAACCGGTTTAAAACGGTTTAAACCGGATAAAAACGGTTTAAACCGGACAAAACCAAATTGAACCAGTTTAAACCGGATAAAACCAGATTGAACCGGTTTAAACCAGATAAAACCGGATTGAACCATTTTAAACCGGTTTAAAACAAATAGAACCGGATAGAACCGGTTTAAACCGGATAAGACCTGATTGAAACGGTTTGAACCGGTTTAAACCGGATAAAACCGGATTGAACCGGTTTAAACTGGTTTCAACCGGATAGAACCGGATAGAACCTGTTTAAACTGTATAAAACCGGATTGAACCGGCTTAAACCGGTTTAAACCGGATAAAACCGGATTGAACCGGTTCAAACCGGTTTAAACCGGATAAAACCGGAATGAACTGGTTTAAACCGGTATAAAACGGATAGAACCGGATAGAAACGGTATAAACTGGATAAAACCGGATTGAACCGGTGTAAACCGGTTGAAACAGGATAAAAACGGATTGAAAGGGTTTAAACCGGTATAAACTGGATAAAACCGGAATGAACCGGCTTAAACGGGTCTAAACCGGATAAAACGCGATTGAACAGGCTTAAACTGGTATAAAGAGCATAGAACCAGTTTAAACCGGATAAAACTGTATTGAACCGGTTTAAACCGGTTTAAAACGGATAAAACCAGACTGAACCGGTTTAAACCGGATAAAACCGGATTGAACCGGTTTAAACCAGTTTCAACTGTATAGAACCGGATAGAACCGGTTTAAACCGGATAAAACAGGATTGAACTGGTTTAAACCGGATAAAACAGGATTGAACAGGTTTAAACTGGTTCAAACCGGATAGAACCGGTTTAAACTGGATAAAACCGGATTGAACCGGCTTAAACCGGTTTAAACCGGATAAAACCGGATTGAACCGGTTCAAACCGGTTTAAAACGGATTAAACCGGATTGAACCGGCTCAAACCGGTTTAAACCGGATAAAACCGGAGTGAACTGGTTTAAACCGGCTTAAAACGGATAGAACCGGATACAAACGGTTTAAACCGGATAAAACCGGATTGAACTGGATTAAACCAGTTTAAAACGGATAAAACCGATTTAAACCGGATAAAACCAAATAGAACCATTTTTAACCGGATAAAACCAGATTGAACCGGTTTAAAATGGATAAAACCGGATTGAACCAGTTTAAACCAGTTTAAACCAGATAGAAATGGATAGAACTGGTTTAAACCGGATAAAACCGGATTGAACCGGTTTGAACTGGTCTAAACCGGATAAAACCGGATTGAACTGGTTTCAACCGGTTTAAACCGGATAAAACAAGATTGAACCTGTTTAAACCGGATAAAACCGGATTGAACCAGCTTAAACTGGTTTAAACTGGATAAAACTGGATTGAACCGGTTTAAACTGGTTTAAAACGGATAAAACCAGATTGAACCGGTTTAAAATGGATAAAACCGGATTGAACCAGTTTAAACCGGTTTAAACCAGATAGAAACGGATAGAACCGGTTTAAACCGGATAAAACCGGATTGAAACGGTTTGAACCGCTCTAAACCGGATAGAACCGGTTTCAACCAGTTTAAACCGGATAAAACCGGATTGAACCGGTTTAAACCGGATAAAACCGGATTGAACCGGTTTAAACCGGTTTCAAATGTTTAGAACCGGATAGAACCGGTTTAAACCGGATAAAAGAGGATTGAACTGGTTTAAACAGGATAAAACAGGATTGAACCGGTTTAAACTGGCTTCAACCGGATAGAAACGGATAGAGCCTGTTTAAACTGGATAAAACCGGATTGAACCGGCTTAAACCGGTTTAAACTGGATAAAACCGGATTGAACCGGTTCAAACCGGTTTAAACCGGATAAAACCAGTTTAAACCCGTTTAAACCGGATAAAACCGGATTGAAACAGTTTAAACCATTTTAAACCGGATAAAACCGGATTGAACCAGCTTAACCCGGTTTAAACCGGATAAACCTGGATTGAACCGGTTTAAACCGGATAAAACCGGATTGATCCGGTTTAAACCGGTTTAAACAGGATAAAACAGGATTGAACTGGTTTATACCGGTTTAAACCGGATAAAACCGGATTGAACAGGATTAAACCGGTTTAAAACGGATAAAACCGGTTTAAAACGGATAAAACCAAATTGAACCAGTTTAAACCGGATAAAACCAGATTGAACCGGTTTAAAACGGATAAAACCGGATTGAACCGGTTTAAACCTGTTTAAACCAGATCAAAACCGATTGAACCGGTTTAAACCGGTTTAAACCAGATAAAACCGGTATGAACAGGCTTAAACCGGTTTAAACCGGATAGAACCGGTTTAAACCCGTTTAAAACGGATAAAACAGGATTGAACCGGTTTAAACCGATTTAAACCGGATAAAACCGGCAGAAACCGGTTTAAACCGGATAGAACCGGTTTAAACCCGTTTAAACCGGATAAAACCGGATTGAACCGGTTTAAACCGGTTTAAACCGGATAAAACCGGATTGAACCAGCTTAAACCGGTTTAAACCGGATAAAACTGGATTGAACCGGTTTAAACCGGATAAAATTGGATTGATCCCGTTTAAACCGTTTTAAACAGGATAAAACCGGATTGAACAGTTTTATACCGGTTTAAACAGGATAAAACCGGTTTAAACGGGATAAAATCAAAATTGAACCAGTTTAAACCGGATAATACCAGATTGAACCGGTTTAAGCCGGATAAAACTGGACTGAACCGGTTTAAATCGGTTTAAACCGTATAAAACCGGATTGAACTGGATTAAACCGGTTTAAACTGGATACACCGGATTGAATCGGTTAAAACCGGTTTACACCGGATAAAACCAGATTGAACCGGTTTAAACCGGATTGAACCGGATTAAACCGGTTTCAACTGGATAGAACCGGACAGAACCGGTTTAAACCGGATAAAACCAGATTGAAACGGTTTAAACCGGATTGAACCGGCTTCAACCAGATAAAACCGGAATGAACTGGTTTAAACCGGGTTAAACCGGAAAAAACGGATTGAACCGTTTTAAAGCGTATAACACCGGATTGAACTGGTTTAAACCTGTTTAAACCAGATAAAAACCGATAGAACCGGTTTAAACCGGTTTAAACCAGATAAAACCGGTATGAACCGGCTTAAACTGGTTTAAACTGGATAGAACTGGTTTAAACCGTTATCCGGTTTAAACCGGATAAAAGTGGCATGAACCGGCTCAAACCGGTTTAAACCGGATAGAACCAGTTTAAACCGGTTTAAACCGGATAAAACCGGATTGAACCGGTTTAAACCGGTTTAAACCGGATAAAACCGGATTGAACCAGCTTAAACCGGTTTAAACAGGATACAACCGGATTGAAATGGTTTATACCGGTTTAAACCGGATAAAACCGGTTTAAACGGGATAAAACCAAATTGAACCAGTTTAAACTGGATAATACCAGACTGAACCGGTTTAAGCCGGATTAAACCGGACTGAACCGGTTTAAATCGGTTTAAACCGTATAAAACCGGATTAAACCGGTTTAAACTGGATAAACCGGATTGAATCGGTTAAAACCGGTTTAAACCGGATAAAACCGGATAGAACCGGTATAAACCGGATAGAACCCGATTGAACCAGTTTAAACCGGATAAAACCGGATTGATCCGGTTTAAACCGGTTTAAACCGGATAAAACCGGATTGAACGGGTTTAAACTGGTTTAAACCAGATAGAACCGGATAGAACCGGTTTAAACCGGATAGAACCGGTTTAAACCGGATAAAACCGGATTGAACGGGTTTAAACCGGTTTAAAGCGGATAAAACCGGATTGAACCGGTTTAAACCCGTTTAAACCAGATGGAAACGAATAGAACCGGTTTAAACCGGATAAAACCGGATTGAAACGGTTTAAACCCGTTTAAACCGGATAAAACCTGATTGAAGCGGTTCAAACTGGTTTAAACCGGATGAAACCGGATTAAACCGTTTTAAAGCGGTTTAAACCAGATAAAACCAGATTGAACCGGTTTAAGCCGATTAAAACCGGATTGAACTGGTTTAAACCAGTCTACACCGGATAAAACCGGTTTAAACTGGATAAAAGCAGATTGAACCGGTTTAAACCAGACAAAACCGGATTGAACTGGTTCAACCGGGTTTAAACCGGATAAAACCGGAGTGAACTGGTTTAAACCGGATAAAACAGGATTGAACCGGTTGAAACTGGATAAAACCGGATCGAACCGTTTCATACCGGTTTAAACCAGATGTAAACGGAATGAACCAGTTTAAACCGGATAAAACCGGACTGAACCGGTTTAACCCGGATAAAACCGGATTGAACCGTTTCAAACCGGTTTTAACCAGATAAAAACGGAATGAACCGGTTTAAACCGGATAAAACCGGATTGAACCGGTTTAAACCGGATAAAACCGGATTGAACCGGTTTAAACCGGTTTCAAATGTATAGAACCGGATAGAACCGGTTTAAACCGGATAAAACAGGATTGAACTGGTTTAAACAGGATAAAACAGGATTGAACTGGTTTAAACTGGCTTCAACCGGATAGAAACGGATAGAGCCTGTTTAAACTGGATAAACCCGGATTGAACCGGCTTAAACCGGTTTAAACTGGATAAAACCGGATTGAACCGGTTCAAACCGGTTTAAACCGGATAGAACCAGTTTAAACCCGTTTAAACCGGATAAAACCGGATTGAACCGGTTTAAACCGTTTTAAACCGGATAAAACCGGATTGAACCAGCTTAACCCGGTTTAAACCGGATAAAACTGGATAGAACCGGTTTAAAACGGATAAAACCGGATTGATCCGGTTTAAACCGGTTTAAACAGGATAAAACAGGATTGAACTGGTTTATACCGGTTTAAACCGGATAAAACCGGTTTAAACGGGATAAAACCAAATTGAACCAGTTTAAACTGGATAATACCAGACTGAACCGGTTTAAGCCGGATAAAACCGGACTGAACCGGTTTAAATTGGTTTAAACCGTATAAAACCGGATTGAACCGGATTAAACCGGTTTAAACTGGATAAACCGGGTTGAATCGGTTAAAACCGGTTTAAACCGGATAAAACCGGATAGAACTGGTATAAACCGGATAAAAACGGATTGAACCAGTTTAAACCGGATAAAACCGGATTGATCCGGTTTAAACCAGTTTAAACCGGATAAAACCGGATTGAACCGGTTTAAACCGGTTTAAACCAGATAGAACCGGATAGAACCGGTTTAAAACGGGTAGAACCGGTTCAAACCGGTTTGAACCGGATAAAACCGGAATGAACTGGTTTAAACCGGTTTAAAACGGATAGAACCGGATAGAAACGGTTTAAACCGGATAAAACCGGATCGAACCGGTGGAAACCGTTTGAAACCGGATAAAAATGGATTGAAAGGGTTTAAACCGGTTTAAACTGGATTAAACTGGAATGAACAGGCTTAAACAGGTCTATACTGGATAAAACTCGATTGAACAGGCTTAAACTGGTATAAAAAGCATAGAACCGGTTTAAACCGGATAAAACCGGATTGAACTGGTTTAAACCGGTTTAAACCGGATAAAACCAGACTGAACCGGTTTAAACCGGATAAAACCGGATTGAACCGGTTTAATACGGTTTCAACCGGATAGAACTGGTTTAAACCGGATAAAACCGGATTGAACCGGTTCAAACCGGATAATACCGGAATGAACCGGTTTAAACCGGATAAGAACGGATTGAAGCGGTTTAAACTGGTTTAAATCTGATAAAACCGGATCGATCCGGCTTAAACTGGTTTAAACCGGATAAAACTGGTTTAAACTGGATAAAACCGATTGAACCGGTTTAAACCGTTTTAAACTGGATAAAACCAGATTGAACCGGTTTAAACTGGATAAAAACGGATAGAACCGGTTTAAACCGGTTTAAACCAGATTGAACTGGATAGAATCGGTTTAAACCGGATAAAACCGGATTGAACAGGTTTAAACCGGATAAAAACGGATTGAACAGGTTTAAACCGGATAAAAACGGATTGAACCGGTTTAAACCGGCTTAACCGGATAAAACCGGATTGAACCGGATCAAACCGGTTTAAACCGGTTAGAACAGGTTTAAACCGGATAAAATCGGATTGAACCGGTTTAAACAGGATAAAACCGGATAGAACCGGTTCTAACTGGCATAAACCGGATTGAACTGGGTAGAACCGGTTTAAACGAGATAAAACCGGATTGAACTGGTTTAAACCGGTTTAAACAGGAAAGAACTGGATAGAACCGGTTTAAACCGGATAAAACCGGATTGAACCAGTTTAAAGTGGTTTAAACCGGATAAAACCAGATTGAACCGGTCTGAAACCGGATAAAACCGGATAGAACCTGTTTAAACCGGATAAAACTATATTGAACCGGTTTAAACCGGTTTAAACAGGATAGAACCGGTTTAAACTGGATAAAACCGGATTGAACCGGTTTAAACCCGTTTAAACCAGATAAAACCGGATTGAACCGTTTTAAACCGGCTCAAATCGGATAAAAACGGATTGAAGCGGTTTAAACTGGTTTAAACCGGATAAAACCAGATAGAACCGGGTTAAACCGGTTTAAATCGGATAAAACCGGATTGACCCGGTTTCAACCGGTTTAAACTGGATAAAAACGGATTGAACCGGTTTAAAACGGTTTAAACCGGATAAAAACGGTTTAAACCGGATAAAACCAAATTGAACCAGTTTAAACCGGATAAAACCAGATTGAACCGGTTTAAACCAGATAAAACCGGATTGAACCATTTTAAACCGGTTTAAAACAAATAGAACCGGATAGAACCGGTTTAAACCGGATAAGACCTGATTGAAACGGTTTGAACCGGTTTAAACCGGATAAAACCGGATTGAACCGGTTTAAACTGGTTTCAACCGGATAGAACCGGATAGAACCTGTTTAAACTGTATAAAACCGGATTGAACCGGCTTAAACCGGTTTAAACCGGATAAAACCGAATTGAACCGGTTCAAACCGGTTTAAACCGGATAAAACCGGAATGAACTGGTTTAAACCGGTTTAAAACGGATAGAACCGGATAGAAACGGTATAAACTGGATAAAACCGGATTGAACCGGTGTAAACCGGTTAAAACAGGATAAAAACGGATTGAAAGGGTTTAAACCGGTATAAACTGGATAAAACCGGAATGAACCTGCTTAAACGGGTCTAAACCGGATAAAACGCGATTGAACAGGCTTAAACTGGTATAAAGAGCATAGAACCGGTTTAAACCGGATAAAACTGGATTGAACCGGTTTAAACCGGATAAAATTGGATTGATCCCGTTTAAACCGTTTTAAACAGGATAAAACCGGATTGAACAGTTTTATACCGGTTTAAACAGGATAAAACCGGTTTAAACGGGATAAAATCAAAATTGAACCAGTTTAAACCGGATAATACCAGATTGAACCGGTTTAAGCCGGATAAAACTGGACTGAACCGGTTTAAATCGGTTTAAACCGTATAAAACCGGATTGAACTGGATTAAACCGGTTTAAACTGGATACACCGGATTGAATCGGTTAAAACCGGTTTACACCGGATAAAACCAGATTGAACCGGTTTAAACCGGATTGAACCGGATTAAACCGGTTTCAACTGGATAGAACCGGACAGAACCGGTTTAAACCGGATAAAACCAGATTGAAACGGTTTAAACCGGATTGAACCGGCTTCAACCAGATAAAACCGGAATGAACTGGTTTAAACCGGGTTAAACCGGAAAAAACGGATTGAACCGTTTTAAAGCGTATAACACCGGATTGAACTGGTTTAAACCTGTTTAAACCAGATAAAAACCGATAGAACCGGTTTAAACCGGTTTAAACCAGATAAAACCGGTATGAACCGGCTTAAACTGGTTTAAACTGGATAGAACTGGTTTAAACCGTTATCCGGTTTAAACCGGATAAAAGTGGCATGAACCGGCTCAAACCGGTTTAAACCGGATAGAACCAGTTTAAACCGGTTTAAACCGGATAAAACCGGATTGAACCGGTTTAAACCGGTTTAAACCGGATAAAACCGGATTGAACCAGCTTAAACCGGTTTAAACAGGATACAACCGGATTGAAATGGTTTATACCGGTTTAAACCGGATAAAACCGGTTTAAACGGGATAAAACCAAATTGAACCAGTTTAAACTGGATAATACCAGACTGAACCGGTTTAAGCCGGATTAAACCGGACTGAACCGGTTTAAATCGGTTTAAACCGTATAAAACCGGATTAAACCGGTTTAAACTGGATAAACCGGATTGAATCGGTTAAAACCGGTTTAAACCGGATAAAACCGGATAGAACCGGTATAAACCGGATAGAACCCGATTGAACCAGTTTAAACCGGATAAAACCGGATTGATCCGGTTTAAACCGGTTTAAACCGGATAAAACCGGATTGAACGGGTTTAAACTGGTTTAAACCAGATAGAACCGGATAGAACCGGTTTAAACCGGATAGAACCGGTTTAAACCGGATAAAACCGGATTGAACGGGTTTAAACCGGTTTAAAGCGGATAAAACCGGATTGAACCGGTTTAAACCCGTTTAAACCAGATGGAAACGAATAGAACCGGTTTAAACCGGATAAAACCGGATTGAAACGGTTTAAACCCGTTTAAACCGGATAAAACCTGATTGAAGCGGTTCAAACTGGTTTAAACCGGATGAAACCGGATTAAACCGTTTTAAAGCGGTTTAAACCAGATAAAACCAGATTGAACCGGTTTAAGCCGATTAAAACCGGATTGAACTGGTTTAAACCAGTCTACACCGGATAAAACCGGTTTAAACTGGATAAAAGCAGATTGAACCGGTTTAAACCAGACAAAACCGGATTGAACTGGTTCAACCGGGTTTAAACCGGATAAAACCGGAGTGAACTGGTTTAAACCGGATAAAACAGGATTGAACCGGTTGAAACTGGATAAAACCGGATCGAACCGTTTCATACCGGTTTAAACCAGATGTAAACGGAATGAACCAGTTTAAACCGGATAAAACCGGACTGAACCGGTTTAACCCGGATAAAACCGGATTGAACCGTTTCAAACCGGTTTTAACCAGATAAAAACGGAATGAACCGGTTTAAACCGGATAAAACCGGATTGAACCGGTTTAAACCGGTTTCAAATGTATAGAACCGGATAGAACCGGTTTAAACCGGATAAAACAGGATTGAACTGGTTTAAACAGGATAAAACAGGATTGAACTGGTTTAAACTGGCTTCAACCGGATAGAAACGGATAGAGCCTGTTTAAACTGGATAAACCCGGATTGAACCGGCTTAAACCGGTTTAAACTGGATAAAACCGGATTGAACCGGTTCAAACCGGTTTAAACCGGATAGAACCAGTTTAAACCCGTTTAAACCGGATAAAACCGGATTGAACCGGTTTAAACCGTTTTAAACCGGATAAAACCGGATTGAACCAGCTTAACCCGGTTTAAACCGGATAAAACTGGATAGAACCGGTTTAAAACGGATAAAACCGGATTGATCCGGTTTAAACCGGTTTAAACAGGATAAAACAGGATTGAACTGGTTTATACCGGTTTAAACCGGATAAAACCGGTTTAAACGGGATAAAACCAAATTGAACCAGTTTAAACTGGATAATACCAGACTGAACCGGTTTAAGCCGGATAAAACCGGACTGAACCGGTTTAAATTGGTTTAAACCGTATAAAACCGGATTGAACCGGATTAAACCGGTTTAAACTGGATAAACCGGGTTGAATCGGTTAAAACCGGTTTAAACCGGATAAAACCGGATAGAACTGGTATAAACCGGATAAAAACGGATTGAACCAGTTTAAACCGGATAAAACCGGATTGATCCGGTTTAAACCAGTTTAAACCGGATAAAACCGGATTGAACCGGTTTAAACCGGTTTAAACCAGATAGAACCGGATAGAACCGGTTTAAAACGGGTAGAACCGGTTCAAACCGGTTTGAACCGGATAAAACCGGAATGAACTGGTTTAAACCGGTTTAAAACGGATAGAACCGGATAGAAACGGTTTAAACCGGATAAAACCGGATCGAACCGGTGGAAACCGTTTGAAACCGGATAAAAATGGATTGAAAGGGTTTAAACCGGTTTAAACTGGATTAAACTGGAATGAACAGGCTTAAACAGGTCTATACTGGATAAAACTCGATTGAACAGGCTTAAACTGGTATAAAAAGCATAGAACCGGTTTAAACCGGATAAAACCGGATTGAACTGGTTTAAACCGGTTTAAACCGGATAAAACCAGACTGAACCGGTTTAAACCGGATAAAACCGGATTGAACCGGTTTAATACGGTTTCAACCGGATAGAACTGGTTTAAACCGGATAAAACCTGATTGAACCGGTTTAAACTGGTTTCAACCGGATAGAACCGGATAGAACCGGTTTAAAATGGATAAAACCGGATTGAACCGGCTTAAACCGGTTTAAATCAGATAAAACCGGATTGAACCGTTTCAAACCAGTTTAAACCGGATAAAACCAGATTGAACTGGGTTAAACCGGATAAAACTGGATTGAACCGGCTTAAACCGGTTTAAACCGGATAAAACCAAATTGAACCATTTTAAACCGGATAAAACCAGACTGAACCGGTTTAAACCGGTTTAAACTGGATAAAACCAGACTGAACCGATTTAAACCGGATAAAACCGGATTGAACCGGTTTAATACGGTTTCAACCGGATAGAACTGGTTTAAATCGGATAAAACCTGATTGAACCGGTTTAAACCGGTTTCAAATGTATAGAACCGGATAGAACCGGTTTAAACCGGATAAAACAGGATTGAACTGGTTTAAAGCGGATAAAGCCGGACTGAACCGGTTTAAACCGGTTTCAACCGGGTAAAACGAGATTGAACCGGTTTAAACCGGATAAATCCGGAATGAACTGGTTTAAACCGGAAAAAACTGGATTGAACCGGTTTAAACCGTTTTAAATCGGATAAATCCGGAATGAACTGGTTTAAACCGGTTTAAACTGGATAGAACTGCATAGAACCGATTTAAACCGGATAAAACCGGATTGAACCGGTTCAAACCGGATAATACCGGAATGAACCGGTTTAAACCGGATAAGAACGGATTGAAGCGGTTTAAACTGGTTTAAATCTGATAAAACCGGATCGATCCGGCTTAAACTGGTTTAAACCGGATAAAACTGGTTTAAACTGGATAAAACCGATTGAACCGGTTTAAACCGTTTTAAACTGGATAAAACCAGATTGAACCGGTTTAAACTGGATAAAAACGGATAGAACCGGTTTAAACCGGTTTAAACCAGATTGAACTGGATAGAATCGGTTTAAACCGGATAAAACCGGATTGAACAGGTTTAAACCGGATAAAAACGGATTGAACAGGTTTAAACCGGATAAAAACGGATTGAACCGGTTTAAACCGGCTTAACCGGATAAAACCGGATTGAACCGGATCAAACCGGTTTAAACCGGTTAGAACAGGTTTAAACCGGATAAAATCGGATTGAACCGGTTTAAACAGGATAAAACCGGATAGAACCGGTTCTAACTGGCATAAACCGGATTGAACTGGGTAGAACCGGTTTAAACGAGATAAAACCGGATTGAACTGGTTTAAACCGGTTTAAACAGGAAAGAACTGGATAGAACCGGTTTAAACCGGATAAAACCGGATTGAACCAGTTTAAAGTGGTTTAAACCGGATAAAACCAGATTGAACCGGTCTGAAACCGGATAAAACCGGATAGAACCTGTTTAAACCGGATAAAACTATATTGAACCGGTTTAAACCGGTTTAAACAGGATAGAACCGGTTTAAACTGGATAAAACCGGATTGAACCGGTTTAAACCCGTTTAAACCAGATAAAACCGGATTGAACCGTTTTAAACCGGCTCAAATCGGATAAAAACGGATTGAAGCGGTTTAAACTGGTTTAAACCGGATAAAACCAGATAGAACCGGGTTAAACCGGTTTAAATCGGATAAAACCGGATTGACCCGGTTTCAACCGGTTTAAACTGGATAAAAACGGATTGAACCGGTTTAAAACGGTTTAAACCGGATAAAAACGGTTTAAACCGGATAAAACCAAATTGAACCAGTTTAAACCGGATAAAACCAGATTGAACCGGTTTAAACCAGATAAAACCGGATTGAACCATTTTAAACCGGTTTAAAACAAATAGAACCGGATAGAACCGGTTTAAACCGGATAAGACCTGATTGAAACGGTTTGAACCGGTTTAAACCGGATAAAACCGGATTGAACCGGTTTAAACTGGTTTCAACCGGATAGAACCGGATAGAACCTGTTTAAACTGTATAAAACCGGATTGAACCGGCTTAAACTGGTTTAAACCGGATAAAACCGGATTGAACCGGTTCAAACCGGTTTAAACCGGATAAAACCGGAATGAACTGGTTTAAACCGGTTTAAAACGGATAGAACCGGATAGAAACGGTATAAACTGGATAAAACCGGATTGAACCGGTGTAAACCGGTTGAAACAGGATAAAAACGGATTGAAAGGGTTTAAACCGGTATAAACTGGATAAAACCGGAATGAACCGGCTTAAACGGGTCTAAACCGGATAAAACGCGATTGAACAGGCTTAAACTGGTATAAAGAGCATAGAACCGGTTTAAACCGGATAAAACTGTATTGAACCGGTTTAAACCGGTTTAAAACGGATAAAACCAGACTGAACCGGTTTAAACCGGATAAAACCGGATTGAACCGGTTTAAACCAGTTTCAACTGTATAGAACTGGATAGAACCGGTTTAAACCGGATAAAACAGGATTGAACTGGTTTAAACCGGATAAAACAGGATTGAACAGGTTTAAACTGGTTCAAACCGGATAGAACCGGTTTAAACTGGATAAAACCGGATTGAACCGGCTTAAACCGGTTTAAACCGGATAAAACCGGATTGAACCGGTTCAAAACGGTTTAAAACGGATTAAACCGGATTGAACCGGCTCAAACCGGTTTAAACCGGATAAAACCGGAGTGAACTGGTTTAAACCGGCTTAAAACGGATAGAACCGGATACAAACGGTTTAAACCGGATAAAACCGGATTGAACTGGATTAAACCGGTATAAAACGGATAAAACCGATTTAACCCGGATAAAACCAAATAGAACCATTTTTAACCGGATAAAACCAGATTGAACCGGTTTAAAATGGATAAAACCGGATTGAACCAGTTTAAACCAGTTTAAACCAGATAGAAATGGATAGAACTGGTTTAAACCGGATAAAACCGGATTGAACCGGTTTGAACTGGTCTAAACCGGATAAAACCGGATTGAACTGGTTTCAACCGGTTTAAACCGGATAAAACAAGATTGAACCAGTTTAAACCGGATAAAACCGGATTGAACCAGCTTAAACTGGTTTAAACTGGATAAAACTGGATTGAACCGGTTTAAACCGGTTTAAAACGGATAAAACCGGATTGAACCGGTTTAAACCGGATAAAACCGGATTGAACCGGTTTAAACCGGTTTCAAATGTATAGAACCGGATAGAACCGGTTTAAACCGGATAAAACAGGATTGAACTGGTTTAAACAGGATAAAACAGGATTGAACCGGTTTAAACTGGCTTCAACCGGATAGAAACGGATAGAGCCTGTTTAAACTGGATAAAACCGGATTGAACCGGCTTAAACCGGTTTAAACTGGATAAAACCGGATTGAACCGGTTCAAACCGGTTTAAACCGGATAGAACCAGTTTAAACCCGTTTAAACCGGATAAAACCGGATTGAACCGGTTTAAACCATTTTAAACCGGATAAAACCGGATTGAACCAGCTTAACCCGGTTTAAACCGGATAAAACTGGATTGAACCGGTTTAAACCGGATAAAACCGGATTGATCCGGTTTAAACCGGTTTAAACAGGATAAAACAGGATTGAACTGCTTTATACCGGTTTAAACCGGATAAAACCGGATTGAACAGGATTAAACCGGTTTAAAACGGATAAAACCAAATTGAACCAGTTTAATCCGGATAAAACCAGATTGAACCGGTTTAAAACGGATAAAACCGGATTGAACCGGTTTAAACCTGTTTAAACCAGATCAAAACCGATTGAACCGGTTTAAACCGGTTTAAACCAGATAAAACCGGTATGAACAGGCTTAAACCGGTTTAAACCGGATAGAACCGGTTTAAACCCGTTTAAAACGGATAAAACAGGATTGAAACGGTTTAAACCGGTTTAAACCGGATAAAACCGGCAGAAACCGGTTTAAACCGGATAGAACCGGTTTAAACCCGTTTAAACCGGATAAAACCGGATTGAACCGGTTTAAACCGGTTTAAACAGGATAAAACCGGATTGAACCAGCTTAAACCGGTTTAAACCGGATAAAACTGGATTGAACCGGTTTAAACCGGATAAAATTGGATTGATCCCGTTTAAACCGTTTTAAACAGGATAAAACCGGATTGAACAGTTTTATACCGGTTTAAACCGGATAAAACCGGTTTAAACGGGATAAAATCAAAATTGAACCAGTTTAAACTGGATAATACCAGATTGAACCGGTTTAAGCCGGATAAAACCGGACTGAACCGGTTTAAATCGGTTTAAACCGTATAAAACCGGATTGAACTGGATTAAACCGGTTTAAACTGGATACACCGGATTGAATGGGTTAAAACCGGTTTAAACCGGATAAAACCAGATTGAACCGGTTTAAACCGGATTGAACAGGATTAAACCGGTTTCAACTGGATACACCGGATTGAATGGGTTAAAACCGGTTTAAACCGGATAAAACCAGATTGAATCGGTTTAAACCGGTTCAAACCGGATAAAACCAGATTGAAACGGTTTAAACCGGATTGAACCGGCTTCAACCAGATAAAACCGGAATGAACTGGTTTAAACCGGTTTAAACCGGAAAAAACGGATTGAACCGTTTTAAAGCGGATAAAACCGGATTGAACTGGTTTAAACCTGTTTAAACCAGATAAAAACCGATAGAACCGGTTTAAACCGGTTTAAACCAGATAAAACCGGTATGAACCGGCTTAAACTGGTTTAAACAGGATAGAACTGGTTTAAACCGTTATCCGGTTTAAACCGGATAAAAGTGGCATGAACCGGCTCAAACCGGTTTAAACCGGATAGAACCAGTTTAAACCGGTTTAAACCGGATAAAACCGGATTGAACCGGTTTAAACCGGTTTAAACCGGATAAAACCGGATTGAACCAGCTTAAACCGGTTTAAACAGGATACAACCGGATTGAAATGGTTTATACCGGTTTAAACCGGATAAAACCGGTTTAAACGGGATAAAACCAAATTGAACCAGTTTAAACTGGATAATACCAGACTGAACCGGTTTAAGCCGGATTAAACCGGACTGAACCGGTTTAAATCGGTTTAAACCGTATAAAACCGGATTAAACCGGTTTAAACTGGATAAACCGGATTGAATCGGTTAAAACCGGTTTAAACCGGATAAAACCGGATAGAACCGGTATAAACCGGATAGAACCCGATTGAACCAGTTTAAACCGGATAAAACCGGATTGATCCGGTTTAAACCGGTTTAAACCGGATAAAACCGGATTGAACGGGTTTAAACTGGTTTAAACCAGATAGAACCGGATAGAACCGGTTTAAACCGGATAGAACCGGATAGAACCGGTTTAAACCGGATAAAACCGGATTGAACGGGTTTAAACCGGTTTAAAGCGGATAAAACCGGATTGAACCGGTTAAAACCGGATCAAACCGGATTGAACCGGTTGAAACCTGTTTCAACCGGATAGAACCGGATAGAACCGGTTTAAACTGGATAAAACCGGATTGATCTGTTTTAACCGGTTAAAACAGGATAGAACAGGATAGAACTGGTTTAAACCGATTTAAACAGGATAGAACCGGATAGAACCGGTTTAAACGAGATAAAACCGGATTGAACCGTTTCAAACCGGATAAAACCGGATTGAACCGGTTCAAACTGGTTGAACCCGGATAAAACCGGATTAAACCGTTTTAAAGCGGTTTAAACCAGATAAAACCAGATTGAACCGGTTTAAGCCGATTAAAACCGGATTGAACTGGTTTAAACCAGTCTACACCGGATATAACCGGTTTAAACTGGATAAAAGCAGATTGAACCGGTTTAAACCAGACAAAACCGGATTGAACTGGTTCAACCGGGTTTAAACCGGATAAAACCGGAGTGAACTGGTTTAAACCGGATAAAACAGGATTGAACCGGTTGAAACCGGATAAAACCGGTTCGAACCGTTTCATACCGGTTTAAACCAGATGTAAACGGAATGAACCAGTTTAAACCGGATAAAACCGGACTGAACCGGTTTAACCCGGATAAAACCGGATTGAACCGTTTCAAACCGGTTTTAACCAGATAAAAACGGAATGAACCGGTTTAAACCGGATAAAACCGGATTGAACCGGTTTAAACCGGATAAAACCGGATTGAACCGGTTTAAACCGGTTTCAAATGTATAGAACCGGATAGAACCAGTTTAAACCGGATAAAACAGGATTGAACTGGTTTAAACAGGATAAAACAGGATTGAACTGGTTTAAACTGGCTTCAACCGGATAGAAACGGATAGAGCCTGTTTAAACTGGATAAACCCGGATTGAACCGGCTTAAACCGGTTTAAACTGGATAAAACCGGATTGAACCGGTTCAAACCGGTTTAAACCGGATAGAACCAGTTTAAACCCGTTTAAACCGGATAAAACCGGATTGAACCGGTTTAAACCGTTTTAAACCGGATAAAACCGGATTGAACCAGCTTAACCCGGTTTAAACCGGATAAAACTGGATAGAACCGGTTTAAACCGGATAAAACCGGATTGATCCGGTTTAAACCGGTTTAAACAGGATAAAACAGGATTGAACTGGTTTATACCGGTTTAAACCGGATAAAACCGGTTTAAACGGGATAAAACCAAATTGAACCAGTTTAAACTGGATAATACCAGACTGAACCGGTTTAAGCCGGATAAAACCGGACTGAACCGGTTTAAATCGGTTTAAACCGTATAAAACCGGATTGAACCGGATTAAACCGGTTTAAACTGGATAAACCGGGTTGAATCGGTTAAAACCGGTTTAAACCGGATAAAACCGGATAGAACTGGTATAAACCGGATAAAAACGGATTGAACCAGTTTAAACCGGATAAAACCGGATTGATCCGGTTTAAACCAGTTTAAACCGGATAAAACCGGATTGAACCGGTTTAAACCGGTTTAAACCAGATAGAACCGGATAGAACCGGTTTAAAACGGGTAGAACCGGTTCAAACCGGTTTGAACCGGATAAAACCGGAATGAACTGGTTTAAACCGGTTTAAAACGGATAGAACCGGATAGAAACGGTTTAAACCGGATAAAACCGGATCGAACCGGTGGAAACCGTTTGAAACCGGATAAAAATGGATTGAAAGGGTTTAAACCGGTTTAAACTGGATTAAACTGGAATGAACAGGCTTAAACAGGTCTATACTGGATAAAACTCGATTGAACAGGCTTAAACTGGTATAAAAAGCATAGAACCAGTTTACACCGGATAAAACCGGATTGAACTGGTTTAAACCGGTTTAAACCGGATAAAACCAGACTGAACCGGTTTAAACCGGATAAAACCGGATTGAACCGGTTTAATACGGTTTCAACCGGATAGAACTGGTTTAAACCGGATAAAACCTGATTGAACCGGTTTAAACTGGTTTCAACCGGATAGAACCGGATAGAACCGGTTTAAAATGGATAAAACCGGATTGAACCGGCTTAAACCGGTTTAAATCAGATAAAACCGGATTGAACCGTTTCAAACCAGTTTAAACCGGATAAAACCAGATTGAACTGGGTTAAACCGGATAAAACTGGATTGAACCGGCTTAAACCGGTTTAAACCGGATAAAACCAAATTGAACCATTTTAAACCGGATAAAACCAGACTGAACCGGTTTAAACCGGTTTAAACTGGATAAAACCAGACTGAACCGATTTAAACCGGATAAAACCGGATTGAACCGGTTTAATACGGTTTCAACCGGATAGAACTGGTTTAAATCGGATAAAACCTGATTGAACCGGTTTAAACCGGTTTCAAATGTATAGAACCGGATAGAACCGGTTTAAACCGGATAAAACAGGATTGAACTGGTTTAAAGCGGATAAAGCCGGACTGAACCGGTTTAAACCGGTTTCAACCGGGTAAAACGAGATTGAACCGGTTTAAACCGGATAAATCCGGAATGAACTGGTTTAAACCGGAAAAAACTGGATTGAACCGGTTTAAACCGTTTTAAATCGGATAAATCCGGAATGAACTGGTTTAAACCGGTTTAAACTGGATAGAACTGCATAGAACCGATTTAAACCGGATAAAACCGGATTGAACCGGTTCGAACCGGATAATACCGGAATGAACCGGTTTAAACCGGATAAGAACGGATTGAAGCGGTTTAAACTGGTTTAAATCTGATAAAACCGGATCGATCCGGCTTAAACTGGTTTAAACCGGATAAAACTGGTTTAAACTGGATAAAACCGATTGAACCGGTTTAAACCGTTTTAAACTGGATAAAACCAGATTGAACCGGTTTAAACTGGATAAAAACGGATAGAACCGGTTTAAACCGGTTTAAACCAGATTGAACTGGATAGAATCGGTTTAAACCGGATAAAACCGGATTGAACAGGTTTAAACCGGATAAAAACGGATTGAACAGGTTTAAACCGGATAAAAACGGATTGAACCGGTTTAAACCGGCTTAACCGGATAAAACCGGATTGAACCGGATCAAACCGGTTTAAACCGGTTAGAACAGGTTTAAACCGGATAAAATCGGATTGAACCGGTTTAAACAGGATAAAACCGGATAGAACCGGTTCTAACTGGCATAAACGGGATTGAACTGGGTAGAACCGGTTTAAACGAGATAAAACCGGATTGAACTGGTTTAAACCGGTTTAAACAGGATAGAACTGGATAGAACCGGTTTAAACCGGATAAAACCGGATTGAACCAGTTTAAAGTGGTTTAAACCGGATGAAACCAGATTGAACCGGTCTGAAACCGGATAAAACCGGATAGAACCTGTTTAAACCGGATAAAACTATATTGAACCGGTTTAAACCGGTTTAAACAGGATAGAACCGGTTTAAACTGGATAAAACCGGATTGAACCGGTTTAAACCCGTTTAAACCAGATAAAACCGGATTGAACCGTTTTAAACCGGCTCAAATCGGATAAAAACGGATTGAAGCGGTTTAAACTGGTTTAAACCGGATAAAACCAGATAGAACCGGGTTAAACCGGTTTAAATCGGATAAAACCGGATTGACCCGGTTTCAACCGGTTTAAACTGGATAAAAACGGATTGAACCGGTTTAAACCGGTTTAAACCGGATAAAAACGGTTTAAACCGGATAAAACCAAATTGAACCAGTTTAAACCGGATAAAACCAGATTGAACCGGTTTAAACCAGATAAAACCGGATTGAACCATTTTAAACCGGTTTAAAACAAATAGAACCGGATAGAACCGGTTTAAACCGGATAAGACCTGATTGAAACGGTTTGAACCGGTTTAAACCGGATAAAACCGGATTGAACCGGTTTAAACTGGTTTCAACCGGATAGAACCGGATAGAACCTGTTTAAACTGTATAAAACCGGATTGAACCGGCTTAAACCGGTTTAAACCGGATAAAACCGGATTGAACCGGTTCAAACCGGTTTAAACCGGATAAAACCGGAATGAACTGGTTTAAACCGGTTTAAAACGGATAGAACCGGATAGAAACGGTATAAACTGGATAAAACCGGATTGAACCGGTGTAAACCGGTTGAAACAGGATAAAAACGGATTGAAAGGGTTTAAACCGGTATAAACTGGATAAAACCGGAATGAACCGGCTTAAACGGGTCTAAACCGGATAAAACGCGATTGAACAGGCTTAAACTGGTATAAAGAGCATAGAACCGGTTTAAACCGGATAAAACTGTATTGAACCGGTTTAAACCGGTTTAAAACGGATAAAACCAGACTGAACCGGTTTAAACCGGATAAAACCGGATTGAACCGGTTTAAACCAGTTTCAACTGTATAGAACCGGATAGAACCGGTTTAAACCGGATAAAACAGGATTGAACTGGTTTAAACCGGATAAAACAGGATTGAACAGGTTTAAACTGGTTCAAACCGGATAGAACCGGTTTAAACTGGATAAAACCGGATTGAACCGGCTTAAACCGGTTTAAACCGGATAAAACCGGATTGAACCGGTTCAAAACGGTTTAAAACGGATTAAACCGGATTGAACCGGCTCAAACCGGTTTAAACCGGATAAAACCGGAGTGAACTGGTTTAAACCGGCTTAAAACGGATAGAACCGGATACAAACGGTTTAAACCGGATAAAACCGGATTGAACTGGATTAAACCGGTTTAAACTGGATACACCGGATTGAATGGGTTAAAACCGGTTTAAACCGGATAAAACCAGATTGAACCGGTTTAAACCGGATTGAACAGGATTAAACCGGTTTCAACTGGATACACCGGATTGAATGGGTTAAAACCGGTTTAAACCGGATAAAACCAGATTGAATCGGTTTAAACCGGTTCAAACCGGATAAAACCAGATTGAAACGGTTTAAACCGGATTGAACCGGCTTCAACCAGATAAAACCGGAATGAACTGGTTTAAACCGGTTTAAACCGGAAAAAACGGATTGAACCGTTTTAAAGCGGATAAAACCGGATTGAACTGGTTTAAACCTGTTTAAACCAGATAAAAACCGATAGAACCGGTTTAAACTGGTTTAAACCAGATAAAACCGGTATGAACCGGCTTAAACTGGTTTAAACAGGATAGAACTGGTTTAAACCGTTATCCGGTTTAAACCGGATAAAAGTGGCATGAACCGGCTCAAACCGGTTTAAACCGGATAGAACCAGTTTAAACCGGTTTAAACCGGATAAAACCGGATTGAACCGGTTTAAACCGGTTTAAACCGGATAAAACCGGATTGAACCAGCTTAAACCGGTTTAAACAGGATACAACCGGATTGAAATGGTTTATACCGGTTTAAACCGGATAAAACCGGTTTAAACGGGATAAAACCAAATTGAACCAGTTTAAACTGGATAATACCAGACTGAACCGGTTTAAGCCGGATTAAACCGGACTGAACCGGTTTAAATCGGTTTAAACCGTATAAAACCGGATTAAACCGGTTTAAACTGGATAAACCGGATTGAATCGGTTAAAACCGGTTTAAACCGGATAAAACCGGATAGAACCGGTATAAACCGGATAGAACCCGATTGAACCAGTTTAAACCGGATAAAACCGGATTGATCCGGTTTAAACCGGTTTAAACCGGATAAAACCGGATTGAACGGGTTTAAACTGGTTTAAACCAGATAGAACCGGATAGAACCGGTTTAAACCGGATAGAACCGGATAGAACCGGTTTAAACCGGATAAAACCGGATTGAACGGGTTTAAACCGGTTTAAAGCGGATAAAACCGGATTGAACCGGTTAAAACCGGATCAAACCGGATTGAACCGGTTGAAACCTGTTTCAACCGGATAGAACCGGATAGAACCGGTTTAAACTGGATAAAACCGGATTGATCTGTTTTAACCGGTTAAAACAGGATAGAACAGGATAGAACTGGTTTAAACCGATTTAAACAGGATAGAACCGGATAGAACCGGTTTAAACGAGATAAAACCGGATTGAACCGTTTCAAACCGGATAAAACCGGATTGAACCGGTTCAAACTGGTTGAACCCGGATAAAACCGGATTAAACCGTTTTAAAGCGGTTTAAACCAGATAAAACCAGATTGAACCGGTTTAAGCCGATTAAAACCGGATTGAACTGGTTTAAACCAGTCTACACCGGATATAACCGGTTTAAACTGGATAAAAGCAGATTGAACCGGTTTAAACCAGACAAAACCGGATTGAACTGGTTCAACCGGGTTTAAACCGGATAAAACCGGAGTGAACTGGTTTAAACCGGATAAAACAGGATTGAACCGGTTGAAACCGGATAAAACCGGATCGAACCGTTTCATACCGGTTTAAACCAGATGTAAACGGAATGAACCAGTTTAAACCGGATAAAACCGGACTGAACCGGTTTAACCCGGATAAAACCAGATTGAACCGTTTCAAACCGGTTTTAACCAGATAAAAACGGAATGAACCGGTTTAAACCGGATAAAACCGGATTGAACCGGTTTAAACCGGATAAAACCGGATTGAACCGGTTTAAACCGGTTTCAAATGTATAGAACCGGATAGAACCAGTTTAAACCGGATAAAACAGGATTGAACTGGTTTAAACAGGATAAAACAGGATTGAACTGGTTTAAACTGGCTTCAACCGGATAGAAACGGATAGAGCCTGTTTAAACTGGATAAACCCGGATTGAACCGGCTTAAACCGGTTTAAACTGGATAAAACCGGATTGAACCGGTTCAAACCGGTTTAAACCGGATAGAACCAGTTTAAACACGTTTAAACCGGATAAAACCGGATTGAACCGGTTTAAACCGTTTTAAACCGGATAAAACCGGATTGAACCAGCTTAACCCGGTTTAAACCGGATAAAACTGGATAGAACCGGTTTAAACCGGATAAAACCGGATTGATCCGGTTTAAACCGGTTTAAACAGGATAAAACAGGATTGAACTGGTTTATACCGGTTTAAACCGGATAAAACCGGTTTAAACGGGATAAAACCAAATTGAACCAGTTTAAACTGGATAATACCAGACTGAACCGGTTTAAGCCGGATAAAACCGGACTGAACCGGTTTAAATCGGTTTAAACCGTATAAAACCGGATTGAACCGGATTAAACCGGTTTAAACTGGATAAACCGGGTTGAATCGGTTAAAACCGGTTTAAACCGGATAAAACCGGATAGAACTGGTATAAACCGGATAAAAACGGATTGAACCAGTTTAAACCGGATAAAACCGGATTGATCCGGTTTAAACCAGTTTAAACCGGATAAAACCGGATTGAACCGGTTTAAACCGGTTTAAACCAGATAGAACCGGATAGAACCGGTTTAAAACGGGTAGAACCGGTTCAAACCGGTTTGAACCGGATAAAACCGGAATGAACTGGTTTAAACCGGTTTAAAACGGATAGAACCGGATAGAAACGGTTTAAACCGGATAAAACCGGATCGAACCGGTGGAAACCGTTTGAAACCGGATAAAAATGGATTGAAAGGGTTTAAACCGGTTTAAACTGGATTAAACTGGAATGAACAGGCTTAAACAGGTCTATACTGGATAAAACTCGATTGAACAGGCTTAAACTGGTATAAAAAGCATAGAACCAGTTTACACCGGATAAAACCGGATTGAACTGGTTTAAACCGGTTTAAACCGGATAAAACCAGACTGAACCGGTTTAAACCGGATAAAACCGGATTGAACCGGTTTAATACGGTTTCAACCGGATAGAACTGGTTTAAACCGGATAAAACCTGATTGAACCGGTTTAAACTGGTTTCAACCGGATAGAACCGGATAGAACCGGTTTAAAATGGATAAAACCGGATTGAACCGGCTTAAACCGGTTTAAATCAGATAAAACCGGATTGAACCGTTTCAAACCAGTTTAAACCGGATAAAACCAGATTGAACTGGGTTAAACCGGATAAAACTGGATTGAACCGGCTTAAACCGGTTTAAACCGGATAAAACCAAATTGAACCATTTTAAACCGGATAAAACCAGACTGAACCGGTTTAAACCGGTTTAAACTGGATAAAACCAGACTGAACCGATTTAAACCGGATAAAACCGGATTGAACCGGTTTAATACGGTTTCAACCGGATAGAACTGGTTTAAATCGGATAAAACCTGATTGAACCGGTTTAAACCGGTTTCAAATGTATAGAACCGGATAGAACCGGTTTAAACCGGATAAAACAGGATTGAACTGGTTTAAAGCGGATAAAGCCGGACTGAACCGGTTTAAACCGGTTTCAACCGGGTAAAACGAGATTGAACCGGTTTAAACCGGATAAATCCGGAATGAACTGGTTTAAACCGGAAAAAACTGGATTGAACCGGTTTAAACCGTTTTAAATCGGATAAATCCGGAATGAACTGGTTTAAACCGGTTTAAACTGGATAGAACTGCATAGAACCGATTTAAACCGGATAAAACCGGATTGAACCGGTTCGAACCGGATAATACCGGAATGAACCGGTTTAAACCGGATAAGAACGGATTGAAGCGGTTTAAACTGGTTTAAATCTGATAAAACCGGATCGATCCGGCTTAAACTGGTTTAAACCGGATAAAACTGGTTTAAACTGGATAAAACCGATTGAACCGGTTTAAACCGTTTTAAACTGGATAAAACCAGATTGAACCGGTTTAAACTGGATAAAAACGGATAGAACCGGTTTAAACCGGTTTAAACCAGATTGAACTGGATAGAATCGGTTTAAACCGGATAAAACCGGATTGAACAGGTTTAAACCGGATAAAAACGGATTGAACAGGTTTAAACCGGATAAAAACGGATTGAACCGGTTTAAACCGGCTTAACCGGATAAAACCGGATTGAACCGGATCAAACCGGTTTAAACCGGTTAGAACAGGTTTAAACCGGATAAAATCGGATTGAACCGGTTTAAACAGGATAAAACCGGATAGAACCGGTTCTAACTGGCATAAACCGGATTGAACTGGGTAGAACCGGTTTAAACGAGATAAAACCGGATTGAACTGGTTTAAACCGGTTTAAACAGGATAGAACTGGATAGAACCGGTTTAAACCGGATAAAACCGGATTGAACCAGTTTAAAGTGGTTTAAACCGGATAAAACCAGATTGAACCGGTCTGAAACCGGATAAAACCGGATAGAACCTGTTTAAACCGGATAAAACTATATTGAACCGGTTTAAACCGGTTTAAACAGGATAGAACCGGTTTAAACTGGATAAAACCGGATTGAACCGGTTTAAACCCGTTTAAACCAGATAAAACCGGATTGAACCGTTTTAAACCGGCTCAAATCGGATAAAAACGGATTGAAGCGGTTTAAACTGGTTTAAACCGGATAAAACCAGATAGAACCGGGTTAAACCGGTTTAAATCGGATAAAACCGGATTGACCCGGTTTCAACCGGTTTAAACTGGATAAAAACGGATTGAACCGGTTTAAACCGGTTTAAACCGGATAAAAACGGTTTAAACCGGATAAAACCAAATTGAACCAGTTTAAACCGGATAAAACCAGATTGAACCGGTTTAAACCAGATAAAACCGGATTGAACCATTTTAAACCGGTTTAAAACAAATAGAACCGGATAGAACCGGTTTAAACCGGATAAGACCTGATTGAAACGGTTTGAACCGGTTTAAACCGGATAAAACCGGATTGAACCGGTTTAAACTGGTTTCAACCGGATAGAACCGGATAGAACCTGTTTAAACTGTATAAAACCGGATTGAACCGGCTTAAACCGGTTTAAACCGGATAAAACCGGATTGAACCGGTTCAAACCGGTTTAAACCGGATAAAACCGGAATGAACTGGTTTAAACCGGTTTAAAACGGATAGAACCGGATAGAAACGGTATAAACTGGATAAAACCGGATTGAACCGGTGTAAACCGGTTGAAACAGGATAAAAACGGATTGAAAGGGTTTAAACCGGTATAAACTGGATAAAACCGGAATGAACCGGCTTAAACGGGTCTAAACCGGATAAAACGCGATTGAACAGGCTTAAACTGGTATAAAGAGCATAGAACCGGTTTAAACCGGATAAAACTGTATTGAACCGGTTTAAACCGGTTTAAAACGGATAAAACCAGACTGAACCGGTTTAAACCGGATAAAACCGGATTGAACCGGTTTAAACCAGTTTCAACTGTATAGAACCGGATAGAACCGGTTTAAACCGGATAAAACAGGATTGAACTGGTTTAAACCGGATAAAACAGGATTGAACAGGTTTAAACTGGTTCAAACCGGATAGAACCGGTTTAAACTGGATAAAACCGGATTGAACCGGCTTAAACCGGTTTAAACCGGATAAAACCGGATTGAACCGGTTCAAAACGGTTTAAAACGGATTAAACCGGATTGAACCGGCTCAAACCGGTTTAAACCGGATAAAACCGGAGTGAACTGGTTTAAACCGGCTTAAAACGGATAGAACCGGATACAAACGGTTTAAACCGGATAAAACCGGATTGAACTGGATTGAAACCGGTATAAAACGGATAAAACCGATTTAAACCGGATAAAACCAAATAGAACCATTTTTAACCGGATAAAACCAGATTGAACCGGTTTAAAATGGATAAAACCGGATTGAACCAGTTTAAACCAGTTTAAACCAGATAGAAATGGATAGAACTGGTTTAAACCGGATAAAACCGGATTGAACCGGTTTGAACTGGTCTAAACCGGATAAAACCGGATTGAACTGGTTTCAACCGGTTTAAACCGGATAAAACAAGATTGAACCAGTTTAAACCGGATAAAACCGGATTGAACCAGCTTAAACTGGTTTAAACTGGATAAAACTGGATTGAACCGGTTTAAACCGGTTTAAAACGGATAAAACCAGATTGAACCGGTTTAAAATGGATAAAACCGGATTGAACCAGTTTAAACCGGTTTAAACCAGATAGAAACGGATAGAACCGGTTTAAACCGGATAAAACCGGATTGAAACGGTTTGAACCGCTCTAAACCGGATAGAACCGGTTTCAACCAGTTTAAACCGGATAAAACCGGATTGAACCGGTTTAAACCGGATAAAACCGGATTGAACCGGTTTAAACCGGTTTCCAATGTATAGAACCGGATAGAACCGGTTTAAACCGGATAAAACAGGATTGAACTGGTTTAAACAGGATAAAACAGGATTGAACCGGTTTAAACTGGCTTCAACCGGATAGAAACGGATAGAGCCTGTTTAAACTGGATAAAACCGGATTGAACCGGCTTAAACCGGTTTAAACTGGATAAAACCGGATTGAACCGGTTCAAACCGGTTTAAACCGGATAGAACCAGTTTAAACCCGTTTAAACCGGATAAAACCGGATTGAACCAGTTTAAACCATTTTAAACCGGATAAAACCGGATTGAACCAGCTTAACCCGGTTTAAACCGGATAAAACTGGATTGAACCGGTTTAAACCGGATAAAACCGGATTGATCCGGTTTAAACCGGTTTAAACAGGATAAAACAGGATTGAACTGGTTTATACCGGTTTAAACCGGATAAAACCGGATTGAACAGGATTAAACCGGTTTAAAACGGATAAAACCGGTTTAAAACGGATAAAACCAAATTGAACCAGTTTAATCCGGATAAAACCAGATTGAACCGGTTTAAAACGGATAAAACCGGATTGAACCGGTTTAAACCTGTTTAAACCAGATCAAAACCGATTGAACCGGTTTAAACCGGTTTAAACCAGATAAAACCGGTATGAACAGGCTTAAACCGGTTTAAACCGGATAGAACCGGTTTAAACCCGTTTAAAACGGATAAAACAGGATTGAAACGGTTTAAACCGGTTTAAACCGGATAAAACCGGCAGAAACCGGTTTAAACCGGATAGAACCAGTTTAAACCCGTTTAAACCGGATAAAACCGGATTGAACCGGTTTAAACCGTTTTAAACCGGATAAAACCGGATTGAACCAGCTTAACCCGGTTTAAACAGGATAAAACTGGATAGAACCGGTTTAAACCGGATAAAACCGGATTGATCCGGTTTAAACCGGTTTAAACAGGATAAAACAGGATTGACCTGGTTTATACCGGTTTAAACCGGATAAAACTGGTTTAAACGGGATAAAACCAAATTGAACCAGTTTAAACCGGATAATACCAGACTGAACCGGTTTAAGCCGGATAAAACCGGACTGAACCGGTTTAAATCGGTTTAAACCGTATAAAACCGGATTGAACCGGATTAAACCGGTTTAAACTGGATAAACCGGGTTGAATCGGTTAAAACCGGTTTAAACCGGATAAAACCGGATAGAACTGGTATAAACCGGATAAAAACGGATTGAACCAGTTTAAACCGGATAAAACCGGATTGATCCGGTTTAAACCAGTTTAAACCGGATAAAACCGGATTGAACCGGTTTAAACCGGTTTAAACCAGATAGAACCGGATAGAACCGGTTTAAAACGGGTAGAACCGGTTCAAACCGGTTTGAACCGGATAAAACCGGAATGAACTGGTTTAAACCGGTTTAAAACGGATAGAACCGGATAGAAACGGTTTAAACCGGATAAAACCGGATCGAACCGGTGGAAACCGTTTGAAACCGGATAAAAATGGATTGAAAGGGTTTAAACCGGTTTAAACTGGATTAAACTGGAATGAACAGGCTTAAACAGGTCTATACTGGATAAAACTCGATTGAACAGGCTTAAACTGGTATAAAAAGCATAGAACCGGTTTAAACCGGATAAAACCGGATTGAACTGGTTTAAAGCGGTTTAAACCGGATAAAACCAGACTGAACCGGTTTAAACCGGATAAAACCGGATTGAACCGGTTTAATACGGTTTCAACCGGATAGAACTGGTTTAAACCGGATAAAACCTGATTGAACCGGTTTAAACTGGTTTCAACCGGATAGAACCGGATAGAACCGGTTTAAAATGGATAAAACCGGATTGAACCGGCTTAAACCGGTTTAAATCAGATAAAACCGGATTGAACCGTTTCAAACCAGTTTAAACCGGATAAAACCAGATTGAACTGGGTTAAACCGGATAAAACTGGATTGAACCGGCTTAAACCGGTTTAAACCGGATAAAACCGGATTTAACCGGTTCAAACCGGTTTAAACCGGATAAAACCGGAATGAACTGGTTTAAACCGGTTTAAAACGGATAGAACCGGATAGAAACAGTTTAAACCGGATAAAACCGGATTGAACTGGATTAAACCGGTTTAAAACGGATAAAACCGGTTTAAACCGGATAAAACCAAATTGAACCATTTTAAACCGGATAAAACCAGACTGAACCGGTTTAAACCGGTTTAAACCGGATAAAACCAGACTGAACCGATTTAAACCGGATAAAACCGGATTGAAACGGTTTAATACGGTTTCAACCGGATAGAACTGGTTTAAATCGGATAAAACCTGATTGAACCGGTTTAAACCGGTTTCCAATGTATAGAACCGGATAGAACCGGTTTAAACCGGATAAAACAGGATTGAACTGGTTTAAAGCGGATAAAGCCGGACTGAACCGGTTTAAACCGGTTTCAACCGGGTAAAACGAGATTGAACCGGTTTAAACCGGATAAATCCGGAATGAACTGGTTTAAACCGGAAAAAACTGGATTGAACCGGTTTAAACCGTTTTAAATCGGATAAATCCGGAATGAACTGGTTTAAACCGGTTTAAACTGGATAGAACTGCATAGAACCGATTTAAACCGGATAAAACCGGATTGAACCGGTTCAAACCGGATAATACCGGAATGAACCGGTTTAAACCGGATAAGAACGGATTGAAGCGGTTTAAACTGGTTTAAATCTGATAAAACCGGATCGATCCGGCTTAAACTGGTTTAAACCGGATAAAACTGGTTTAAACTGGATAAAACCGATTGAACCGGTTTAAACCATTTTAAACTGGATAAAACCAGATTGAACCGGTTTAAACTGGATAAAAACGGATAGAACCGGTTTAAACCGGTTTAAACCAGATTGAACTGGATAGAATCGGTTTAAACCGGATAAAACCGGATTGAACAGGTTTAAACCGGATAAAAACGGATTGAACAGGTTTAAACCGGATAAAAACGGATTGAACCGGTTTAAACCGGCTTAACCGGATAAAACCGGATTGAACCGGATCAAACCGGTTTAAACCGGTTAGAACAGGTTTAAACCGGATAAAATCGGATTGAACCGGTTTAAACAGGATAAAACCGGATAGAACCGGTTCTAACTGGCATAAACCGGATTGAACTGGGTAGAACCGGTTTAAACGAGATAAAACCGGATTGAACTGGTTTAAACCGGTTTAAACAGGATAGAACTGGATAGAACTGGTTTAAACCGGATAAAACCGGATTGAACCAGTTTAAAGTGGTTTAAACCGGATAAAACCAGATTGAACCGGTCTGAAACCGGATAAAACCGGATAGAACCTGTTTAAACCAGATAAAACTATATTGAACCGGTTTAAACCGGTTTAAACAGGATAGAACCGGTTTAAACTGGATAAAACCGGATTGAACCGGTTTAAACCCGTTTAAACCAGATAAAACCGGATTGAACCGTTTTAAACCGGCTCAAATCGGATAAAAACGGATTGAAGCGGTTTAAACTGGTTTCAACCGGATAAAACCAGATAGAACCGGGTTAAACCGGTTTAAATCGGATAAAACCGGATTGACCCGGTTTCAACCGGTTTAAACTGGATAAAAACGGATTGAACCGGTTTAAAACGGTTTAAACCGGATAAAAACGGTTTAAACCGGATAAAACCAAATTGAACCAGTTTAAACCGGATAAAACCAGATTGAACCAGTTTAAACCAGATAAAACCGGATTGAACCATTTTAAACCGGTTTAAAACAAATAGACCCGGATAGAACCGGTTTAAAACGGATAAGACCTGATTGAAACGGTTTGAACCGGTTTAAACCGGATAAAACCGGATTGAACCGGTTTAAACTGGTTTCAACCGGATAGAACCGGATAGAACCTGTTTAAACTGTATAAAACCGGATTGAACCGGCTTAAACCGGTTTAAACCGGATAAAACCGGATTGAACCGGTTCAAACCGGTTTAAACCGGATAAAACCGGAATGAACTGGTTTAAACCGGTTTAAAACGGATAGAACCGGATAGAAACGGTATAAACTGGATAAAACCGGATTGAACCGGTGTAAACCGGTTGAAACAGGATAAAAACGGATTGAAAGGGTTTAAACCGGTATAAACTGGATAAAACCGGAATGAACCGGCTTAAACGTGTCTAAACCGGATAAAACGCGATTGAACAGGCTTAAACTGGTATAAAGAGCATAGAACCGGTTTAAACCGGATAAAACTGTATTGAACCGGTTTAAACCGGTTTAAAACGGATAAAACCAGACTGAACCGGTTTAAACCGGATAAAACCGGATTGAACCGGTTTAAACCAGTTTCAACTGTATAGAACCGGATAGAACCGGTTTAAACCGGATAAAACAGGATTGAACTGGTTTAAACCGGATAAAACAGGATTGAACAGGTTTAAACTGGTTCAAACCGGATAGAACCGGTTTAAACTGGATAAAACCGGATTGAACCGGCTTAAACCGGTTTAAACCGGATAAAACCGGATTGAACCGGTTCAAAACGGTTTAAAACGGATTAAACCGGATTGAACCGGCTCAAACCGGTTTAAACCGGATAAAACCGGAGTGAACTGGTTTAAACCGGCTTAAAACGGATAGAACCGGATACAAACGGTTTAAACCGGATCAAACCGGATTGAACTGGATTAAACCGGTATAAAACGGATAAAACCGATTTAAACCGGATAAAACCAAATAGAACCATTTTTAACCGGATAAAACCAGATTGAACCGGTTTAAAATGGATAAAACCGGATTGAACCAGTTTAAACCAGTTTAAACCAGATAGAAATGGATAGAACTGGTTTAAACCGGATAAAACCGGATTGAACCGGTTTGAACTGGTCTAAACCGGATAAAACCGGATTGAACTGGTTTCAACCGGTTTAAACCGGATAAAACAAGATTGAACCAGTTTAAACCGGATAAAACCGGATTGAACCAGCTTAAACTGGTTTAAACTGGATAAAACTGGATTGAACCGGTTTAAACCGGTTTAAAACGGATAAAACCAGATTGAACCGGTTTAAAATGGATAAAACCGGATTGAACCAGTGTAAACCGGTTTAAACCAGATAGAAACGGATAGAACCGGTTTAAACCGGATAAAACCGGATTGAAACGGTTTGAACCGCTCTAAACCGGATAGAACCGGTTTCAACCAGTTTAAACCGGATAAAACCGGATTGAACCAGTTTAAACCATTTTAAACCGGATAAAACCGGATTGAACCAGCTTAACCCGGTTTAAACCGGATAAAACCGGATTGAACCGGTTTAAACCGGTTTCAAATGTATAGAACCGGATAGAACCAGTTTAAACCGGATAAAACAGGATTGAACTGGTTTAAACAGGATAAAACAGGATTGAACCGGTTTAAACTGGCTTCAACCGGATAGAAACGGATAGAGCCTGTTTAAACTGGATAAAACCGGATTGAACCGGCTTAAACCGGTTTAAACTGGATAAAACCGGATTGAACCGGTTCAAACCGGTTTAAACCGGATAGAACCAGTTTAAACCCGTTTAAACCGGATAAAACCGGATTGAACCAGTTTAAACCATTTTAAACCGGATAAAACCGGATTGAACCAGCTTAACCCGGTTTAAACCGGATAAAACTGGATTGAACCGGTTTAAACCGGATAAAACCGGATTGATCCGGTTTAAACCGGTTTAAACAGGATAAAACAGGATTGAACTGGTTTATACCGGTTTAAACCGGATAAAACCGGATTGAACAGGATTAAACCGGTTTAAAATGGATAAAACCGGTTTAAAACGGATAAAACCAAATTGAACCAGTTTAATCCGGATAAAACCAGATTGAACCGGTTTAAAACGGATAAAACCGGATTGAACCGGTTTAAACCTGTTTAAACCAGATCAAAACCGATTGAACCGGTTTAAACCGGTTTAAACCAGATAAAACCGGTATGAACAGGCTTAAACCGGTTTAAACCGGATAGAACCGGTTTAAACCCGTTTAAAACGGATAAAACAGGATTGAACCGGTTTAAACCGGTTTAAACCGGATAAAACCGGCAGAAACCGGTTTAAACCGGATAGAAGCGGTTTAAACCCGTTTAAACCGGATAAAACCGGATTGAACCGGTTTAAACCGGTTTAAACCGGATAAAACCGTATTGAACCAGCTTAAACCGGTTTAAACCGGATAAAACTGGATTGAACCGGTTTAAACCGGAAAAAATTGGATTGATCCCGTTTAAACCGTTTTAAACAGGATAAAACCGGATTGAACAGTTTTATTCCGGTTTAAACCGGATAAAACCGGTTTAAACGGGATAAAATCAAAATTGAACCAGTTTAAACCGGATAATACCAGATTGAACCGGTTTAAGCCGGATAAAACCGGACTGAACCTGTTTAAATCGGTTTAAACCGTATAAAACCGGATTGAACTGGATTAAACCGGTTTAAACTGGATACACCGGATTGAATCGGTTAAAACCGGTTTAAACCGGATAAAACCAGATTGAACCGGTTTAAACCAGATTGAACCAGATTAAACCGGTTTCAACTGGATAGAACCGGACAGAACCGGTTTAAACCGGATAAAACCAGATTTAATCGGTTTAAACCGGTTCAAACCGGATAAAACCAGATTGAAACGGTTTAAACCGGATTGAACCGGCTTCAACCAGATAAAACCGGAATGAACTGGTTTAAACCGGTTTAAACCGGAAAAAACGGATTGAACCGTTTTAAAGCGGATAAAACCGGATTGAACTGGTTTAAACCTGTTTAAACCAGATAAAAACCGATAGAACCGGTTTAAACCGGTTTAAACCAGATAAAACAGGTATGAACCGGCTTAAACCGGTTTAAACTGGATAGAACTGGTTTAAACCGTTATCCGGTTTAAACCGGATAAAAGTGGCATGAACCGGCTCAAACCGGTTTAAACCGGATAGAACCAGTTTAAACCGGTTTAAACCGGATAAAACCGGATTGAACCAGCTTAAACCGGTTTAAACAGGATACAACCGGATTGAAATGGTTTATACCGGTTTAAACCGGATAAAACCGGTTTAAACGGGATAAAACCAAATTGAACCAGTTTAAACTGGATAATACCAGACTGAACCGGTTTTAGCCGGATTAAACCGGACTGAACCGGTTTAAATCGGTTTAAACCGTATAAAACCGGATTAAACCGGTTTAAACTGGATAAACCGGATTGAATCGGTTAAAACTGGTTTAAATCGGATAAAACCGGATAGAACCGGTATAAACCGGATAGAACCCGATTGAACCAGTTTAAACCGGATAAAACCGGATTGATCCGGTTTAAACCGGTTTAAACCGGATAAAACCGGATTGAACCGGTTTTAACCTGATAAAACCGGATTGAACTGGTTTAAACCGGTTTCAACCGGATAGAACCGGATAGAACCGGTTTAAACTGGAGAAAACCGGATTGAACCAGCTTAAACAGGTTTAAACCGGATAAAACCGGATTGAACCGGTTCAAACCGTTTTAAAACGGATAAAACCAGAGTGAACTGGTTTAAACCGGATAAAACCGGATTGAACCGGTTTAAACCGGATAAAACCGGATTGAACCGGATTAAACCGGTTTAAATCGGATAAAACCAGATTGAACCGGTTTAAACCGGATAAAAACGGATGGAACCGGCCCAAACCGGTTTAAACCGGATAAAATTGGATTGAACCCGTTTAAACCGGTTTAAACCGGATAAAACCGGATTGAACCGGTTCAAACCGGTTTAAACCGGATAAAACCAAATTGAACCAGTTTAAACCGGATAAAACCGGATTGAACCGGTTTAAAATGGATAAAACCAGACTGAACCAGTTTAAACCGGTTTAAACCGGATAAAACAGGATTGAACCGGTTTAAACCGGTTTCAACTGTATAGAACCGGATAGAACTGGTTTAAACCGGATAAAACAGGATTGAACTGGTTTAAACCGGATAAAACCGGATTGAACCGGTTTAAACCAGATAGAACCGGATTGAACCGGTTTAAACCGGTTTAAACCAGATAAAACAGGTATGAACCGGCTTAAACCGGTTTAAACTGGATAGAACTGGTTTAAACCGTTATCCGGTTTAAACCGGATAAAAGTGGCATGAACCGGCTCAAACCGGTTTAAACCGGATAGAACCAGTTTAAACCGGTTTAACCCGGATAAAACCGGATTGAACCGGTTTTAACCTGATAAAACCGGATTGAACTGGTTTAAACCGGTTTCAACCGGATAGAACCGGATAGAACCGGTTTAAACTGGAGAAAACCGGATTGAACCAGCTTAAACAGGTTTAAACCGGATAAAACCGGATTGAACCGGTTCAAACCGTTTTAAAACGGATAAAACCAGAGTGAACTGGTTTAAACCGGATAAAACCGGATTGAACCGGTTTAAACCGGATAAAACCGGATTGAACCGGATTAAACCGGTTTAAATCGGATAAAACCAGATTGAACCGGTTTAAACCGGATAAAAACGGATGGAACCGGCCCAAACCGGTTTAAACCGGATAAAATTGGATTGAACCCGTTTAAACCGGTTTAAACCGGATAAAACCGGATTGAACCGGTTCAAACCGGTTTAAACCGGATAAAACCAAATTGAACCAGTTTAAACCGGATAAAACAGGATTGAACTGGTTTAAACCGGATAAAACCGGATTGAACCGGTTTAAACTGGTTTCAACCGGATAGAACCGGATAGAACCGGTTTAAAAAGGATAAAACCGGATTGAACCGGCTTAAACCGGTTTAAACCAGATAAAACCGGATTGAACCGGTTTAAACTGGATAAAACCGGATTGAACCGGCTTAAACCGGTTTAAAATGGATAAAACCGGATTGAACCAGATTGAACCGGTTCAAACCGGTTTAAACCGGATAAAACCAGAATGAACTGGTTTAAACCGGTTTAAAACGGATAGAACCGGATAGAAACGGTTTAAACCGGATAAAACCGGATTGAACTGGATTAAACCGGTTTAAAACGGATAAAACAAGATTGAACCAGTTTAAACCGGATAAAACCGGATTGAACCAGTTTAAACCAGTTTAAACCAGATAGAAATGGATAGAACTGGTTTACACCGGATAAAACCGGATTGAACCGGTTTGAACTGGTCTAAAACGGATAAAACCGGATTGAACAGGTTTCAACCGCTTTAAACTGGATAAAACAAGATTGAACCAGTTTAAACCGGATAAAACCGGATTGAACCAGCTTAAACCGGTTTTAACCGGATAAAACTGGATTGAACCGGTTTAAACCGGTTTAAACCGGATAAAACCGGATTGAACCGGTTCAAACCGGATAAAACCGGATTGAAGCGGTTTAAACCGGTTCAAACCGGATAAAACCAGATTGAAACGGTTTAAACCGGATTGAACCGGCTTAAACCGGACAAAACCGGAATGAACTGGTTTAAACCGGTTTAAACCGGAAAAAACGGATTGAACCGTTTTAAAGTGGATAAAACCGGATTGAACCGGTTTAAACCTGTTTAAACCAGATAAAAACCGATTGAACCGGTTTAAACCGGTTTAAACCGGATAAAACCGGCATGAACCGGCTCAAACCGGTTTAAACCGGATAGAACCGGTTTAAACCCGTTTAAACCGGATAGAACCGGTTTAAACCCGTTTAAACCGGATAAAACCGGATTGAACCGGTTTAAACCGGTTTAAACCGGATAAAACCGGATTGATCCGGTTTAAACCGGTTTAAACCAGATAGAACCGGATAGAACCGGTTTAAACCGGATAAAACTGGATAGAACCGGTTTAAACCGGATAAAACCGGATTGAACCGGTTTAAAGCGGATCAAACCGGATTGAACCGGTTTAAACCGGTTTCAACCGGATAGAACCGGATAGAACTGGTTTAAACTGGATAAAACCGGATTGAACCTGATTAAACCGGTCTAAAGTGGAGAAAACCGGATTGAACAGGTTTAAACCGGATAAAACCGGATTGACCCGGTTTAAACGGGTTTATAACGGATAAAACCGGATTGAACCGGTTCAATCCGGTTTAAACCGGATAAAACCAAATTGAACCAGTTTAAACCGGATAAAATCAGATTGAACCTTTTTAAAACGGATAAAACCGGATTGAACCAGTTTAAACCCGTTTAAACCAGATGGAAACGAATAGAACCGGTTTAAACCGGATAAAACCGGATTGAAACGGTTTAAACCCGTTTAAACCGGATAAAACCTGATTGAAGCGGTTCAAACTGGTTTAAACCGGATGAAACCGGATTAAACCGTTTTAAAGCGGTTTAAACCAGATAAAACCAGATTGAACCGCTTTAAGCCGATTAAAACCGGATTGAACTGGTTTAAACCAGTCTAAACCGGATAAAACCGGTTTAAACCGGATAAAACCAGATTGAACCGGTTTAAACCAGATAAAACAGGATTGAACTGGTTCAACTGGGTTTAAACCGGATAAAACCGGAGTGAACTGGTTTAAACTGGATAAAACAGGATTGAACCGGTTGAAACCGGATAAAACCGGATCGAAACGTTTCAAACCGGTTTTAACCAGATAAAAACGGAATGAACCGGTTTAAACCGGATAAAACCGGACTGAACCGGTTTAAACCGGATAAAACCGGATTGAACCGGTTTAAACTGGTTTCAACCGGATAGAACCGGATAGAACCGGTTTAAACTGGATAAAACCGGACTGAACCGGCTTAAACCGGTTTAAACCGGATAAAACCGGATTGAACCTGTTCAAACCGGTTTAAACCGGATAAAACCGGAATGAACAGGTTTAAACCGGTTTAAAACGGATAGAACCGGATAGAAACGGTATAAACCGGATAAAACCGGATTGAACCGGTGTAAACCGGTTGAAACTGGATAAAAACGGATTGAAAGGGTTTAAACCGGTTTAAACTGGATAAAACCGGAATGAACCAGCTTAAACAGGTCTAAACCGGATAAAGCCCGATTGAACAGTCTTAAACTGGTATAAACAGCATAGAACCAGTTTAAACCGGATAAAACGGGATTGAACAGGTTTAAACCAGTTGAAACCGGATAAAACCAGACTGAACCGGTTTAAACCGGATAAAACCGGATTGAACCGGTTTAAACCGGTTTCAACTGTATAGAACCGAGAGAACTGGTTTAAAACGGATAAAACAGGATTGAACCGGTTCAAACTGGTTTAAACTGGATAAAACCGGATTGAACCGGTTTAAACTGGTTTCAACCGGATAGTACCGGATAGAACCGGTTTAAACTGGATAAAACCGGATTGGAACGGCTTAAACCGGTTTAAACCGGATAAAACCGGATTGAACCGGTTCAAACCGGTTTAAACCGGATAAAACCGGAATGAACTGGTTTAAACCGGTTTAAAACGGATAAAACCGGTTGAAACCGGATAAAACCAAATTGAACCATTTTAAACCGGATAAAACCAGACTGAACAGGTTTAAACCGGTTTAAACTGGATAAAACCAGACTGAACCGGTTTAAACCGGATAAAACCTGATTGAACCGGTTTAAACCGGTTTCAAATGTATAGAACCGGATAGAACTGGCTTAAACCGGATAAAACAGGATTGAACTGGTTTAAACCGGATAAAACCGGATTGAACCGGTTAAAACTGGTTTCAATCGGATAGAACCGGATAGAACCGGTTTAAAATGGATAAAACCGGATTGAACCGGCTTAAACCGGTTTAAACCAGATAAAACAGGATTGAACCGGTTCAAACCGGTTTAAACCGGATAAAACCAGATTGAACTGGTTTAAACCGGTTTAAAACGGATAGAACCGGATAGAAACGGTTTAAACCGGATAAAACCGGAATGAACTGGTTTAAACCGGTTTAAAACGGATAGAACCGGATAGAAACGGTTTAAACCGGATAAAACCGGATTGAACAGGATTAAACCGGTTTAAAACGGATAAAACCAGTTTAAACCGGATAAAACCAAATTGAACCAGTTTAAACAGGATAAAACCAGATTGAACCGGTTTAAAACGGATAAAACCGGATTGAACCGGTTTAAACCTGTTTAAACCAGATCAAAACCGATTGAACCGGTTTAAACCGGTTTAAACCAGATAAAACCGGTATGAACAGGCTTAAACCGGTTTAAACCGGATAGAACCGGTTTAAACCCGTTTAAAACGGATAAAACAGGATTGAACCGGTTTACACCGGTTTAAACCGGATAAAACCGGCAGAAACCGGTTTAAACCGGATAGAACCGGTTTAAACCCGTTTAAACCGGATAAAACCGGATTGAACCGGTTTAAACCGGTTTAAACCGGATAAAACCGGATTGAACCAGCTTAAACCGGTTTAAACCGGATAAAATTGGATTGATCCCGTTTAAACCGTTTTAAACAGGATAAAACCGGATTGAACAGTTTTATTCCGGTTTAAACCGGATAAAACCGGTTTAAACGGGATAAAATCAAAACTGAACCAGTTTAAACCGGATAATACCAGATTGAACCGGTTTAAGCCGGATAAAACCGGACTGAACCGGTTTAAATCGGTTTAAACCGTATAAAACCGGATTGAACTGGATTAAACCGGTTTAAACTGGATACACCGGATTGAATCGGTTAAAACCGGTTTAAACCGGATAAAACCAGATTGAACCGGTTTAAACTGGATTGAACCAGATTAAACCGGTTTCAACTGGATAGAACCGGACAGAACCGGTTTAAACCGGATAAAACCAGATTGAATCGGTTTAAACCGGTTCAAACCGGATAAAACCAGATTGAAACGGTTTAAACCGGATTGAACCGGCTTCAACCAGATAAAACCGGAATGAACTGGTTTAAACCGGTTTAAACCGGAAAAAACGGATTGAACCGTTTTAAAGCGGATAAAACCGGATTGAACTGGTTTAAACCTGTTTAAACCAGATAAAAACCGATAGAACCGGTTTAAACCGGTTTAAACCAGATAAAACCGGTATGAACCGGCTTAAACCGGTTTAAACTGGATAGAACTGGTTTAAACCGTTATCCGGTTTAAACCGGATAAAAGTGGCATGAACCGGCTCAAACCGGTTTAAACCGGATAGAACCAGTTTAAACCGGTTTAAACCGGATAAAACCGGATTGAACCGGTTTAAACCGGTTTAAACCGGATAAAACCGGATTGAACCAGCTTAAACCGGTTTAAACAGGATACAACCGGATTGAAATGGTTTATACCGGTTTAAACCGGATAAAACCGGTTTAAACGGGATAAAACCAAATTGAACCAGTTTAAACTGGATAATACCAGACTGAACCGGTTTAAGCCGGATTAAACCGGACTGAACCGGTTTAAATCGGTTTAAACCGTATAAAACCGGATTAAACCGGTTTAAACTGGATAAACCGGATTGAATCGGTTAAAACCGGTTTAAACCGGATAAAACCGGATAGAAACGGTATAAACCGGATAGAACCCGATTGAACCAGTTTAAACCGGATAAAACCGGATTGATCCGGTTTAAACCGGTTTAAACCGGATAAAACCGGATTGAACCGGTTTAAACCGGTTTAAACCAGATAGAACCGGATAGAACCGGTTTAAACCGGATAGAACCGGATAGAACCGGTTTAAACCGGATAAAACCGGATTGAACGGGTTTAAACCGGTTTAAAGCGGATAAAACCGGATTGAACCGGTTAAAACCGGATCAAACCGGATTGAACCGGTTGAAACCTGTTTCAACCGGATAGAACCGGATAGAACCGGTTTAAACTGGATAAAACCGGATTGAACTGTTTTAACCGGTTAAAACAGGATAGAACAGGATAGAACCGGTTTAAACCGATTTAAACAGGATAGAACCGGATAGAACCGGTTTAAACGAGATAAAACCGGATTGAACCGTTTTAAACCGGATAAAACCGGATTGAACCGATTCAAACTGGTTGAAACCGGATAAAACCGGATTAAACCGTTTTAAAGCGGTTTAAACCAGATAAAACCAGATTGAACCGGTTTAAGCCGATTAAAACCGGATTGAACTGGTTTAAACCAGTCTAAACTGGATAAAACCGGTTTAAACTGGATAAAAGCAGATTGAACCGGTTTAAACCAGACAAAACCGGATTGAACTGGTTCAACCGGGTTTAAACCGGATAAAACCGGAGTGAACTGGTTTAAACCGGATAAAACAGGATTGAACCGGTTGAAACCGGATAAAACCGGATCGAACCGTTTCATACCGGTTTAAACCAGATGTAAACGGAATGAACCAGTTTAAACCGGATAAAACCGGACTGAACCGGTTTAACCCGGATAAAACCGGATTGAACCGTTTCAAACCGGTTTTAACCAGATAAAAACGGAATGAACCGGTTTAAACCGGATAAAACCGGATTGAACCGGTTTAAACCGGATAAAACCGGATTGAACCGGTTTAAACCGGTTTCAAATGTATAGAACCGGATAGAACCGGTTTAAACCGGATAAAACAGGATTGAACTGGTTTAAACAGGATAAAACAGGATTGAACTGGTTTAAACTGGCTTCAACCGGATAGAAACGGATAGAGCCTGTTTAAACTGGATTTGAACCAGTGTAAACCGGTTGAAACTGGATAAAAACGGATTGAAAGGGTTTAAACCGGTTTAAACTGGATAAAACCGGAATGAACCAGCTTAAACAGGTCTAAACCGGATAAAGCCCGATTGAACAGTCTTAAACTGGTATAAACAGCATAGAACCAGTTTAAACCGGATAAAACGGGATTGAACAGGTTTAAACCAGTTGAAACCGGATAAAACCAGACTGAACCGGTTTAAACCGGATAAAACCGGATTGAACCGGTTTAAACCGGTTTCAACTGTATAGAACCGATAGAACTGGTTTAAAACGGATAAAACAGGATTGAACCGGTTCAAACTGGTTTAAACCGGATAAAACCGGATTGAACCGGTTTAAACTGGTTTCAACCGGATAGTACCGGATAGAACCGGTTTAAACTGGATAAAACCGGATTGGAACGGCTTAAACCGGTTTAAACTGGATAAACCGGGTTGAATCGGTTAAAACCGGTTTAAACCGGATAAAACCAAATTGAACCATTTTAAACCGGATAAAACCAGACTGAACCGGTTTAAAACGGTTTAAACCGGATAAAACCAGACTGAACCGATTTAAACCGGATAAAACCGGATTGAACCGGTTTAATACGGTTTCAACCGGATAGAACTGGTTTAAATCGGATAAAACCTGATTGAACCGGTTTAAACCGGTTTCAAATGTATAGAACCGGATAGAACCGGTTTAAACCGGATAAAACAGGATTGAACAGGTTTAAACCGGATAAAGCCGGATTGAACCGGTTTAAACCGGTTTCAACCGGGTAAAACGAGATTGAACCGGTTTAAACCGGATAAATCCGGAATGAACTGGTTTAAACCGGAAAAAACTGGATTGAACCGGTTTAAACCGTTTTAAATCGGATAAATCCGGAATGAACTGGTTTAAACCGGTTTAAACTGGATAGAACTGCATAGAACCGATTTAAACCGGATAAAACCGGATTGAACCGGTTCAAACCGGATAATACCGGAATGAACCGGTTTAAACCGGATAAGAACGGATTGAAGCGGTTTAAACAGGATAAAACCGGATAGAACCGGTTCTAACCGGCATAAACCGGATTGAACTGGGTAGAACCGGTTTAAACGAGATAAAACCGGATTGAACTGGTTTAAACCGGTTTAAACAGGATAGAACTGGATAGAACCGGTTTAAACCGGATAAAACCGGATTGAACCAGTTTAAAGTGGTTTAAACCGGATAAAACCAGATTGAACCGGTCTGAAACCGGATAAAACCGGATAGAACCTGTTTAAACCGGATAAAACTATATTGAACCGGTTTAAACCGGTTTAAACAGGATAGAACCGGTTTAAACTGGATAAAACCGGATTGAACCGGTTTAAACCCGTTTAAACCAGATAAAACCGGATTGAACCGTTTTAAACCGGCTCAAATCGGATAAAAACGGATTGAAGCGGTTTAAACTGGTTTAAACCGGATAAAACCAGATAGAACCGGGTTAAACCGGTTTAAATCGGATAAAACCGGATTGACCCGGTTTCAACCGGTTTAAACCGGATAAAACCAAATTGAACCAGTTTAAACCGGATAAAACCAGATTGAACCGGTTTAAACCAGATAAAACCGGATTGAACCATTTTAAACCGGTTTAAAACAAATAGAACCGGATAGAACCGGTTTAAACCGGATAAGACCTGATTGAAACGGTTTGAACCGGTTTAAACCGGAGAAAACCGGAATGAACCGGCTTAAACCGGTTTAAACCGGTTGAAACCGGATAAAAACAGATTGAACCGGTTTAAACCGGATAAAACCGGATTGATCCGGTTTAAACCGGTTTCAACCGGATAGAACCGGATTGAACTGGCTTAAACCGGTTTCAACCGGATAGAACTGGATAGAACCGGTTTAAACTGGATAAAACCGGATTGAACGGGCTTAAACCAGTTTAAACCGGATAAAAGCGGATTGAACCGGTTCAAACCGGTTTAAACCGGATAAAACCAGAGTGAACTGGTTTAAACCGGATAAAACCGGATTGAACCGGTTTAAACCGGTTTAAACCGGATAAAACCGGATTGAACCGGATTAAACCGGTTTAAACTGGATAAAACCAGATTGAACCGGTTTAAACCGGATAAAAACGGACGGAACCGGCCTAAACCGGTTTAAACCGGATAAAATTGGATTGAACCGGTTCAAACCTGTTTAAACCGGATAAAACCAAATTGAACCAGTTTAAACCGGATAAAACCATATTGAACCGGTTTAAAATGGATAAAACCAGACTGAACCAGTTTAAACCGGTTTAAACCGGATAAAACCGGATTGAACTGGTTTAAACCAGATAGAACCGGGCTAAACTGGTTTAAACCGGATAAAATCGGATAGAACCGTTTTAAAACGGATAAAACCGGACTGAACAGGTTTAAATCGGATAAAAACGGATTGAACCGGTTTAAACCGGTTTAAACCGGAGAAAAACGGATTGAACCGGTTTAAACCGGATAAAACCGGATTGAACCGGTTTGAACCGGTCTAAACCGGATAAAACCGGATTGAACCGTTTTAAACCGGATAAAATGGATTTGAACCAGTTTAAACCGGTTTAAACCGGATAGAACCGGGCTAAACCGGTTTAAACCGGATAAAACCGGAATGAACAGGTTTAAACCGGATAAAGCCCGATTGAACCGGTTTAAACCGTTTTCAACCGGGTAAAACGAGATTGAACCGGTTTAAACCGGATAAATCCGGAATGAACTGGTTTAAACCGGAAAAAACTGGATTGAACCGGTTTAAACCGTTTTAAATCGGATAAATCTGGAATGAACTGGTTTAAACCGGTTTAAACTGGATAGAACTGCATAGAACCGATTTAAACCGGATAAAACCGGATTGAACCGGTTCAAACCGGATAATACCGGAATGAACCGGTTTAAACCGGATAAGAACGGATTGAAGCGGTTTAAACCGGTTTAAATCTGATAAAACCGGATCGATCCGGCTTAAACTGGTTTAAACCGGATAAAACTGGTTTAAACTGGATAAAACCGATTGAACCGGTTTAAACCGTTTTAAACTGGATAAAACCAGATTGAGCCGGTTTAAACTGGATAAAAACGGATAGAACCGGTTTAAACCGGTTTAAACCAGATTGAACTGGATAGAACCGGTTTAAACCGGATAAAACCGGATTGAACTGGTTTAAACCGGTTTCAACCGGATAGAACCAGTTAGAACCAGTTTAAACTGGATAAAAGCGGATTGAACCGGCTTAAACCGGTTTCAACCGGATAGAACCGGATAGAACCGGTTTAAACTGGATAAAACCGGATTGAACCGGCTTAAACCAGTTCAAACCGGATAAAACCTGATTGAACCGGTTCAAAACGGATAATACCGGAATGAACCTGTTTAAACCGGATAAAACCGGAATGAACAGGTTTAAACCGGATAAAGCCGGATTGAACCGGTTTAAACCGGTTTCAACCGGGTAAAACGAGATTGAACCGGTTTAAACCGGATAAATCCGGAATGAACTGGTTTAAACCGGTTTAAAATGGATAGAACCGGATTAAACCGGTTTAAACCGGATAAAACCAAATTGAACCGGTTTAAACCGGAAAAAACTGGATTGAACCGGTTTAAACCGGTTTAAATCGGATAAATCCGGAATGAACTCGTTTAAACCGGTTTAAACTGGATAGAACTGCATAGAACCGATTTAAAGCGGATAAAACCGGATTGAACCGGTTCAAACCGGATAATACCGGAATGAACCGGTTTAAACCGGATAAAAACGGATTGAAGCGGTTTAAACCGGTTTAAATCTGATAAAACCAGATCGATCCGGATTAAACTGGTTCAAACCGGATAGAACCGGTTTAAACTGGATAAAACCGATTGAACCGGTTTAAATCGTTTTAAACCGGATAAAACCAGATTGAACCGGTTTAAACCGGATAAAAACGGATAGAACCAGTTTAAACCGGTTTAAACCAGATTGAACCGGATAGAACCGGTTTAAACCGGATAAAACCGGATTGAACCGGTTTAAACCGGTTTAAACCGGTTCAAAACGGATGAAACTGGAGTGAACCGGTTTAAACCGTATAAAACCGGATTGAACTGGTTTAAACCGGTCTCCACCGGATAGAACCAGATAGAACCGGTTTAAACTGGATAAAAGCGGATTGAACCGGTTTAAGCCGGTTAATACCGGAGAAAACCGGATGGAACCGGTTTAAACCGGTTTAAACCAGAGAAAACCGATTGAACCGGTTGAAACTGGTTGAAACCGGATATAAACGGATTGAAGCAGTTTAAACCGGTTTAAAAGTGATAAAACCGGAATGAACCGACCTAAACCGGTTTAAACCGGATAGCGGTTTAAACCGGATAAAACCGGATTGAACTGGCTTAAACTGGTTTAAACCGGATAGTACCGGTTTAAACTGGATAAAACCGATTGAACCGGTTTAAACCGGTTTAACCCGGATAAAACCGGATTGAACCGGTTTTAACCTGATAAAACCGGATTGAACTGGTTTAAACCGGTTTCAACCGGATAGAACCGGATAGAACCGGTTTAAACTGGAGAAAACCGGATTGAACCAGCTTAAACAGGTTTAAACCGGATAAAACCGGATTGAACCGGTTCAAACCGTTTTAAAACGGATAAAACCAGAGTGAACTGGTTTAAACCGGATAAAACCGGATTGAACCGGTTTAAACCGGATAAAACCGGATTGAAACGGATTAAACCGGTTTAAACCGGATAAAACCAGATTGAACCGGTTTAAACCGGATAAAAACGGATGGAACCGGCCCAAACCGGTTTAAACCGGATAAAATTGGATTGAACCCGTTTAAACCGGTTTAAACCGGATAAAACCGGATTGAACCGGTTCAAACCGGTTTAAACCGGATAAAACCAAATTGAACCAGTTTAAACCGGATAAAACCGGATTGAACCGGTTTAAAATGGATAAAACCAGACTGAACCAGTTTAAACCGGTTTAAACCGGATAAAACAGGATTGAACCGGTTTAAACCGGTTTCAACTGTATAGAACCGGATAGAACTGGTTTAAACCCGATAAAACAGGATTGAACTGGTTTAAACCGGATAAAACCGGATTGAACCGGTTTAAACTGGTTTCAACCGGATAGAACCGGATAGAACCGGTTTAAAAAGGATAAAACCGGATTGAACCGGCTTAAACCGGTTTAAACCAGATAAAACCGGATTGAACCGGTTTAAACTGGATAAAACCGGATTGAACCGGCTTAAACCGGTTTAAAATGGATAAAACCGGATTGAACCAGATTGAACCGGTTCAAACCGGTTTAAACCGGATAAAACCAGAATGAACTGGTTTAAACCGGTTTAAAACGGATAGAACCGGATAGAAACGGTTTAAACCGGATAAAACCGGATTGAACTGGATTAAACCGGTTTAAAACGGATAAAACAAGATTGAACCAGTTTAAACCGGATAAAACCGGATTGAACCAGTTTAAACCAGTTTAAACCAGATAGAAATGGATAGAACTGGTTTACACCGGATAAAACCGGATTGAACCGGTTTGAACTGGTCTAAAACGGATAAAACCGGATTGAACTGGTTTCAACCGCTTTAAACTGGATAAAACAAGATTGAACCAGTTTAAACCGGATAAAACCGGATTGAACCAGCTTAAACCGGTTTTAACCGGATAAAACTGGATTGAACCGGTTTAAACCGGTTTAAACCGGATAAAACCAGATAGAACCGGTTCAAACCGGTTTAAACCGGATAAAACCGGATTGAACCGGTTCAAACCGGATAAAACCGGATTGAAGCGGTTTAAACCGGTTCAAACCGGATAAAACCAGATTGAAACGGTTTAAACCGGATTGAACCGGCTTAAACCGGACAAAACCGGAATGAACTGGTTTAAACCGGTTTAAACCGGAAAAAACGGATTGAACCGTTTTAAAGTGGATAAAACCGGATTGAACAGGTTTAAACCTGTTTAAACCAGATAAAAACCGATTGAACCGGTTTAAACCGGTTTAAACCGGATAAAACCGGTATGAACCGGCTTAAACCGGTTTAAACTGGATAGAACCGGTTTAATCTGGTATTCGGTTTAAACCGGATAAAACCGGCATGAACCGGCTCAAACCGGTTTAAACCGGATAGAACCGGTTTAAACCCGTTTAAACCGGATAGAACCGGTTTAAACCCGTTTAAACCGGATAAAACCGGATTGAACCGGTTTAAACCGGTTTAAACCGGATAAAACCGGATTGATCCGGTTTAAACCGGTTTAAACCAGATAGAACCGGATAGAACCGGTTTAAACCGGATAAAACTGGATAGAACCGGTTTAAACCGGATAAAACCGGATTGAACCGGTTTAAAGCGGATCAAACCGGATTGAACCGGTTTAAACCGGTTTCAACCGGATAGAACCGGATAGAACTGGTTTAAACTGGATAAAACCGGATTGAACCTGATTAAACCGGTCTAAAGTGGAGAAAACCGGATTGAACAGGTTTAAACTGGATAAAACCGGATTGACCCGGTTTAAACGGGTTTATAACGGATAAAACCGGATTGAACCGGTTCAATCCGGTTTAAACCGGATAAAACCAAATTGAACCAGTTTAAACCGGATAAAATCAGATTGAACCGGTTTAAAACGGATAAAACCGGATTGAACCAGTTTAAACCCGTTTAAACCAGATGGAAACGAATAGAACCGGTTTAAACCGGATAAAACCGGATTGAAACGGTTTAAACCCGTTTAAACCGGATAAAACCTGATTGAAGCGGTTCAAACTGGTTTAAACCGGATGAAACCGGATTAAACCGTTTTAAAGCGGTTTAAACCAGATAAAACCAGATTGAACCGCTTTAAGCCGATTAAAACCGGATTGAACTGGTTTAAACCAGTCTAAACTGGATAAAACCGGTTTAAACCGGATAAAACCAGATTGAACCGGTTTAAACCAGATAAAACCGGATTGAACTGGTTCAACTGGGTTTAAACCGGATAAAACCGGAGTGAACTGGTTTAAACTGGATAAAACAGGATTGAACCGGTTGAAACCGGAGAAAACCGGATCGAAACGTTTCAAACCGGTTTTAACCAGATAAAAACGGAATGAACCGGTTTAAACCGGATAAAACCGGACTGAACCGGTTTAAACCGGATAAAACCGGATTGAACCGGTTTAAACTGGTTTCAACCGGATAGAACCGGATAGAACCGGTTTAAACTGGATAAAACCGGACTGAACCGGCTTAAACCGGTTTAAACCGGATAAAACCGGATTGAACCTGTTCAAACCGGTTTAAACCGGATAAAACCGGAATGAACAGGTTTAAACCGGTTTAAAACGGATAGAACCGGATAGAAACGGTATAAACCGGATAAAACCGGATTGAACCAGTGTAAACCGGTTGAAACTGGATAAAAACGGATTGAAAGGGTTTAAACCGGTTTAAACTGGATAAAACCGGAATGAACCAGCTTAAACAGGTCTAAACCAGATAAAGCCCGATTGAACAGTCTTAAACTGGTATAAACAGCATAGAACCAGTTTAAACCGGATAAAACGGGATTGAACAGGTTTAAACCAGTTGAAACCGGATAAAACCAGACTGAACCGGTTTAAACCGGATAAAACCGGATTGAACCGGTTTAAACCGGTTTCAACTGTATAGAACCGATAGAACTGGTTTAAAACGGATAAAACAGGATTGAACCGGTTCAAACTGGTTTAAACCGGATAAAACCGGATTGAACCCGTTTAAACTGGTTTCAACCGGATAGTACCGGATAGAACCGGTTTAAACTGGATAAAACCGGATTGGAACGGCTTAAACCGGTTTAAACCGGATAAAACCGGATTGAACCGGTTCAAACCGGTTTAAACCGGATAAAACTGGAATGAACTGGTTTAAACCGGTTTAAAACGGATAGAACCGGATAGAAATGGTTTAAACCGGATAAAACCGGATTGAACTGGATTAAACCGGTTTAAAACGGATAAAACCGGTTGAAACCGGATAAAACCAAATTGAACCATTTTAAACCGGATAAAACCAGACTGAACAGGTTTAAACCGGTTTAAACTGGATAAAACCAGACTGAACCGGTTTAAACCGGATAAAACCTGATTGAACCGGTTTAAACCGGTTTCAAATGTATAGAACCGGATAGAACTGGCTTAAACCGGATAAAACAGGATTGAACCGGTTAAAACTGGTTTCAATCAGATAGAACCGGATAGAACCGGTTTAAAATGGATAAAACCGGATTGAACCGGCTTAAACCGGTTTAAACCAGATAAAACAGGATTGAACCGGTTCAAACCGGTTTAAACCGGATAAAACCAGATTGAACTGGTTTAAACCGGTTTAAAACGGATAGAACCGGATAGAAACGGTTTAAACCGGATAAAACCGGAATGAACTGGTTTAAACCGGTTTAAAACGGATAGAACCGGATAGAAACGGTTTAAACCGGATAAAACCGGATTGAACAGGATTAAACCGGTTTAAAACGGATAAAACCGGTTTAAACCGGATAAAACCAAATTGAACCAGTTTAAACAGGATAAAACCAGATTGAACCGGTTTAAAACGGATAAAACCGGATTGAACCGGTTTAAACCTGTTTAAACCAGATCAAAACCGATTGAACCGGTTTAAACCGGTTTAAACCGGTTCAAAACGGATGAAACTGGAGTGAACCGGTTTAAACCGTATAAAACCGGATTGAACAGGTTTAAACCGGTCTCCACCGGATAGAACCAGATAGAACCGGTTTAAACTGGATAAAAGCGGATTGAACCGGTTTAAGCCGGTTAATACCGGAGAAAACCGGATGGAACCGGTTTAAACCGGTTTAAACCAGAGAAAACCGATTGAACCGGTTGAAACTGGTTGAAACCGGATATAAACGGATTGAAGCAGTTTAAACCGGTTTAAAAGTGATAAAACCGGAATGAACCGACCTAAACCGGTTTAAACCGGATAGCGGTTTAAACCGGATAAAACCGGATTGAACTGGCTTAAACTGGTTTAAACCGGATAGTACCGGTTTAAACTGGATAAAACCGATTGAACCGGTTTAAACCGGTTTAACCCGGATAAAACCGGATTGAACCGGTTTTAACCTGATAAAACCGGATTGAACTGGTTTAAACCGGTTTCAACCGGATAGAACCGGATAGAACCGGTTTAAACTGGAGAAAACCGGATTGAACCAGCTTAAACAGGTTTAAACCGGATAAAACCGGATTGAACCGGTTCAAACCGTTTTAAAACGGATAAAACCAGAGTGAACTGGTTTAAACCGGATAAAACCGGATTGAACCGGTTTAAACCGGATAAAACCGGATTGAAACGGATTAAACCGGTTTAAACCGGATAAAACCAGATTGAACCGGTTTAAACCGGATAAAAACGGATGGAACCGGCCCAAACCGGTTTAAACCGGATAAAATTGGATTGAACCCGTTTAAACCGGTTTAAACCGGATAAAACCGGATTGAACCGGTTCAAACCGGTTTAAACCGGATAAAACCAAATTGAACCAGTTTAAACCGGATAAAACCGGATTGAACCGGTTTAAAATGGATAAAACCAGACTGAACCAGTTTAAACCGGTTTAAACCGGATAAAACAGGATTGAACCGGTTTAAACCGGTTTCAACTGTATAGAACCGGATAGAACTGGTTTAAACCCGATAAAACAGGATTGAACTGGTTTAAACCGGATAAAACCGGATTGAACCGGTTTAAACTGGTTTCAACCGGATAGAACCGGATAGAACCGGTTTAAAAAGGATAAAACCGGATTGAACCGGCTTAAACCGGTTTAAACCAGATAAAACCGGATTGAACCGGTTTAAACTGGATAAAACCGGATTGAACCGGCTTAAACCGGTTTAAAATGGATAAAACCGGATTGAACCAGATTGAACCGGTTCAAACCGGTTTAAACCGGATAAAACCAGAATGAACTGGTTTAAACCGGTTTAAAACGGATAGAACCGGATAGAAACGGTTTAAACCGGATAAAACCGGATTGAACTGGATTAAACCGGTTTAAAACGGATAAAACAAGATTGAACCAGTTTAAACCGGATAAAACCGGATTGAACCAGTTTAAACCAGTTTAAACCAGATAGAAATGGATAGAACTGGTTTACACCGGATAAAACCGGATTGAACCGGTTTGAACTGGTCTAAAACGGATAAAACCGGATTGAACTGGTTTCAACCGCTTTAAACTGGATAAAACAAGATTGAACCAGTTTAAACCGGATAAAACCGGATTGAACCAGCTTAAACCGGTTTTAACCGGATAAAACTGGATTGAACCGGTTTAAACCGGTTTAAACCGGATAAAACCAGATAGAACCTGTTCAAACCGGTTTAAACCGGATAAAACCGGATTGAACCGGTTCAAACCGGATAAAACCGGATTGAAGCGGTTTAAACCGGTTCAAACCGGATAAAACCAGATTGAAACGGTTTAAACCGGATTGAACCGGCTTAAACCGGACAAAACCGGAATGAACTGGTTTAAACCGGTTTAAACCGGAAAAAACGGATTGAACCGTTTTAAAGTGGATAAAACCGGATTGAACAGGTTTAAACCTGTTTAAACCAGATAAAAACCGATTGAACCGGTTTAAACCGGTTTAAACCGGATAAAACCGGTATGAACCGGCTTAAACCGGTTTAAACTGGATAGAACCGGTTTAATCTGGTATTCGGTTTAAACCGGATAAAACCGGCATGAACCGGCTCAAACCGGTTTAAACCGGATAGAACCGGTTTAAACCCGTTTAAACCGGATAGAACCGGTTTAAACCCGTTTAAACCGGATAAAACCGGATTGAACCGGTTTAAACCGGTTTAAACCGGATAAAACCGGATTGATCCGGTTTAAACCGGTTTAAACCAGATAGAACCGGATAGAACCGGTTTAAACCGGATAAAACTGGATAGAACCGGTATAAACCGGATAAAACCGGATTGAACCGGTTTAAAGCGGATCAAACCGGATTGAACCGGTTTAAACCGGTTTCAACCGGATAGAACCGGATAGAACTGGTTTAAACTGGATAAAACCGGATTGAACCTGATTAAACCGGTCTAAAGTGGAGAAAACCGGATTGAACAGGTTTAAACCGGATAAAACCGGATTGACCCGGTTTAAACGGGTTTATAACGGATAAAACCGGATTGAACCGGTTCAATCCGGTTTAAACCGGATAAAACCAAATTGAACCAGTTTAAACCGGATAAAATCAGATTGAACCGGTTTAAAACGGATAAAACCGGATTGAACCAGTTTAAACCCGTTTAAACCAGATGGAAACGAATAGAACCGGTTTAAACCGGATAAAACCGGATTGAAACGGTTTAAACCCGTTTAAACCGGATAAAACCTGATTGAAGCGGTTCAAACTGGTTTAAACCGGATGAAACCGGATTAAACCGTTTTAAAGCGGTTTAAACCAGATAAAACCAGATTGAACCGCTTTAAGCCGATTAAAACCGGATTGAACTGGTTTAAACCAGTCTAAACCGGATAAAACCGGTTTAAACTGGATAAAACCAGATTGAACCGGTTTAAACCAGATAAAACCGGATTGAACTGGTTCAACTGGGTTTAAACCGGATAAAACCGGAGTGAACTGGTTTAAACTGGATAAAACAGGATTGAACCGGTTGAAACCGGAGAAAACCGGATCGAAACGTTTCAAACCGGTTTTAACCAGATAAAAACGGAATGAACCGGTTTAAACCGGATAAAACCGGACTGAACCGGTTTAAACCGGATAAAACCGGATTGAACCGGTTTAAACTGGTTTCAACCGGATAGAACCGGATAGAACCGGTTTAAACTGGATAAAACCGGACTGAACCGGCTTAAACCGGTTTAAACCGGATAAAACCGGATTGAACCTGTTCAAACCGGTTTAAACCGGATAAAACCGGAATGAACAGGTTTAAACCGGTTTAAAACGGATAGAACCGGATAGAAACGGTATAAACCGGATAAAACTGGATTGAACCAGTGTAAACCGGTTGAAACTGGATAAAAACGGATTGAAAGGGTTTAAACCGGTTTAAACTGGATAAAACCGGAATGAACCAGCTTAAACAGGTCTAAACCGGATAAAGCCCGATTGAACAGTCTTAAACTGGTATAAACAGCATAGAACCAGTTTAAACCGGATAAAACGGGATTGAACAGGTTTAAACCAGTTGAAACCGGATAAAACCAGACTGAACCGGTTTAAACCGGATAAAACCGGATTGAACCGGTTTAAACCGGTTTCAACTGTATAGAACCGATAGAACTGGTTTAAAACGGATAAAACAGGATTGAACCGGTTCAAACTGGTTTAAACCGGATAAAACCGGATTGAACCGGTTTAAACTGGTTTCAACCGGATAGTACCGGATAGAACCGGTTTAAACTGGATAAAACCGGATTGGAACGGCTTAAACCGGTTTAAACTGGATAAAACCGGATTGAACCGGTTCAAACCGGTTTAAACCGGATAAAACTGGAATGAACTGGTTTAAACCGGTTTAAAACGGATAGAACCGGATAGAAATGGTTTAAACCGGATAAAACCGGATTGAACTGGATTAAACCGGTTTAAAACGGATAAAACCGGTTGAAACCGGATAAAACCAAATTGAACCATTTTAAACCGGATAAAACCAGACTGAACAGGTTTAAACCGGTTTAAACTGGATAAAACCAGACTGAACCGGTTTAAACCGGATAAAACCTGATTGAACCGGTTTAAACCGGTTTCAAATGTATAGAACCGGATAGAACTGGCTTAAACCGGATAAAACAGGATTGAACTGGTTTAAACCGGATAAAACCGGATTGAACCGGTTAAAACTGGTTTCAATCAGATAGAACCGGATAGAACCGGTTTAAAATGGATAAAACCGGATTGAACCGGCTTAAACCGGTTTAAACCAGATAAAACAGGATTGAACCGGTTCAAACCGGTTTAAACCGGATAAAACCAGATTGAACTGGTTTAAACCGGTTTAAAACGGATAGAACCGGATAGAAACGGTTTAAACCGGATAAAACCGGAATGAACTGGTTTAAACCGGTTTAAAACGGATAGAACCGGATAGAAACGGTTTAAACCGGATAAAACCGGATTGAACAGGATTAAACCGGTTTAAAACGGATAAAACCGGTTTAAACCGGATAAAACCAAATTGAACCAGTTTAAAAAGGATAAAACCAGATTGAACCGGTTTAAAACGGATAAAACCGGATTGAACCGGTTTAAACCTGTTTAAACCAGATCAAAACCGATTGAACCGGTTTAAACCGGTTTAAACCAGATAAAACCGGTATGAACAGGCTTAAACCGGTTTAAACCGGATAGAACCGGTTTAAACCCGTTTAAAACGGATAAAACAGGATTGAACCGGTTTAAACCGGTTTAAACCGGATAAAACCGGCAGAAACCGGTTTAAACCGGATAGAACCGGTTTAAACCCGTTTAAACCGGATAAAACCGGATTGAACCGGTTTAAACCGGTTTAAACCGGATAAAACCGGATTGAACCAGCTTAAACCGGTTTAAACCGGATAAAATTGGATTGATCCCGTTTAAACCGTTTTAAACAGGATAAAACCGGATTGAACAGTTTTATTCCAGTTTAAACCGGATAAAACCGGTTTAAACGGGATAAAATCAAAATTGAACCAGTTTAAACCGGATAATACCAGATTGAACCGGTTTAAGCCGGATAAAACCGGACTGAACCGGTTTAAATCGGTTTAAACCGTATAAAACCGGATTGAACTGGATTAAACCGGTTTAAACTCGATACACCGGATTAAATCGGTTAAAACCGGTTTAAACCGGATAAAACCAGATTGAACCGGTTTAAACCGGATTGAACCAGATTAAACCGGTTTCAACTGGATAGAACCGGACAGAACCGGTTTAAACCGGAAAAAAACAGATTGAATCGGTTTAAACCGGTTCAAACCGGATAAAACCAGATTGAAACGGTTTAAACCGGATTGAACTGGCTTCAACCAGATAAAACCGGAATGAACTGGTTTAAACCGGTTTAAACCGGAAAAAACGGATTGAACCGTTTTAAAGCGGATAAAACCGGATTGAACTGGTTTAAACCTGTTTAAACCAGATAAAAACCGATAGAACCGGTTTAAACCGGTTTAAACCAGATAAAACCGGTATGAACCGGCTTAAACCGGTTTAAACTGGATAGAACTGGTTTAAACCGTTATCCGGTTTAAACCGGATAAAAGTGGCATGAACCGGCTCAAACCGGTTTAAACCGGATAGAACCAGTTTAAACCGGTTTAAACCGGATAAAACCGGATTGAACCGGTTTAAACCGGTTTAAACCGGATAAAACCGGATTGAACCAGCTTAAACCGGTTTAAACAGGATACAACCGGATTGAAATGGTTTATACCGGTTTAAACCGGATAAAACCGGTTTAAACGGGATAAAACCAAATTGAACCAGTTTAAACTGGATAATACCAGACTGAACCGGTTTAAGCCGGATTAAACCGGACTGAACCGGTTTAAATCGGTTTAAACCGTATAAAACCGGATTAAACCGGTTTAAACTGGATAAACCGGATTGAATCGGTTAAAACCGGTTTAAACCGGATAAAACCGGATAGAACCGGTATAAACCGGATAGAACCCGATTGAACCAGTTTAAACCGGATAAAACCGGATTGATCCGGTTTAAACCGGTTTCAACCGGATAAAACCGGATTGAACCGGTTTAAACCGGTTTAAACCAGATAGAACCGGATAGAACCGGTTTAAACCGGATAGAACCGGATAGAACCGGTTTAAACCGGATAAAACCGGATTGAACGGGTTTAAACCGGTTTAAAGCGGATAAAACCGGATTGAACCGGTTAAAACCGGATCAAACCGGATTGAACCGGTTGAAACCTGTTTCAACCGGATAGAACCGGATAGAACCGGTTTAAACTGGATAAAACCGGATTGAACTGTTTTAACCGGTTAAAACAGGATAGAACAGGATAGAACCGGTTTAAACCGATTTAAACAGGATAGAACCGGATAGAACCGGTTTAAATGAGATAAAACCGGATTGAACCGTTTTAAACCGGATAAAACCGGATTGAACCGATTCAAACTGGTTGAAACCGGATAAAACCGGATTAAACCGTTTTAAAGCGGTTTAAACCAGATAAAACCAGATTGAACCGGTTTAAGCCGATTAAAACCGGATTGAACTGGTTTAAACCAGTCTAAACTGGATAAAACCGGTTTAAACTGGATAAAAGCAGATTGAACCGGTTTAAACCAGACGAAACCGGATTGAACTGGTTCAACCGGGTTTAAACCGGATAAAACCGGAGTGAACTGGTTTAAACCGGATAAAACAGGATTGAACCGGTTGAAACCGGATAAAACCGGATCGAACCGTTTCATACCGGTTTAAACCAGATGTAAACGGAATGAACCAGTTTAAACCGGATAAAACCGGACTGAACCGGTTTAACCCGGATAAAACCGGATTGAACCGTTTCAAACCGGTTTTAACCAGATAAAAACGGAATGAACCGGTTTAAACCGGATAAAACCGGATTGAACCGGTTTAAACCGGATAAAACCGGATTGAACCGGTTTAAACCGGTTTCAAATGTATAGAACCGGATAGAACCGGTTTAAACCGGATAAAACAGGATTGAACTGGTTTAAACAGGATAAAACAGGATTGAACTGGTTTAAACTGGCTTCAACCGGATAGAAACGGATAGAGCCTGTTTAAACTGGATAAACCCGGATTGAACCGGCTTAAACCGGTTTAAACTGGATAAAACCGGATTGAACCGGTTCAAACCGGTTTAAACCGGATAGAACCAGTTTAAACCCGTTTAAACCGGATAAAACCGGATTGAACCGGTTTAAACCGTTTTAAACCGGATAAAACCGGATTGAACCAGCTTAACCCGGTTTAAACCGGATAAAACTGGATAGAACCGGTTTAAACCGGATAAAACCGGATTGATCCGGTTTAAACCGGTTTAAACAGGATAAAACAGGATTGAACTGGTTTATACCGGTTTAAACCGGATAAAACCGGTTTAAACGGGATAAAACCAAATTGAACCAGTTTAAACTGGATAATACCAGACTGAACCGGTTTAAGCCGGATAAAACCGGACTGAACCAGTTTAAATCGTTTTAAACCGTATAAAACCGGATTGAACCGGATTAAACCGGTTTAAACTGGATAAACCGGGTTGAATCGGTTAAAACCGGTTTAAACCGGATAAAACCCGATAGAACTGGTATAAACCGGATAAAAACGGATTGAACCAGTTTAAACCGGTTAAAACCGGATTGATCCGGTTTAAACCGGTTTAAACCGGATAAAACCGGATTGAACCGGTTTAAACCGGTTTAAACCAGATAGAACCGGATAGAACCGGTTTAAAACGGGTAGAACCGGTTCAAACCGGTTTAAACCGGATAAAACCGGAATGAACTGGTTTAAACCGGTTTAAAACGGATAGAACCGTATAGAAACTGTTTAAACCGGATAAAACAGGATCGAACCGGTGGAAACCGTTTGAAACTGGATAAAAATGGATTGAAAGGGTTTAAACCGGTTTAAACTGGATTAAACTGGAATGAACAGGCTTAAACAGGTCTATACTGGATAAAACTCGATTGAACAGGCTTAAACTGGTATAAAAAGCATAGAACCGGTTTAAACCGGATGAAACCGGATTGAACTGGTTTAAACCGGTTTAAACCGGATAAAACCAGACTGAACCGGTTTAAACCGGATAAAACCGGATTGAACCGGTTTAATACGGTTTCAACCGGATAGAACTGGTTTAAACCGGATAAAACCTGATTGAACCGGTTTAAACTGGTTTCAACCGGATAGAACCGGATAGAACCGGTTTAAAATGGATAAAACCGGATTGAACCGGCTTAAACCGGTTTAAATCAGATAAAACCGGATTGAACCGTTTCAAACCGGTTTAAACCGGATAAAACCAGATTGAACTGGGTTAAACCGGATAAAACTGGATTGAACCGGCTTAAACCGGTTTAAACCGGATAAAACCGGATTTAACCGGTTCAAACCGGTTTAAACAGGATAAAACCGGAATGAACTGGTTTAAACCGGTTTAAAACGGATAGAACCGGATAGAAACAGTTTAAACCGGATAAAACCGGATTGAACTGGATTAAACCGGTTTAAAACGGATAAAACCGGTTTAAACCGGATAAAACCAAATTGAACCATTTTAAACCGGATAAAACCAGACTGAACCGGTTTAAACCGGTTTAAACCGGATAAAACCAGACTGAACCGGTTTAAACCGGATAAAACCGGATTGAACAGGTTTAATACGGTTTCAACCGGATAGAACTGGTTTAAATCGGATAAAACCTGATTGAACCGGTTTAAACCGGTTTCAAATGTATAGAACCGGATAGAACCGGTTTAAACCGGATAAAACAGGATTGAACTGGTTTAAACAGGATAAAGCCGGATTGAACCGGTTTAAACCGGTTTCAACCGGGTAAAACGAGATTGAACCGGTTTAAACCGGATAAATCCCGAATGAACTGGTTTAAACCGGAAAAAACTGGATTGAACCGGTTTAAACCGTTTTAAATCGGATAAATCCGGAATGAACTGGTTTAAACCGGTTTAAACTGGATAGAACTGCATAGAACCGATTTAAACCGGATAAAACCGGATTGAACCGGTTCAAACCGGATAATACCGGAATGAACCGGTTTAAACCGGATAAAAACGGATTGAAGCGGTTTAAACTGGTTTAAATCTGATAAAACCGGATCGATCCGGCTTAAACTGGTTTAAACCGGATAAAACTGGTTTAAACTGGATAAAACCGATTGAACCGGTTTAAACCGTTTTAAACTGGATAAAACCAGATTGAACCGGTTTAAACTGGATAAAAACGGATAGAACCGGTTTAAACCGGTTTAAACCAGATTGAACTGGATAGAATCGGTTTAAACCGGATAAAACCGGACTGAACAGGTTTAAACCGGATAAAAACGGATTGAACAGGTTTAAACCGGATAAAAACGGATTGAACCGGTTTAAACCGGCTTAACCGGATAAAACCGGATTGAACCGGATCAAACCCGTTTAAACCGGTTAGAACAGGTTTAAACCGGATAAAATCGGATTGAACCGGTTTAAACAGGATAAAACCGGATAGAACCGGTTCTAACCGGCATAAACCGGATTGAACTGGGTAGAACCGGTTTAGAGCCTGTTTAAACTGGATAAAACCGGATTGAAACGGCTTAAACCGGTTTAAACTGGATAAAACCGGATTGAACCGGTTCAAACCGGTTTAAACCGTATAGAACCAGTTTAAACCCGTTTAAACCGGATAAAACCGGATTGAACCAGTTTAAACCATTTTAAACCGGATAAAACCGGATTGAACCAGCTTAACCCGGTTTAAACCGGATAAAACTGGATTGAACCGGTTTAAACCGGATAAAACCGGATTGATCCGGTTTAAACCGGTTTAAACAGGATAAAACAGGATTGAACTGGTTTATACCGGTTTAAACCGGATAAAACCGGATTGAACAGGATTAAACCGGTTTAAAACGGATAAAACCGGTTTAAAACGGATAAAACCAAATTGAACCAGTTTAATCCGGATAAAACCAGATTGAACCGGTTTAAAACGGATAAAACCGGATTGAACCGGTTTAAACCTGTTTAAACCAGATCAAAACCGATTGAACCGGTTTAAACCGGTTTAAACCAGATAAAACCGGTATGAACAGGCTTAACCCGGTTTAAACCGGATAGAACCGGTTTAAACCCGTTTAAAACGGATAAAACAGGATTGAACCGGTTTAAACCGGTTTAAACCGGATAAAACCGGCAGAAACCGGTTTAAAACGGATAGAACCGGTTTAAACCCATTTAAACCGGATAAAACCGGATTGAACCGGTTTAAACCGGTTTAAACCGGATAAAACCGGATTGAACCAGCTTAAACCGGTTTAAACCGGATAAAACTGGATTGAACCGGTTTAAACCGGATAAAATTGGATTGATCCCGTTTAAACCGTTTTAAACAGGATAAAACCGGATTGAACAGTTTTATACCGGTTTAAACCGGATAAAACCGGTTTAAACGGGATAAAATCAAAATTGAACCAGTTTAAACCGGATAATACCAGATTGAACCGGTTTAAGCCGGATAAAACCGGACTGAACCGGTTTAAATCGGTTTAAACCGTATAAAACCGGATTGAACTGGATTAAACCGGTTTAAACTGGATACACCGGATTGAATGGGTTAAAACCGGTTTAAACCGGATAAAACCAGATTGAACCGGTTTAAACCGGATTGAACCGGATTAAACCAGATTGAAACGGTTTAAACCGGATTGAACCGGCTTCAACCAGATAAAACCGGAATGAACTGGTTTAAACCGGTTTAAACCGGAAAAAACGGATTGAACCGTTTTAAAGCGGATAAAACCGGATTGAACTGGTTTAAACCTGTTTAAACCAGATAAAAACCGATAGAACCGGTTTAAACCGGTTTAAACCAGATAAAACCGGTATGAACCGGCTTGAACTGGTTTAAACTGGATAGAACTGGTTTAAACCGTTATCCGGTTTAAACCGGATAAAAGTGGCTTGAACCGGCTCAAACCGGTTTAAACCGGATAGAACCAGTTTAAACCGGTTTAAACCGGATAAAACCGGATTGAACCGGTTTAAACCAGTTTAAACCGGATAAAACCGGATTGAACCAGCTTAAACCGGTTTAAACAGGATACAACCGGATTGAAATGGTTTATACCGGTTTAAACCGGATAAAACCGGTTTAAACGGGATAAAACCAAATTGAACCAGTTTAAACTGGATAATACCAGACTGAACCGGTTTAAGCCGGATTAAACCGGACTGAACAGGTTTAAACCGGATAAAAACGGATTGAACAGGTTTAAACCGGATAAAAACGGATTGAACCGGTTTAAACCGGCTTAACCGGATAAAACCGGATTGAACCGGATCAAACCGGTTTAAACCGCTTAGAACAGGTTTAAACCGGATAAAATCGGATTGAACCGGTTTAAACAGGATAAAACCGGATAGAACCGGTTCTAACCGGCATAAACCGGATTGAACTGGGTAGAACCGGTTTAAACGAGATAAAACCGGATTGAACTGGTTTAAACCGGTTTAAACAGGATAGAACTGGATAGAACCGGTTTAAACCGGATAAAACCGGATTGAACCAGTTTAAAGTGGTTTAAACCGGATAAAACCAGATTGAACCGGTCTGAAACCGGATAAAACCGGATAGAACCTGTTTAAACCGGATAAAACTATATTGAACCGGTTTAAACCGGTTTAAACAGGATAGAACCGGTTTAAACTGGATAAAACCGGATTGAACCGGTTTAAACCCGTTTAAACCAGATAAAACCGGATTGAACCGTTTTAAACCGGCTCAAATCGGATAAAAACGGATTGAAGCGGTTTAAACTGGTTTAAACCGGATAAAACCAGATAGAACCGGGTTAAACCGGTTTAAATCGGATAAAACCGGATTGACCCGGTTTCAACCGGTTTAAACTGGATAAAAACGGATTGAACCGGTTTAAAACGGTTTAAACCGGATAAAAACGGTTTAAACTGGATAAAACCAAATTGAACCAGTTTAAACCGGATAAAACCAGATTGAACCGGTTTAAACCAGATAAAACCGGATTGAACCATTTTAAACCGGTTTAAAACAAATAGAACTGGATAGAACCGGTTTAAACCGGATAAGACCTGATTGAAACGGTTTGAACCGGTTTAAACCGGATAAAACCGGATTGAACCGGTTTAAACTGGTTTCAACCGGATAGAACCGGATAGAACCTGTTTAAACTGTATAAAACCGGATTGAACCGGCTTAAACCGGTTTAAACCGGATAAAACCGGATTGAACCGGTTCAAACCGGTTTAAACCGGATAAAACCGGAATGAACTGGTTTAAACCGGTTTAAAACGGATAGAACCGGATAGAAACGGTATAAACTGGATAAAACCGGACTGAACCGGTGTAAACCGGTTAAAACAGGATAAAAACGGATTGAAAGGGTTTAAACCGGTATAAACTGGATAAAACCGGAATGAACCGGCTTAAACGGGTCTAAACCGGATAAAACGCGATTGAACAGGCTTAAACTGGTATAAAGAGCATAGAACCGGTTTAAACCGGATAAAACTGTATTGAACCGGTTTAAACCGGTTTAAAACGGATAAAACCAGACTGAACCGGTTTAAACCGGATAAAACCGGATTGAACCGGTTTAAACCAGTTTCAACTGTATAGAACCGGATAGAACCGGTTTAAACCGGATAAAACAGGATTGAACTGGTTTAAACCGAATAAAACAGGATTGAACCGGTTCAAACCGGTTAAAAACGGATTAAACCGGATTGAACCGGCTCAAACCGGTTTAAACCGGATAAAACCGGAGTGAACTGGATTAAACCGGTATAAAACGGATAAAACCGATTTAAACCGGATAAAACCAAATAGAACCATTTTTAACCGGATAAAACCAGATTGAACCGGTTTAAAATGGATAAAACCAGATTGAACCAGTTTAAACCAGTTTAAACCAGATAGAAATGGATAGAACTGGTTTAAACCGGATAAAACCGGATTGAACCGGTTTGAACTGGTCTAAACCGGATAAAACCGGATTGAACTGGTTTCAACCGGTTTAAACCGGATAAAACAAGATTGAACCAGTTTAAACCGGATAAAACCGGATTGAACCAGCTTAAACTGGTTTAAACTGGATAAAACTGGATTGAACCGGTTTAAACCGGTTTAAAACGGATAAAACCAGATTGAACCGGTTTAAAATGGATAAAACCGGATTGAACCAGTTTAAACCGGTTTAAACCAGATAGAAACGGATAGAACCGGTTTAAACCGGATAAAACCGGATTGAAACGGTTTGAACCGCTCTAAACCGGATAGAACCGGTTTCAACCAGTTTAAACCGGATAAAACCGGATTGAACCGGTTTAAACCGGTTTCAAATGTATAGAACCGGATAGAACCGGTTTAAACCGGATAAAACAGGATTGAACTGGTTTAAACAGGATAAAACAGGATTGAACCGGTTTAAACTGTCTTCAACCGGATAGAAACGGATAGAGCCTGTTTAAACTGGATAAAACCGGATTGAACCGGCTTAAACCGGTTTAAACTGGATAAAACCGGATTGAACCGGTTCAAACCGGTTTAAACCGGATAGAACCAGTTTAAACCCGTTTAAACCGGATAAAACCGGATTGAACCAGCTTAACCCGGTTTAAACCGGATAAAACTGGATTGAACCGGTTTAAACCGGATAAAACCGGATTGATCCGGTTTAAACCGGTTTAAACAGGATAAAACAGGATTGAACTGGTTTATACCGGTTTAAACCGGATAAAACCGGATTGAACAGGATTAAACCGGTTTAAAACGGATAAAACCGGTTTAAAACGGATAAAACCAAATTGAACCAGTTTAATCCGGATAAAACCAGATTGAACCGGTTTAAAACGGATAAAACCGGATTGAACCGGTTTAAACCTGTTTAAACCAGATCAAAACCGATTGAACCGGTTTAAACCGGTTTAAACCAGATAAAACCGGTATGAACAGGCTTAAACCGGTTTAAACCGGATAGAACCGGTTTAAACCCGTTTAAAACGGATAAAACAGGATTGAACCGGTTTAAACCGGTTTAAACCGGATAAAACCGGCAGAAACCGGTTTAAAACGGATAGAACCGGTTTAAACCCATTTAAACCGGATAAAACCGGATTGAACCGGTTTAAACCGGTTTAAACCGGATAAAACCGGATTGAACCAGCTTAAACCGGTTTAAACCGGATAAAACTGGATTGAACCGGTTTAAACCGGATAAAATTGGATTGATCCCGTTTAAACCGTTTTAAACAGGATAAAACCGGATTGAACAGTTTTATACCGGTTTAAACCGGATAAAACCGGTTTAAACGGGATAAAATCAAAACTGAACCAGTTTAAACCGGATAATACCAGATTGAACTGGTTTAAGCCGGATAAAACCGGACTGAACCGGTTTAAATCGGTTTAAACCGTATAAAACCGGATTGAACTGGATTAAACCGGTTTAAACTGGATACACCGGATTGAATGGGTTAAAACCGGTTTAAACCGGATAAAACCAGATTGAACCGGTTTAAACCGGATTGAACCGGATTAAACCAGATTGAAACGGTTTAAACCGGATTGAACCGGCTTCAACCAGATAAAACCGGAATGAACTGGTTTAAACCGGTTTAAACCGGAAAAAACGGATTGAACCGTTTTAAAGCGGATAAAACCGGATTGAACTGGTTTAAACCTGTTTAAACCAGATAAAAACCGATAGAACCGGTTTAAACCGGTTTAAACCAGATAAAACCGGTATGAACCGGCTTAAACTGGTTTAAACTGGATAGAACTGGTTTAAACCGTTATCCAGTTTAAACCGGATAAAAGTGGCTTGAACCGGCTCAAACCGGTTTAAACCGGATAGAACCAGTTTAAACCGGTTTAAACCGGATAAAACCGGATTGAACCGGTTTAAACCGGTTTAAACCGGATAAAACCGGATTGAACCAGCTTAAACCGGTTTAAACAGGATACAACCGGATTGAAATGGTTTATACCGGTTTAAACCGGATAAAACCGGTTTAAACGGGATAAAACCAAATTGAACCAGTTTAAACTGGATAATACCAGACTGAACCGGTTTAAGCCGGATTAAACCGGACTGAACCGGTTTAAATCGGTTTAAACCGTATAAAACCGGATTAAACCGGTTTAAACTGGATAAACCGGATTGAATCGGTTAAAACCGGTTTAAACCGGATAAAACCGGATAGAACCGGTATAAACCGGATAGAACCCGATTGAACCAGTTTAAACCGGATAAAACCGGATTGATCCGGTTTAAACCGGTTTAAACCGGATAAAACCAGATTGAACGGGTTTAAACCGGTTTAAACCAGATAGAACCGGATAGAACCGGTTTAAACCGGATAGAACCGGATAGAACCGGTTTAAACCGGATAAAACCGGATTGAACGGGTTTAAACCGGTTTAAAGCGGATAAAACCGGATTGAACCGGTTAAAACCGGATCAAACCGGATTGAACCGGTTGAAACCTGTTTCAACCGGATAGAACCGGATAGAACCGGTTTAAACTGGATAAAACCGGATTGAACTGTTTTAACCGGTTAAAACAGGATAGAACAGGATAGAACCGGTTTAAACCGATTTAAACAGGATAGAACCGGATAGAACCGGTTTAAACGAGATAAAACCGGATTGAACGGTTTTAAACCGGATAAAACCGGATTGAACCGGTTCAAACTGGTTGAACCCGGATAAAACCGGATTAAACCGTTTTAAAGCGGTTTAAACCAGATAAAACCCGATTGAACCGGTTTAAGCCAATTAAAACCGGATTGAACTGGTTTAAACCAGTCTACACCGGATAAAACCAGTTTAAACTGGATAAAAGCAGATTGAACCGGTTTAAACCAGACAAAACCGGATTGAACTGGTTCAACCGGGTTTAAACCGGATAAAACCGGAGTGAACTGGTTTAAACCGGATAAAACAGGATTGAACCGGTTGAAACCGGATAAAACCGGATCGAACCGTTTCATACCGGTTTAAACCAGATGTAAACGGAATGAACCAGTTTAAACCGGATAAAACCGGACTGAACCGGTTTAACCCGGATAAAACCGGATTGAACCGTTTCAAACCGGTTTTAACCAGATAAAAACGGAATGAACCGGTTTAAACCGGATAAAACCGGATTGAACCGGTTTAAACCGGATAAAACCGGATTGAACCGGTTTAAACCGGTTTCAAATGTATAGAACCGGATAGAACCGGTTTAAACCGGATAAAACAGGATTGAACTGGTTTAAACAGGATAAAACAGGATTGAACTGGTTTAAACTGGCTTCAACCGGATAGAAACGGATAGAGCCTGTTTAAACTGGATAAACCCGGATTGAACCGGCTTAAACCGGTTTAAACTGGATAAAACCGGATTGAACCGGTTCAAACCGGTTTAAACAGGATAGAACCAGTTTAAACCCGTTTAAACCGGATAAAACCGGATTGAACCGGTTTAAACCGTTTTAAACCGGATAAAACCGGATTGAACCAGCTTAACCCGGTTTAAACCGGATAAAACTGGATAGAACCGGTTTAAACCGGATAAAACCGGATTGATCCGGTTTAAACCGGTTTAAACAGGATAAAACAGGATTGAACTGGTTTATACCGGTTTAAACCGGATAAAACCGGTTTAAACGGGATAAAACCAAATTGAACCAGTTTAAACTGGATAATACCAGACTGAACCGGTTTAAGCCGGATAAAACCGGACTGAACCGGTTTAAATCGGTTTAAACCGTATAAAACCGGATTGAACCGGATTAAACCGGTTTAAACTGGATAAACCGGGTTGAATCGGTTAAAACCGGTTTAAACCGGATAAAACCGGATAGAACTGGTATAAACCGGATAAAAACGGATTGAACCAGTTTAAACCAGATAAAACCGGATTGATCCGGTTTAAACCAGTTTAAACCGGATAAAACCGGATTGAACCGGTTTAAACCGGTTTAAACCAGATAGAACCGGATAGAACCGGTTTAAAACGGGTAGAACCGGTTCAAACCGGTTTGAACCGGATAAAACCGGAATGAACTGGTTTAAACCGGTTTAAAACGGATAGAACCGGATAGAAACGGTTTAAACCGGATAAAACCGGATCGAACCGGTGGAAACCGTTTGAAACCGGATAAAAATGGATTGAAAGGGTTTAAACCGGTTTAAACTGGATTAAACTGGAATGAACAGGCTTAAACAGGTCTATACTGGATAAAACTCGATTGAACAGGCTTAAACTGGTATAAAAAGCATAGAACCGGTTTAAACCGGATAAAACCGGATTGAACTGGTTTAAACCGGTTTAAACCGGATAAAACCAGACTGAACCGGTTTAAACCGGATAAAACCGGATTGAACCGGTTTAATACGGTTTCAACCGGATAGAACTGGTTTAAACCGGATAAAACCTGATTGAACCGGTTTAAACTGGTTTCAACCGGATAGAACCGGATAGAACCGGTTTAAAATGGATAAAACCGGATTGAACCGGCTTAAACCGGTTTAAATCAGATAAAACCGGATTGAACCGTTTCAAACCAGTTTAAACCGGATAAAACCAGATTGAACTGGGTTAAACCGGATAAAACTGGATTGAACCGGCTTAAACCGGTTTAAACCGGATAAAACCGGATTTAACCGGTTCAAACCGGTTTAAACCGGATAAAACCGGAATGAACTGGTTTAAACCGGTTTAAAACGGATAGAACCGGATAGAAACAGTTTAAACCGGATAAAACCGGATTGAACTGGATTAAACCGGTTTAAAACGGATAAAACCGGTTTAAACTGGATAAAACCAAATTGAACCATTTTAAACCGGATAAAACCAGACTGAACCGGTTTAAACCGGTTTAAACCGGATAAAACCAGACTGAACCGATTTAAACCGGATAAAACCGGATTGAACCGGTTTAATACGGTTTCAACCGGATAGAACTGGTTTAAATCGGATAAAACCTGATTGAACCGGTTTAAACCGGTTTCAAATGTATAGAACCGGATAGAACCGGTTTAAACCGGATAAAACAGGATTGAACTGGTTTAAAGCGGATAAAGCCGGACTGAACCGGTTTAAACCGGTTTCAACCGGGTAAAACGAGATTGAACCGGTTTAAACCGGATAAATCCGGAATGAACTGGTTTAAACCGGAAAAAACTGGATTGAACCGGTTTAAACCATTTTAAATCGGATAAATCCGGAATGAACTGGTTTAAACCGGTTTAAACTGGATAGAACTGCATAGAACCGATTTAAACCGGATAAAACCGGATTGAACCGGTTCAAACCGGATAATACCGGAATGAACCGGTTTAAACCGGATAAGAGCGGATTGAAGCGGTTTAAACTGGTTTAAATCTGATAAAACCGGATCGATCCGGCTTAAACTGGTTTAAACCGGATAAAACTGGTTTAAACTGGATAAAACCGATTGAACCGGTTTAAACCATTTTAAACTGGATAAAACCAGATTGAACCGGTTTAAACTGGATAAAAACGGATAGAACCGGTTTAAACCGGTTTAAACCAGATTGAACTGGATAGAATCGGTTTAAACCGGATAAAACCGGATTGAACAGGTTTAAACCGGATAAAAACGGATTGAACAGGTTTAAACCGGATAAAAATGGATTGAACCGGTTTAAACCGGCTTAACCGGATAAAACCGGATTGAACCGGATCAAACCGGTTTAAACCGGTTAGAACAGGTTTAAACCGGATAAAATCGGATTGAACCGGTTTAAACAGGATAAAACCGGATAGAACCGGTTCTAACCGGCATAAACCGGATTGAACTGGGTAGAACCGGTTTAAACGAGATAAAACCGGATTGAACTGGTTTAAACCGGTTTAAACAGGATAGAACTGGATAGAACCGGTTTAAACCGGATAAAACCGGATTGAACCAGTTTAAAGTGGTTTAAACCGGATAAAACCAGATTGAACCGGTCTGAAACCGGATAAAACCGGATAGAACCTGTTTAAACCGGATAAAACTATATTGAACCGGTTTAAACCGGTTTAAACAGGATAGAACCGGTTTAAACTGGATAAAACCGGATTGAACCGGGTTAAACCCGTTTAAACCAGATAAAACCGGATTGAACCGTTTTAAACCGGCTCAAATCAGATAAAAACGGATTGAAGCGGTTTAAACTGGTTTAAACCGGATAAAACCAGATAGAACCGGGTTAAACCGGTTTAAATCGGATAAAACCGGATTGACCCGGTTTCAACCGGTTTAAACTGGATAAAAACGGATTGAACCGGTTTAAAACGGTTTAAACCGGATAAAAACGGTTTAAACCGGATAAAACCAAATTGAACCAGTTTAAACCGGATAAAACCAGATTGAACCGGTTTAAACCAGATAAAACCGGATTGAACCATTTTAAACCGGTTTAAAACAAATAGAACCGGATAGAACCGGTTTAAACCGGATAAGACCTGATTGAAACGGTTTGAACCGGTTTAAACCGGATAAAACCGGATTGAACCGGTTTAAACTGGTTTCAACCGGATAGAACCGGATAGAACCTGTTTAAACTGTATAAAACCGGATTGAACCGGCTTAAACCGGTTTAAACCGGATAAAACCGGATTGAACCGGTTCAAACCGGTTTAAACCGGATAATACCGGAATGAACTGGTTTAAACCGGTTTAAAACGGATAGAACCGGATAGAAACGGTATAAACTGGATAAAACCGGATTGAACCGGTGTAAACCGGTTGAAACAGGATAAAAACGGATTGAAAGGGTTTAAACCGGTATAAACTGGATAAAACCGGAATGAACCGGCTTAAACGGGTCTAAACCGGATAAAACGCGATTGAACAGGCTTAAACTGGTATAAAGAGCATAGAACCGGTTTAAACCGGATAAAACTGTATTGAACCGGTTTAAACCGGTTTAAAACGGATAAAACCAGACTGAACCGGTTTAAACCGGATAAAACCGGATTGAACCGGTTTAAACCAGTTTCAACTGTATAGAACCGGATAGAACCGGTTTAAACCGGATAAAACAGGATTGAACTGGTTTAAACCGGATAAAACAGGATTGAACAGGTTTAAACTGGTTCAAACCGGATAGAACCGGTTTAAACTGGATAAAACCGGATTGAACCGGCTTAAACCGGTTTAAACCGGATAAAACCGGATTGAACCGGTTCAAACCGGTTTAAAACGGATTAAACCGGATTGAACCGGCTCAAACCGGTTTAAACCGGATAAAACCGGAGTGAACTGGTTTAAACTGGCTTAAAACGGATAGAACCGGATACAAACGGTTTAAACCGGATAAAACCGGATTGAACTGGATTAAACCAGTTTAAAACGGATAAAACCGATTTAAACCGGATAAAACCAAATAGAACCATTTTTAACCGGATAAAACCAGATTGAACCGGTTTAAAATGGATAAAACCGGATTGAACCAGTTTAAACCAGTTTAAACCAGATAGAAATGGATAGAACTGGTTTAAACCGGATAAAACCGGATTGAACCGGTTTGAACTGGTCTAAACCGGATAAAACCGGATTGAACTGGTTTCAACCGGTTTAAACCGGATAAAACAAGATTGAACCAGTTTAAACCGGATAAAACCGGATTGAACCAGCTTAAACTGGTTTAAACTGGATAAAACTGGATTGAACCGGTTTAAACCGGTTTAAAACGGATAAAACCAGATTGAACCGGTTTAAAATGGATAAAACCGGATTGAACCAGTTTAAACCGGTTTAAACCAGATAGAAACGGATAGAACCGGTTTAAACCGGATAAAACCGGATTGAAACGGTTTGAACCGCTCTAAACCGGATAGAACCGGTTTCAACCAGTTTAAACCGGATAAAACCGGATTGAACCGGTTTAAACCGGATAAAACCGGATTGAACCGGTTTAAACCGGTTTCAAATGTTTAGGACCGGATAGAACCGGTTTAAACCGGATAAAAGAGGATTGAACTGGTTTAAACAGGATAAAACAGGATTGAACCGGTTTAAACTGGCTTCAACCGGATAGAAACGGATAGAGCCTGTTTAAACTGGATAAAACCGGATTGAACCGGCTTAAACCGGTTTAAACTGGATAAAACCGGATTGAACCGGTTCAAACCGGTTTAAACCGGATAGAACCAGTTTAAACCCATTTAAACCGGATAAAACCGGATTGAAACAGTTTAAACCATTTTAAACTGGATAAAACCGGATTGAACCAGCTTAACCCGGTTTAAACCGGATAAACCTGGATTGAACCGGTTTAAACCGGATAAAACCGGATTGATCCGGTTTAAACCGGTTTAAACAGGATAAAACAGGATTGAACTGGTTTATACCGGTTTAAACCGGATAAAACCGGATTGAACAGGATTAAACCGGTTTAAAACGGATAAAACCGGTTTAAAACGGATAAAACCAAATTGAACCAGTTTAAACCGGATAAAACCAGATTGAACCGGTTTAAATTGGATAAAACCGGATTGAACCGGTTTAAACCTGTTTAAACCAGATCAAAACCGATTGAACCGGTTTAAACCGGTTTAAACCAGATAAAACCGGTATGAACAGGCTTAAACCGGTTTAAACCGGATAGAACCGGTTTAAACCCATTTAAAACGGATAAAACAGGATTGAACCGGTTTAAACCGATTTAAACCGGATAAAACCGGCAGAAACCGGTTTAAACCGGATAGAACCGGTTTAAACCCGTTTAAACCGGATAAAACCGGATTGAACCGGTTTAAACCGGTTTAAACCGGATAAAACCGGATTGAACCAGCTTAACCCGGTTTAAACCGGATAAAACTGGATAGAACCGGTTTAAAACGGATAAAACCGGATTGATCCGGTTTAAACCGGTTTGAACCGGATAAAACCGGAATGAACTGGTTTAAACCGGTTTAAAACGGATAGAACCGGATAGAAACGGTTTAAACCAGATAAAACCGGATCGAACCGGTGGAAACCGTTTGAAACCGGATAAAAATGGATTGAAAGGGTTTAAACCGGTTTAAACTGGATTAAACTGGAATGAACAGGCTTAAACAGGTCTATACTGGATAAAACTCGATTGAACAGGCTTAAACTGGTATAAAAAGCATAGAACCGGTTTAAACCGGATAAAACCGGATTGAACTGGTTTAAACCGGTTTAAACCGGATAAAACCAGACTGAACCGGTTTAAACCGGATAAAACCGGATTGAACCGGTTTAATACGGTTTCAACCGGATAGAACTGGTTTAAACCGGATAAAACCTGATTGAACCGGTTTAAACTGGTTTCAACCGGATAGAACCGGATAGAACCGGTTTAAAATGGATAAAACCGGATTGAACCGGCTTAAACCGGTTTAAATCAGATAAAACCGGATTGAACCGTTTCAAACCAGTTTAAACCGGATAAAACCAGATTGAACTGGGTTAAACCGGATAAAACTGGATTGAACCGGCTTAAACCGGTTTAAACCGGATAAAACCGGATTTAACCGGTTCAAACCGGTTTAAACCGGATAAAACCGGAATGAACTGGTTTAAACCGGTTTAAAACGGATAGAACCGGATAGAAACAGTTTAAACCGGATAAAACCGGATTGAACTGGATTAAACCGGTTTAAAATGGATAAAACCGGTTTAAACCGGATAAAACCAAATTGAACCATTTTAAACCGGATAAAACCAGACTGAACCGGTTTAAACCGGTTTAAACCGGATAAAACCAGACTGAACCGATTTAAACCGGATAAAACCGGATTGAACCGGTTTAATACGGTTTCAACCGGATAGAACTGGTTTAAATCGGATAAAACCTGATTGAACCGGTTTAAACCGGTTTCAAATGTATAGAACCGGAAAGAACCGGTTTAAACCGGATAAAACAGGATTGAACTGGTTTAAAGCGGATAAAGACGGATTGAACCGGTTTAAACCGGTTTCAACCGGGTAAAACGAGATTGAACCGGTTTAAACCGGATAAATCCGGAATGAACTGGTTTAAACCGGAAAAAACTGGATTGAACCGGTTTAAACCGTTTTAAATCGGATAAATCCGGAATGAACTGGTTTAAACCGGTTTAAACTGGATAGAACTGCATAGAACCGATTTAAACCGGATAAAACCGGATTGAACCGGTTCAAACCGGATAATACCGGAATGAACCGGTTTAAACCGGATAAGAACGGATTGAAGCGGTTTAAACTGGTTTAAATCTGATAAAACCGGATCGATCCGGCTTAAACTGGTTTAAACCGGATAAAACTGGTTTAAACTGGATAAAACCGATTGAACCGGTTTAAACCGTTTTAAACTGGATAAAACCAGATTGAACCGGTTTAAACTGGATAAAAACGGATAGAACCGGTTTAAACCGGTTTAAACCAGATTGAACTGGATAGAATCGGTTTAAGCCGGATAAAACCGGATTGAACAGGTTTAAACCGGATAAAAACGGATTGAACAGGTTTAAACCGGATAAAAACGGATTGAACCGGTTTAAACCGGCTTAACCGGATAAAACCGGATTGAACCGGATCAAACCGGTTTAAACCGGTTAGAACAGGTTTAAACCGGATAAAATCGGATTGAACCGGTTTAAACAGGATAAAACCGGATAGAACCGGTTCTAACCGGCATAAACCGGATTGAACTGGGTAGAACCGGTTTAAACGAGATAAAACCGGATTGAACTGGTTTAAACCGGTTTAAACAGGATAGAACTGGATAGAACCGGTTTAAACCGGATAAAACCGGATTGAACCAGTTTAAAGTGGTTTAAACCGGATAAAACCAGATTGAACCGGTCTGAAACCGGATAAAACCGGATAGAACCTGTTTAAACCGGATAAAACTATATTGAACCGGTTTAAACCGGTTTAAACAGGATAGAACCGGTTTAAACTGGATAAAAACGGATTGAACCGGTTTAAACCCGTTTAAACCAGATAAAACCGGATTGAACCGTTTTAAACCGGCTCAAATCGGATAAAAACGGATTGAAGCGGTTTAAACTGGTTTAAACCGGATAAAACCAGATAGAACCGGGTTAAACCGGTTTAAATCGGATAAAACCGGATTGACCCGGTTTCAACCGGTTTAAACTGGATAAAAACGGATTGAACCGGTTTAAAACGGTTTAAACCGGATAAAAACGGTTTAAACCGGATAAAACCAAATTGAACCAGTTTAAACCGGATAAAACCAGATTGAACCGGTTTAAACCAGATAAAACCGGATTGAACCATTTTAAACCGGTTTAAAACAAATAGAACCGGATAGAACCGGTTTAAACCGGATAAGACCTGATTGAAACGGTTTGAACCGGTTTAAACCGGATAAAACCGGATTGAACCGGTTTAAAATGGTTTCAACCGGATAGAACCGGATAGAACCTGTTTAAACTGTATAAAACCGGATTGAACCGGCTTAAACCGGTTTAAACCGGATAAAACCGGATTGAACCGGTTCAAACCGGTTTAAACCGGATAAAACCGGAATGAACTGGTTTAAACCGGTTTAAAACGGATAGAACCGGATAGAAACGGTATAAACTGGATAAAACCGGATTGAACCGGTGTAAACCGGTTGAAACAGGATAAAAACGGATTGAAAGGGTTTAAACCGGTATAAACTGGATAAAACCGGAATGAACCGGCTTAAACGGGTCTAAACCGGATAAAACGCGATTGAACAGGCTTAAACTGGTATAAAGAGCATAGAACCGGTTTAAACCGGATAAAACTGTATTGAACCGGTTTAAACCGGTTTAAAACGGATAAAACCAGACTGAACCGGTTTAAACCGGATAAAACCGGATTGAACCGGTTTAAACCAGTTTCAACTGTATAGAACCGGATAGAACCGGTTTAAACCGGATAAAACAGGATTGAACTGGTTTAAACCGGATAAAACAGGATTGAACAGGTTTAAACTGGTTCAAACCGGATAGAACCGGTTTAAACTGGATAAAACCGGATTGAACCGGCTTAAACCGGTTTAAACCGGATAAAACCGGATTGAACCGGTTCAAACCGGTTTAAAACGGATTAAACCGGATTGAACCGGCTCAAACCGGTTTAAACCGGATAAAACCGGAGTGAACTGGTTTAAACCGGCTTAAAACGGATAGAACCGGATACAAACGGTTTAAACCGGATAAAACCGGATTGAACTGGATTAAACCGGTTTAAAACGGATAAAACCGATTTAAACCGGATAAAACCAAATAGAACCATTTTTAACCGGATAAAACCAGATTGAACCGGTTTAAAATGGATAAAACCGGATTGAACCAGTTTAAACCAGTTTAAACCAGATAGAAATGGATAGAACTGGTTTAAACCGGATAAAACCGGATTGAACCGGTTTGAACTGGTCTAAACCGGATAAAACCGGATTGAACTGGTTTCAACCGGTTTAAACCGGATAAAACAAGATTGAACCAGTTTAAACCGGATAAAACCGGATTGAACCAGCTTAAACTGGTTTAAACTGGATAAAACTGGATTGAACCGGTTTAAACCGGTTTAAAACGGATAAAACCAGATTGAACCGGTTTAAAATGGATAAAACCGGATTGAACCAGTTTAAACCGGTTTAAACCAGATAGAAACGGATAGAACCGGTTTAAACCGGATAAAACCGGATTGAAACGGTTTGAACCGCTCTAAACCGGATAGAACCGGTTTCAACCAGTTTAAACCGGATAAAACCGGATAGAAACGGTTTAAACCGGATAAAACCGGATCGAACCGGTGGAAACCGTTTGAAACCGGATAAAAATGGATTGAAAGGGTTTAAACCGGTTTAAACTGGATTAAACTGGAATGAACAGGCTTAAACAGGTCTATACTGGATAAAACTCGATTGAACAGGCTTAAACTGGTATAAAAAGCATAGAACCGGTTTAAACCGGATAAAACCGGATTGAAATGGTTTATACCGGTTTAAACCGGATAAAACCGGTTTAAACGGGATAAAACCAAATTGAACCAGTTTAAACTGGATAATACCAGACTGAACCGGTTTAAGCCGGATTAAACCGGACTGAACCGGTTTAAATCGGTTTAAACCGTATAAAACCGGATTAAACCGGTTTAAACTGGATAAACCGGATTGAACCGGTTCAAACCGGTTTAAACCGGATAGAACCAGTTTAAACCCGTTTAAACCGGATAAAACCGGATTGAACCAGTTTAAACCATTTTAAACCGGATAAAACCGGATTGAACCAGCTTAACCCGGTTTAAACCGGATAAAACTGGATTGAACCGGTTTAAACCGGATAAAACCGGATTGATCCGGTTTAAACCGGTTTAAACAGGATAAAACAGGATTGAACTGGTTTATACCGGTTTAAACCGGATAAAACCGGATTGAACAGGATTAAACCGGTTTAAAACGGATAAAACCGGTTTAAAATGGATAAAACCAAATTGAACCAGTTTAAACCGGATAAAACCAGATTGAACCGGTTTAAAACGGATAAAACCGGATTGAACCGGTTTAAACCTGTTTAAACCAGATCAAAACCGATTGAACCGGTTTAAACCGGTTTAAACCAGATAAAACCGGTATGAACAGGCTTAAACCGGTTTAAACCGGATAGAACCGGTTTAAACCCGTTTAAAACGGATAAAACAGGATTGAACCGGTTTAAACCGGTTTAAAACGGATAAAACCGGCAGAAACCGGTTTAAACCGGATAGAACCGGTTTAAACCTGTTTAAACCGGATAAAACCGGATTGAACCGCTATAAACCGGTTTAAACCGGATAAAACCGGATTGAACCAGCTTAAAACGGTTTAAACCGGATAAAACTGGATTGAACCGGTTTAAACCGGATAAAATTTGATTGATCCCGTTTAAACCGTTTTAAACAGGATAAAACCGGATTGAACAGTTTTATACTGGTTTAAACCGGATAAAACCGGTTTAAACGGGATAAAATCAAAATTGAACCAGTTTAAACCGGATAATACCAGATTGAACCGGTTTAAGCCGGATAAAACCGGACTGAACCGGTTTAAATCGGTTTAAACCGTATAAAACCGGATTGAACTGGATTAAACCGGTTTAAACTGGATACACCGGATTGAATCGGTTAAAACCGGTTTAAACCGGATAAAACCAGATTGAACCGGTTTAAACCGGATTGAACCGGATTAAACCGGTTTCAACTGGATAGAACCGGACAGAACCGGTTTAAACCGGATAAAACCAGATTGAATCGGTTTAAACCGGTTCAAACCGGATAAAACCAGATTGAAACGGTTTAAACCGGATTGAACCGGCTTCAACCAGATAAAACCGGAATGAACTGGTTTAAACCGGTTTAAACCGGAAAAAACGGATTGAACCGTTTTAAAGCGGATAAAACCGGATTGAACTGGTTTAAACCTGTTTAAACCAGATAAAAACCGATAGAACCGGTTTAAACCGGTTTAAACCAGATAAAACCGGTATGAACCGGCTTAAACTGGTTTAAACTGGATAGAACTGGTTTAAACCGTTATCCGGTTTAAACCGGATAAAAGTGGCATGAACCGGCTCAAACCGGTTTAAACCGGATAGAACCAGTTTAAACCGGTTTAAACCGGATAAAACCGGATTGAACCGGTTTAAACCGGTTTAAACCGGATAAAACCGGATTGAACCAGCTTAAACCGGTTTAAACAGGATACAACCGGATTGAAATGGTTTATACCGGTTTAAACCGGATAAAACCGGTTTAAACGGGATAAAACCAAATTGAACCAGTTTAAACTGGAAAATACCAGACTGAACCGGTTTAAGCCGGATTAAACCGGACTGAACCGGTTTAAATCGGTTTAAACCGTATAAAACCGGATTAAACCGGTTTAAACTGGATAAACCGGATTGAATCGGTTAAAACCGGTTTAAACCGGATAAAACCGGATAGAACCGGTATAAACCGGATAGAACCCGATTGAACCAGTTTAAACCGGATAAAACCGGATTGATCCGGTTTAAACCGGTTTAAACCGGATAAAACCGGATTGAACCGGTTTAAACCGGTTTAAACCAGATAGAACCGGATAGAACCGGTTTAAACCGGATAGAACCGGATAGAACCGGTTTAAACCGGATAAAACCGGATTGAACGGGTTTAAACCGGTTTAAAGCGGATAAAACCGGATTGAACCGGTTAAAACCGGATCAAACCGGATTGAACCGGTTGAAACCTGTTTCAACCGGATAGAACCGGATAGAACCGGTTTAAACTGGATAAAACCGGATTGAACTGTTTTAACCGGTTAAAACAGGATAGAACAGGATAGAACCGGTTTAAACCGATTTAAACAGGATAGAACCGGATAGAACCGGTTTAAACGAGATAAAACCCGATTGAACCGTTTTAAACCGGATAAAACCGGATTGAACCGGTTCAAACTGGTTGAACCCGGATAAAACCGGATTAAACCGTTTTAAAGCGGTTTAAACCAGATAAAACCAGATTGAACCGGTTTAAGCCGATTAAAACCGGATTGAACTGGTTTAAACCAGTCTACACCGGATAAAACCGGTTTAAACTGGATAAAAGCAGATTGAACCGGTTTAAACCAGACAAAACCGGATTGAACTGGTTCAACCAGGTTTAAACCGGATAAAACCGGAGTGAACTGGTTTAAACCGGATAAAACAGGATTGAACCGGTTGAAACCGGATAAAACCGGATCGAACCGTTTCATACCGGTTTAAACCAGATGTAAACGGAATGAACCAGTTTAAACCGGATAAAACCGGACTGAACCGGTTTAACCCGGATAAAACCGGATTGAACCGTTTCAAACCGGTTTTAACCAGATAAAACCGGAATGAACCGGTTTAAACCGGATAAAACCGGATTGAACCGGTTTAAACCGGATGAAACCGGATTGAACCGGTTTAAACCGGTTTCAAATGTATAGAACCGGATAGAACCGGTTTAAACCGGATAAAACAGGATTGAACTGGTTTAAACAGGATAAAACAGGATTGAACTGGTTTAAACTGGCTTCAACCGGATAGAAACGGATAGAGCCTGTTTAAACTGGATAAACCCGGATTGAACCGGCTTAAACCGGTTTAAACTGGATAAAACCGGATTGAACCGGTTCAAACCGGATTAAACAGGATAGAACCAGTTTAAACCCGTTTAAACCGGATAAAACCGGATTGAACCGGTTTAAACCGTTTTAAACCGGATAAAACCGGATTGAACCAGCTTAACCCGGTTTAAACCGGATAAAACTGGATAGAACCGGTTTAAACCGGATAAAACCGGATTGATCCGGTTTAAACCGGTTTAAACAGGATAAAACAGGATTGAACTGGTTTATACCGGTTTACACCGGATAAAACCGGTTTAAACGGGATAAAACCAAATTGAACCAGTTTAAACTGGATAATACCAGACTGAACCGGTTTAAGCCGGATAAAACCGGACTGAACCGGTTTAAATCGGTTTAAACCGTATAAAACCGGATTGAACCGGATTAAACCGGTTTAAACTGGATAAACCGGGTTGAATCGGTTAAAACCGGTTTAAACCGGATAAAACCGGATAGAACTGGTATAAACCGGATAAAAACGGATTGAACCAGTTTAAACCGGATAAAACCGGATTGATCCGGTTTAAACCAGTTTAAACCGGATAAAATCGGATTGAACCGGTTTAAACCGGTTTAAACCAGATAGAACCGGATAGAACCGGTTTAAAACGGGTAGAACCGGTTCAAACCGGTTTGAACCGGATAAAACCGGAATGAACTGGTTTAAACCGGTTTAAAACGGATAGAACCGGATAGAAACGGTTTAAACCAGATAAAACCGGATCGAACCGGTGGAAACCGTTTGAAACCGGATAAAAATGGATTGAAAGGGTTTAAACCGGTTTAAACTGGATTAAACTGGAATGAACAGGCTTAAACAGGTCTATACTGGATAAAACTCGATTGAACAGGCTTAAACTGGTATAAAAAGCATAGAACTGGTTTAAACCGGATAAAACCGGATTGAACTGGTTTAAACCGGTTTAAACCGGATAAAACCAGACTGAACCGGTTTAAACCGGATAAAACCGGATTGAACCGGTTTAATACGGTTTCAACCGGATAGAACTGGTTTAAACCGGATAAAACCTGATTGAACCGGTTTAAACTGGTTTCAACCGGATAGAACCGGATAGAACCGGTTTAAAATGGATAAAACCGGATTGAACCGGCTTAAACCGGTTTAAATCAGATAAAACCGGATTGAACCGTTTCAAACCAGTTTAAACCGGATAAAACCAGATTGAACTGGGTTAAACCGGATAAAACTGGATTGAACCGGCTTAAACCGGTTTAAACTGGATAAAACTGGATTGAACCGGTTTAAACCGGTTTAAAACGGATAAAACCAGATTGAACCGGTTTAAAATGGATAAAACCGGATTGAACCAGTTTAAACCGGTTTAAACCAGATAGAAACGGATAGAACCGGTTTAAACCGGATAAAACCGGATTGAAACGGTTTGAACCGCTCTAAACCGGATAGAACCGGTTTCAACCAGTTTAAACCGGATAAAACCGGATTGAACCGGTTTAAACCGGATAAAACCGGATTGAACCGGTTTAAACCGGTTTCAAATGTTTAGAACCGGATAGAACCGGTTTAAACCGGATAAAACAGGATTGAACTGGTTTAAACAGGATAAAACAGGATTGAACCGGTTTAAACTGGCTTCAACCGGATAGAAACGGATAGAGCCTGTTTAAACTGGATAAAACCGGATTGAACCGGCTTAAACCGGTTTAAACTGGATAAAACCGGATTGAACCGGTTCAAATCGGTTTAAACCGGATAGAACCAGTTTAAACCCGTTTAAACCGGATAAAACCGGATTGAAACAGTTTAAACCATTTTAAACCGGATAAAACCGGATTGAACCAGCTTAACCCGGTTTAAACCGGATAAACCTGGATTGAACCGGTTTAAACCGGATAAAACCGGATTGATCCGGTTTAAACCGGTTTAAACAGGATAAAACAGGATTGAACTGGTTTATACCGGTTTAAACCGGATAAAACCGGATTGAACAGGATTAAACCGGTTTAAAACGGATAAAACCGGTTTAAAACGGATAAAACCAAATTGAACCAGTTTAAACCGGATAAAACCAGATTGAACCGGTTTAAAACGGATAAAACCGGATTGAACCGGTTTAAACCTGTTTAAACCAGATCAAAACCGATTGAACCGGTTTAAACCGGTTTAAACCAGATAAAACCGGTATGAACAGGCTTAAACCGGTTTAAACCGGATAGAACCGGTTTAAACCCGTTTAAAACGGATAAAACAGGATTGAACCGGTTTAAACCGATTTAAACCGGATAAAACCGGCAGAAACCGGTTTAAACCGGATAGAACCGGTTTAAACCCGTTTAAACCGGATAAAACCGGATTGAACCGGTTTAAAACGGTTTAAACCGGATAAAACCGGATTGAACCAGCTTAAACCGGTTTAAACCGGATAAAACTGGATTGAACCGGTTTAAACCGGATAAAATTGGATTGATCCCGTTTAAACCGTTTTAAACAGGATAAAACCGGATTGAACAGTTTTATACCGGTTTAAACAGGATAAAACCGGTTTAAACGGGATAAAATCAAAATTGAACCAGTTTAAACCGGATAATACCAGATTGAACCGGTTTAAGCCGGATAAAACCGGACTGAACCGGTTTAAATCGGTTTAAACCGTATAAAACCGGATTGAACTGGATTAAACCGGTTTAAACTGGATACACCGGATTGAATCGGTTAAAACCGGTTTACACCGGATAAAACCAGATTGAACCGGTTTAAACCAGATTGAACCGGATTAAACCGGTTTCAACTGGATAGAACCGGACAGAACCGGTTTAAACCGGATAAAACCAGATTGAATCGGTTTAAACCGGTTCAAACCGGATAAAACCAGATTGAAACGGTTTAAACCGGATTGAACCGGCTTCAACCAGATAAAACCGGAATGAACTGGTTTAAACCGGGTTAAACCGGAAAAAACGGATTGAACCGTTTTAAAGCGTATAACACCGGATTGAACTGGTTTAAACCTGTTTAAACCAGATAAAAACCGATAGAACCGGTTTAAACCGGTTTAAACCAGATAAAACCGGTATGAACCGGCTTAAACTGGTTTAAACTGGATAGAACTGGTTTAAACCGTTATCCGGTTTAAACCGGATAAAAGTGGCATGAACCGGCTCAAACCGGTTTAAACCGGATAGAACCAGTTTAAACCGGTTTAAACCGGATAAAACCGGATTGAACCGGTTTAAACCGGTTTAAACCGGATAAAACCGGATTGAACCAGCTTAAACCGGTTTAAACAGGATACAACCGGATTGAAATGGTTTATACCGGTTTAAACCGGATAAAACCGGTTTAAACGGGATAAAACCAAATTGAACCAGTTTAAACTGGATAATACCAGACTGAACCGGTTTAAGCCGGATTAAACCGGACTGAACCGGTTTAAATCGGTTTAAACCGTATAAAACCGGATTAAACCGGTTTAAACTGGATAAACCGGATTGAATCGGTTAAAACCGGTTTAAACCGGATAAAACCGGATAGAACCGGTATAAACCGGATAGAACCCGATTGAACCAGTTTAAACCGGATAAAACCGGATTGATCCGGTTTAAACCGGTTTAAACCGGATAAAACCGGATTGAACGGGTTTAAACTGGTTTAAACCAGATAGAACCGGATAGAACCGGTTTAAACCGGATAGAACCGGATAGAACCGGTTTAAACCGGATAAAACCGGATTGAACGGGTTTAAACCGGTTTAAAGCGGATAAAACCGGATTGAACCGGTTTAAACCCGTTTAAACCAGATGGAAACGAATAGAACCGGTTTAAACCGGATAAAACCGGATTGAAACGGTTTAAACCCGTTTAAACCGGATAAAACCTGATTGAAGCGGTTCAAACTGGTTTAAACCGGATGAAACCGGATTAAACCGTTTTAAAGCGGTTTAAACCAGATAAAACCAGATTGAACCGGTTTAAGCCGATTAAAACCGGATTGAACTGGTTTAAACCAGTCTACACCGGATAAAACCGGTTTAAACTGGATAAAAGCAGATTGAACCGGTTTAAACCAGACAAAACCGGATTGAACTGGTTCAACCGGGTTTAAACCGGATAAAACCGGAGTGAACTGGTTTAAACCTGATAAAACAGGATTGAACCGGTTGAAACTGGATAAAACCGGATCGAACCGTTTCATACCGGTTTAAACCAGATGTAAACGGAATGAACCAGTTTAAACCGGATAAAACCGGACTGAACCGGTTTAACCCGGATAAAACCGGATTGAACCGTTTCAAACCGGTTTTAACCAGATAAAAACGGAATGAACCGGTTTAAACCGGATAAAACCGGATTGAACCGGTTTAAACCGGATAAAACCGGATTGAACCGGTTTAAACCGGTTTCAAATGTATAGAACCGGATAGAACCGGTTTAAACCGGATAAAACAGGATTGAACTGGTTTAAACAGGATAAAACAGGATTGAACTGGTTTAAACTGGCTTCAACCGGATAGAAACGGATAGAGCCTGTTTAAACTGGATAAACCCGGATTGAACCGGCTTAAACCGGTTTAAACTGGATAAAACCGGATTGAACCGGTTCAAACTGGTTTAAACCGGATAGAACCAGTTTAAACCCGTTTAAACCGGATAAAACCGGATTGAACCGGTTTAAACCGTTTTAAACCGGATAAAACCGGATTGAACCAGCTTAACCCGGTTTAAACCGGATAAAACTGGATAGAACCGGTTTAAAACGGATAAAACCGGATTGATCCGGTTTAAACCGGTTTAAACAGGATAAAACAGGATTGAACTGGTTTATACCAGTTTAAACCGGATAAAACCGGTTTAAACGGGATAAAACCAAATTGAACCAGTTTAAACTGGATAATACCAGACTGAACCGGTTTAAGCCGGATAAAACCGGACTGAACCGGTTTAAATTGGTTTAAACCGTATAAAACCGGATTGAACCGGATTAAACCGGTTTAAACTGGATAAACCGGGTTGAATCGGTTAAAACCGGTTTAAACCGGATAAAACCGGATAGAACTGGTATAAACCGGATAAAAACGGATTGAACCAGTTTAAACCGGATAAAACCGGATTGATCCGGTTTAAACCAGTTTAAACCGGATAAAACCGGATTGAACCGGTTTAAACCGGTTTAAACCAGATAGAACCGGATAGAACCGGTTTAAAACGGGTAGAACCGGTTCAAACCGGTTTGAACCGGATAAAACCGGAATGAACTGGTTTAAACCGGTTTAAAACGGATAGAACCGGATAGAAACGGTTTAAACCAGATAAAACCGGATCGAACCGGTGGAAACCGTTTGAAACCGGATAAAAATGGATTGAAAGGGTTTAAACCGGTTTAAACTGGATTAAACTGGAATGAACAGGCTTAAACAGGTCTATACTGGATAAAACTCGATTGAACAGGCTTAAACTGGTATAAAAAGCATAGAACCGGTTTAAACCGGATAAAACCGGATTGAACTGGTTTAAACCGGTTTAAACCGGATAAAACCAGACTGAACCGGTTTAAACCGGATAAAACCGGATTGAACCGGTTTAATACGGTTTCAACCGGATAGAACTGGTTTAAACCGGATAAAACCTGATTGAACCGGTTTAAACTGGTTTCAACCGGATAGAACCGGATAGAACCGGTTTAAAATGGATAAAACCGGATTGAACCGGCTTAAACCGGTTTAAATCAGATAAAACCGGATTGAACCGTTTCAAACCAGTTTAAACCGGATAAAACCAGATTGAACTGGGTTAAACCGGATAAAACTGGATTGAACCGGCTTAAACCGGTTTAAACCGGATAAAACCGGATTTAACCGGTTCAAACCGGTTTAAACCGGATAAAACCGGAATGAACTGGTTTAAACCGGTTTTAAACGGATTGAACCGGATAGAAACAGTTTAAACCGGATAAAACCGGATTGAACTGGATTAAACCGGTTTAAAATGGATAAAACCGGTTTAAACCGGATAAAACCAAATTGAACCATTTTAAACCGGATAAAACCAGACTGAACCGGTTTAAACCGGTTTAAACCGGATAAAACCAGACTGAACCGATTTAAACCGGATAAAACCGGATTGAACCGGTTTAATACGGTTTCAACCGGATAGAACTGGTTTAAATCGGATAAAACCTGATTGAACCGGTTTAAACCGGTTTCAAATGTATAGAACCGGATAGAACCGGTTTAAACCGGATAAAACAGGATTGAACTGGTTTAAAGCGGATAAAGACGGATTGAACCGGTTTAAACCGGTTTCAACCGGGTAAAACGAGATTGAACCGGTTTAAACCGGATAAATCCGGAATGAACTGGTTTAAACCGGAAAAAACTGGATTGAACCGGTTTAAACCGTTTTAAATCGGATAAATCCGGAATGAACTGGTTTAAACCGGTTTAAACTGGATAGAACTGCATAGAACCGATTTAAACCGGATAAAACCGGATTGAACCGGTTCAAACCGGATAATACCGGAATGAACCGGTTTAAACCGGATAAGAACGGATTGAAGCGGTTTAAACTGGTTTAAATCTGATAAAACCGGATCGATCCGGCTTAAACTGGTTTAAACCGGATAAAACTGGTTTAAACTGGATAAAACCGATTGAACCGGTTTAAACCGTTTTAAACTGGATAAAACCAGATTGAACCGGTTTAAACTGGATAAAAACGGATAGAACCGGTTTAAACCGGTTTAAACCAGATTGAACTGGATAGAATCGGTTTAAACCGGATAAAACCGGATTGAACAGGTTTAAACCGGATAAAAACGGATTGAACAGGTTTAAACCGGATAAAAACGGATTGAACCGGTTTAAACCGGCTTAACCGGATAAAACCGGATTGAACCGGATCAAACCGGTTTAAACCGGTTAGAACAGGTTTAAACCGGATAAAATCGGATTGAACCGGTTTAAACAGGATAAAACCGGATAGAACCGGTTCTAACCGGCATAAACCGGATTGAACTGGGTAGAACCGGTTTAAACGAGATAAAACCGGATTGAACTGGTTTAAACCGGTTTAGACAGGATAGAACTGGATAGAACCGGTTTAAACCGGATAAAACCGGATTGAACCAGTTTAAAGTGGTTTAAACCGGATAAAACCAGATTGAACCGGTCTGAAACCGGATAAAACCGGATAGAACCTGTTTAAACCGGATAAAACTATATTGAACCGGTTTAAACCGGTTTAAACAGGATAGAACCGGTTTAAACTGGATAAAACCGGATTGAACCGGGTTAAACCCGTTTAAACCAGATAAAACCGGATTGAACCGTTTTAAACCGGCTCAAATCAGATAAAAACGGATTGAAGCGGTTTAAACTGGTTTAAACCGGATAAAACCAGATAGAACCGGGTTAAACCGGTTTAAATCGGATAAAACCGGATTGACCCGGTTTCAACCGGTTTAAACTGGATAAAAACGGATTGAACCGGTTTAAAACGGTTTAAACCGGATAAAAACGGTTTAAACCGGATAAAACCAAATTGAACCAGTTTAAACCGGATAAAACCAGATTGAACCGGTTTAAACCAGATAAAACCGGATTGAACCATTTTAAACCGGTTTAAAACAAATAGAACCGGATAGAACCGGTTTAAACCGGATAAGACCTGATTGAAACGGTTTGAACCGGTTTAAACCGGATAAAACCGGATTGAACCGGTTTAAACTGGTTTCAACCGGATAGAACCGGATAGAACCTGTTTAAACTGTATAAAACCGGATTGAACCGGCTTAAACCGGTTTAAACCGGATAAAACCGGATTGAACCGGTTCAAACCGGTTTAAACCGGATAAAACCGGAATGAACTGGTTTAAACCGGTTTAAAACGGATAGAACCGGATAGAAACGGTATAAACTGGATAAAACCGGATTGAACCGGTGTAAACCGGTTGAAACAGGATAAAAACGGATTGAAAGGGTTTAAACCGGGATAAACTGGATAAAACCGGAATGAACCGGCTTAAACGGGTCTAAACCGGATAAAACGCGATTGAACAGGCTTAAACTGGTATAAAGAGCATAGAACCAGTTTAAACCGGATAAAACTGTATTGAACCGGTTTAAACCAGTTTCAACTGTATAGAACCGGATAGAACCGGTTTAAACCGGATAAAACAGGATTGAACTGGTTTAAACCGGATAAAACAGGATTGAACAGGTTTAAACTGGTTCAAACCGGATAGAACCGGTTTAAACTGGATAAAACCGGATTGAACCGGCTCAAACCGGTTTAAACCGGATAAAACCGGAGTGAACTGGTTTAAACCGGCTTAAAACGGATAGAACCGGATACAAACGGTTTAAACCGGATAAAACCGGATTGAACTGGATTAAACCAGTTTAAAACGGATAAAACCGATTTAAACCGGATAAAACCAAATAGAACCATTTTTAACCGGATAAAACCAGATTGAACCGGTTTAAAATGGATAAAACCGGATTGAACCAGTTTAAACCAGTTTAAACCAGATAGAAATGGATAGAACTGGTTTAAACCGGATAAAACCGGATTGAACCGGTTTGAACTGGTCTAAACCGGATAAAACCGGATTGAACTGGTTTCAACCGGTTTAAACCGGATAAAACAAGATTGAACCAGTTTAAACCGGATAAAACCGGATTGAACCAGCTTAAACTGGTTTAAACTGGATAAAACTGGATTGAACCGGTTTAAACCGGATTAAAACGGATAAAACCAGATTGAACCGGTTTAAAATGGATAAAACCGGATTGAACCAGTTTAAACCGGTTTAAACCAGATAGAAACGGATAGAACCGGTTTAAACCGGATAAAACCGGATTGAAACGGTTTGAACCGCTCTAAACCGGATAGAACCGGTTTCAACCAGTTTAAACCGGATAAAACCGGATTGAACCGGTTTAAACCGGATAAAACCGGATTGAACCGGTTTAAACCGGTTTCAAATGTTTAGAACCGGATAGAACCGGTTTAAACCGGATAAAAGAGGATTGAACTGGTTTAAACAGGATAAAACAGGATTGAACCGGTTTAAACTGGCTTCAACCGGATAGAAACGGATAGAGCCTGTTTAAACTGGATAAAACCGGATTGAACCGGCTTAAACCGGTTTAAACTGGATAAAACCGGATTGAACCGGTTCAAACCGGTTTAAACCGGATAGAACCAGTTTAAACCCGTTTAAACCGGATAAAACCGGATTGAAACAGTTTAAACCATTTTAAACCGGATAAAACCGGATTGAACCAGCTTAACCCGGTTTAAACCGGATAAACCTGGATTGAACCGGTTTAAACCGGATAAAACCGGATTGATCCGGTTTAAACCGGTTTAAACAGGATAAAACAGGATTGAACTGGTTTATACCGGTTTAAACCGGATAAAACCGGATTGAACAGGATTAAACCGGTTTAAAACGGATAAAACCGGTTTAAAACGGATAAAACCAAATTGAACCAGTTTAAACCGGATAAAACCAGATTGAACCGGTTTAAAACGGATAAAACCGGATTGAACCGGTTTAAACCTGTTTAAACCAGATCAAAACCGATTGAACCGGTTTAAACCGGTTTAAACCAGATAGAACCGGTTTAAACCCGTTTAAAACGGATAAAACAGGATTGAACCGGTTTAAACCGATTTAAACCGGATAAAACCGGCAGAAACCGGTTTAAACCGGATAGAACCGGTTTAAACCCGTTTAAACCGGATAAAACCGGATTGAACCGGTTTAAACCGGTTTAAACCGGATAAAACCGGATTGAACCAGCTTAAACCGGTTTAAACCGGATAAAACTGGATTGAACCGGTTTAAACCGGATAAAATTGGATTGATCCCGTTTAAACCGTTTTAAACAGGATAAAACCGGATTGAACAGTTTTATACCGGTTTAAACAGGATAAAACCGGTTTAAACGGGATAAAATCAAAATTGAACCAGTTTAAACCGGATAATACCAGATTGAACCGGTTTAAGCCGGATAAAACCGGACTGAACCGGTTTAAATCGGTTTAAACCGTATAAAACCGGATTGAACTGGATTAAACCGGTTTAAACTGGATACACCGGATTGAATCGGTTAAAACCGGTTTACACCGGATAAAACCAGATTGAACCGGTTTAAACCGGATTGAACCGGATTAAACCGGTTTCAACTGGATAGAACCGGACAGAACCGGTTTAAACCGGATAAAACCAGATTGAATCGGTTTAAACCGGTTCAAACCGGATAAAACCAGATTGAAACGGTTTAAACCGGATTGAACCGGCTTCAACCAGATAAAACCGGAATGAACTGGTTTAAACCGGGTTAAACCGGAAAAAACGGATTGAACCGTTTTAAAGCGGATAAAACCGGATTGAACTGGTTTAAACCGGTTTAAACCAGATAAAACCGGTATGAACCGGCTTAAACTGGTTTAAACTGGATAGAACTGGTTTAAACCGTTATCCGGTTTAAACCGGATAAAAGTGGCATGAACCGGCTCAAACCGGTTTAAACCGGATAGAACCAGTTTAAACCGGTTTAAACCGGATAAAACCGGATTGAACCAGCTTAAACCGGTTTAAACAGGATACAACCGGATTGAAATGGTTTATACCGGTTTAAACCGGATAAAACCGGTTTAAACGGGATAAAACCAAATTGAACCAGTTTAAACTGGATAATACCAGACTGAACCGGTTTAAGCCGGATTAAACCGGACTGAACCGGTTTAAATCGGTTTAAACCGTATAAAACCGGATTAAACCGGTTTAAACTGGATAAACCGGATTGAATCGGTTAAAACCGGTTTAAACCGGATAAAACCGGATAGAACCGGTATAAACCGGATAGAACCCGATTGAACCAGTTTAAACCGGATAAAACCGGATTGATCCGGTTTAAACCGGTTTAAACCGGATAAAACCGGATTGAACGGGTTTAAACTGGTTTAAACCAGATAGAACCGGATAGAACCGGTTTAAACCGGATAGAACCGGATAGAACCGGTTTAAACCGGATAAAACCGGATTGAACGGGTTTAAACCGGTTTAAAGCGGATAAAACCGGATTGAACCGGTTTAAACCCGTTTAAACCAGATGGAAACGAATAGAACCGGTTTAAACCGGATAAAACCGGATTGAAACGGTTTAAACCCGTTTAAACCGGATAAAACCTGATTGAAGCGGTTCAAACTGGTTTAAACCGGATGAAACCGGATTAAACCGTTTTAAAGCGGTTTAAACCAGATAAAACCAGATTGAACCGGTTTAAGCCGATTAAAACCGGATTGAACTGGTTTAAACCAGTCTACACCGGATAAAACCGGTTTAAACTGGATAAAAGCAGATTGAACCGGTTTAAACCAGACAAAACCGGATTGAACTGGTTCAACCGGGTTTAAACCGGATAAAACCGGAGTGAACTGGTTTAAACCGGATAAAACAGGATTGAACCGGTTGAAACCGGATAAAACCGGATCGAACCGTTTCATACCGGTTTAAACCAGATGTAAACGGAATGAACCAGTTTAAACCGGATAAAACCGGACTGAACCGGTTTAACCCGGATAAAACCGGATTGAACCGTTTCAAACCGGTTTTAACCAGATAAAAACGGAATGAACCGGTTTAAACCGGATAAAACCGGATTGAACCGGTTTAAACCGGATAAAACCGGATTGAACCGGTTTAAACCGGTTTCAAATGTATAGAACCGGATAGAACCGGTTTAAACCGGATAAAACAGGATTGAACTGGTTTAAACAGGATAAAACAGGATTGAACTGGTTTAAACTGGCTTCAACCGGATAGAAACGGATAGAGCCTGTTTAAACTGGATAAACCCGGATTGAACCGGCGTAAACCGGTTTAAACTGGATAAAACCGGATTGAACCGGTTCAAACCGGTTTAAACCGGATAGAACCAGTTTAAACCCGTTTAAACCGGATAAAACCGGATTGAACCGGTTTAAACCGTTTTAAACCGGATAAAACCGGATTGAACCAGCTTAACCCGGTTTAAACCGGATAAAACTGGATAGAACCGGTTTAAAACGGATAAAACCGGATTGATCCGGTTTAAACCGGTTTGAACCGGATAAAACCGGAATGAACTGGTTTAAACCGGTTTAAAACGGATAGAACCGGATAGAAACGGTTTAAACCAGATAAAACCGGATCGAACCGGTGGAAACCGTTTGAAACCGGATAAAAATGGATTGAAAGGGTTTAAACCGGTTTAAACTGGATTAAACTGGAATGAACAGGCTTAAACAGGTCTATACTGGATAAAACTCGATTGAACAGGCTTAAACTGGTATAAAAAGCATAGAACCGGTTTAAACCGGATAAAACCGGATTGAACTGGTTTAAACCGGTTTAAACCGGATAAAACCAGACTGAACCGGTTTAAACCGGATAAAACCGGATTGAACCGGTTTAATACGGTTTCAACCGGATAGAACTGGTTTAAACCGGATAAAACCTGATTGAACCGGTTTAAACTGGTTTCAACCGGATAGAACCGGATAGAACCGGTTTAAAATGGATAAAACCGGATTGAACAAGCTTAAACCGGTTTAAATCAGATAAAACCGGATTGAACCGTTTCAAACCAGTTTAAACCGGATAAAACCAGATTGAACTGGGTTAAACCGGATAAAACTGGATTGAACCGGCTTAAACCGGTTTAAACCGGATAAAACCGGATTTAACCGGTTCAAACCGGTTTAAACCGGATAAAACCGGAATGAACTGGTTTAAACCGGTTTAAAACGGATAGAACCGGATAGAAACAGTTTAAACCGGATAAAACCGGATTGAACTGGATTAAACCGGTTTAAAACGGATAAAACCGGTTTAAACCGGATAAAACCAAATTGAACCATTTTAAACCGGATAAAACCAGACTGAACCGGTTTAAACCGGTTTAAACCGGATAAAACCAGACTGAACCGATTTAAACCGGATAAAACCGGATTGAACCGGTTTAATACGGTTTCAACCGGATAGAACTGGTTTAAATCGGATAAAACCTGATTGAACCGGTTTAAACCGGTTTCAAATGTATAGAACCGGAAAGAACCGGTTTAAACCGGATAAAACAGGATTGAACTGGTTTAAAGCGGATAAAGACGGATTGAACCGGTTTAAACCGGTTTCAACCGGGTAAAACGAGATTGAACCGGTTTAAATCGGATAAATCCGGAATGAACTGGTTTAAACCGGTTTAAACTGGATAGAACTGCATAGAACCGATTTAAACCGGATAAAACCGGATTGAACCGGTTCAAACCGGATAATACCGGAATGAACCGGTTTAAACCGGATAAGAACGGATTGAAGCGGTTTAAACTGGTTTAAATCTGATAAAACCGGATCGATCCGGCTTAAACTGGTTTAAACCGGATAAAACTGGTTTAAACTGGATAAAACCGATTGAACCGGTTTAAACCGTTTTAAACTGGATAAAACCAGATTGAACCGGTTTAAACTGGATAAAAACGGATAGAACCGGTTTAAACCGGTTTAAACCAGATTGAACTGGATAGAATCGGTTTAAACCGGATAAAACCGGATTGAACAGGTTTAAACCGGATAAAAACGGATTGAACAGGTTTAAACCGGATAAAAACGGATTGAACCGGTTTAAACCGGCTTAACCGGATAAAACCGGATTGAACCGGATCAAACCGGTTTAAACCGGTTAGAACAGGTTTAAACCGGATAAAATCGGATTGAACCGGTTTAAACAGGATAAAACCGGATAGAACCGGTTCTAACCGGCATAAACCGGATTGAACTGGGTAGAACCGGTTTAAACGAGATAAAACCGGATTGAACTGGTTTAAACCGGTTTAAACAGGATAGAACTGGATAGAACCGGTTTAAACCGGATAAAACCGGATTGAACCAGTTTAAAGTGGTTTAAACCGGATAAAACCAGATTGAACCGGTCTGAAACCGGATAAAACCGGATAGAACCTGTTTAAACCGGATAAAACTATATTGAACCGGTTTAAACCGGTTTAAACAGGATAGAACCGGTTTAAACTGGATAAAACCGGATTGAACCGGTTTAAACCCGTTTAAACCAGATAAAACCGGATTGAACCGTTTTAAACCGGCTCAAATCGGATAAAAACGGATTGAAGCGGTTTAAACTGGTTTAAACCGGATAAAACCAGATAGAACCGGGTTAAACCGGTTTAAATCGGATAAAACCGGATTGACCCGGTTTCAACCGGTTTAAACTGGATAAAAACGGATTGAACCGGTTCAAAACGGTTTAAACCGGATAAAAACGGTTTAAACCGGATAAAACCAAATTGAACCAGTTTAAACCGGATAAAACCAGATTGAACCGGTTTAAACCAGATAAAACCGGATTGAACCATTTTAAACCGGTTTAAAACAAATAGAACCGGATAGAACCGGTTTAAACCGGATAAGACCTGATTGAAACGGTTTGAACCGGTTTAAACCGGATAAAACCGGATTGAACCGGTTTAAACTGGTTTCAACCGGATAGAACCGGATAGAACCTGTTTAAACTGTATAAAACCGGATTGAACCGGCTTAAACCGGTTTAAACCGGATAAAACCGGATTGAACCGGTTTAAACTGGTTTCAACCGGATAGAACCGGAATGAACCTGTTTAAACTGTATAAAACCGGATTGAACCGGCTTAAACCGGTTTAAACCGGATAAAACCGGATTGAACCGGTTCAAACCGGTTTAAACTGGATAAAACCGGAATGAACTGGTTTAAACCGGTTTAAAACGGATAGAACCGGATAGAAACGGTATAAACTGGATAAAACCGGATTGAACCGGTGTAAACCGGTTGAAACAGGATAAAAACGGATTGAAAGGGTTTAAACCGGTATAAACTGGATAAAACCGGAATGAACCGGCTTAAACGGGTCTAAACCGGATAAAACGCGATTGAACAGGCTTAAACTGGTATAAAGAGCATAGAACCGGTTTAAACCGGATAAAACTGTATTGAACCGGTTTAAACCGGTTTAAAACGGATAAAACCAGACTGAACCGGTTTAAACCGGATAAAACCGGATTGAACCGGTTTAAACCAGTTTCAACTGTATAGAACTGGATAGAACCGGTTGAAACCGGATAAAACAGGATTGAACTGGTTTAAACCGGATAAAACAGGATTGAACAGGTTTAAACTGGTTCAAACCGGATAGAACCGGTTTAAACTGGATAAAACCGGATTGAACCGGCTTAAACCGGTTTAAACCGGATAAAACCGGATTGAACCGGTTCAAACCGGTTTAAAACGTATAAAACCGGAGTGAACTGGTTTAAACCGGCTTAAAACGGATAGAACCGGATACAAACGGTTTAAACCGGATAAAACCGGATTGAACTGGATTAAACCGGTTTAAAACGGATAAAACCGATTTAAACCGGATAAAACCAAATAGAACCATTTTTAACCGGATAAAACCAGATTGAACCGGTTTAAAATGGATAAAACCGGATTGAACCAGTTTAAACCAGTTTAAACCAGATAGAAATGGATAGAACTGGTTTAAACCGGATAAAACCGGATTGAACCGGTTTGAACTGGTCTAAACCGGATAAAACCGGATTGAACTGGTTTCAACCGGTTTAAACCGGATAAAACAAGATTGAACCAGTTTAAACCGGATAAAACCGGATTGAACCAGCTTAAACTGGTTTAAACTGGATAAAACTGGATTGAACCGGTTTAAACCGGTTTAAAACGGATAAAACCAGATTGAACCGGTTTAAAATGGATAAAACCGGATTGAACCAGTTTAAACCGGTTTAAACCAGATAGAAACGGATAGAACCGGTTTAAACCGGATAAAACCGGATTGAAACGGTTTGAACCGCTCTAAACCGGATAGAACCGGTTTCAACCAGTTTAAACCGGATAAAACCGGATAGAAACGGTTTAAACCGGATAAAACCGGATCGAACCGGTGGAAACCGTTTGAAACCGGATAAAAATGGATTGAAAGGGTTTAAACCGGTTTAAACTGGATTAAACTGGAATGAAGAGGCTTAAACAGGTCTATACTGGATAAAACTCGATTGAACAGGCTTAAACTGGTATAAAAAGCATAGAACCGGTTTAAACCGGATAAAACCGGATTGAAATGGTTTATACCGGTTTAAACCGGATAAAACCGGTTTAAACGGGATAAAACCAAATTGAACCAGTTTAAACTGGATAATACCAGACTGAACCGGTTTAAGCCGGATTAAACCGGACTGAACCGGTTTAAATCGGTTTAAACCGTATAAAACCGGATTAAACCGGTTTAAACTGGATAAACCGGATTGAATCGGTTAAAACCGGTTTAAACCGGATAAAACCGGATAGAACCGGTATAAACCGGATAGAACCCGATTGAACCAGTTTAAACCGGATAAAACCGGATTGATCCGGTTTAAACCGGTTTAAACCGGATAAAACCGGATTGAACGGGTTTAAACCGGTTTAAACCGGATAGAACCGGATAGAACCGGTTTAAACCGGATAGAACCGGATAGAACCGGTTTAAACCGGATAAAACCGGATTGAACGGGTTTAAACCGGTTTAAAGCGGATAAAACCGGATTGAACCGGTTAAAACCGGATCAAACCGGATTGAACCGGTTGAAACCTGTTTCAACCGGATAGAACCGGATAGAACCAGTTTAAACTGGATAAAACCGGATTGAACTGTTTTAACCGGTTAAAACAGGATAGAACAGGATAGAACCGGTTTAAACCGATTTAAACAGGATAGAACCGGATAGAACCGGTTTAAACGAGATAAAACCGGATTGAACCGTTTTAAACCAGATAAAACCGGATTGAACCGGTTCAAACTGGTTGAACCCGGATAAAACCGGATTAAACCGTTTTAAAGCGGTTTAAACCAGATAAAACCAGATTGAACCGGTTTAAGCCGATTAAAACCGGATTGAACTGGTTTAAACCAGTCTACACCGGATAAAACCGGTTTAAACTGGATAAAAGCAGATTGAACCGGTTTAAACCAGACAAAACCGGATTGAACTGGTTCAACCGGGTTTAAACCGGATAAAACCGGAGTGAACTGGTTTAAACCGGATAAAACAGGATTGAACCGGTTGAAACCGGATAAAACCGGATCGAACCGTTTCATACCGGTTTAAACCAGATGTAAACGGAATGAACCAGTTTAAACCGGATAAAACCGGACTGAACCGGTTTAACCCGGATAAAACCGGATTGAACCGTTTCAAACCGGGTTTAACCAGATAAAACCGGAATGAACCGGTTTAAACCGGATAAAACCGGATTGAACCGGTTTAAACCGGATAAAACCGGATTGAACCGGTTTAAACCGGTTTCAAATGTATAGAACCGGATAGAACCGGTTTAAACCGGATAAAACAGGATTGAACTGGTTTAAACAGGATAAAACAGGATTGAACTGGTTTAAACTGGCTTCAACCGGATAGAAACGGATAGAGCCTGTTTAAAGTGGATAAACCCGGATTGAACCGGCTTAAACCGGTTTAAACTGGATAAAACCGGATTGAACCGGTTCAAACCGGTTTAAACCGGATAGAACCAGTTTAAACCCGTTTAAACCGGATAAAACCGGATTGAACCGGTTTAAACCGTTTTAAACCGGATAAAACCGGATTGAACCAGCTTAACCCGGTTTAAACCGGATAAACCTGGATTGAACCGGTTTAAACCGGATAAAACCGGATTGATCCGGTTTAAACCGGTTTAAACAGGATAAAACAGGATTGAACTGGTTTATACCGGTTTAAACCGGATAAAACCGGTTTAAACGGGATAAAACCAAATTGAACCAGTTTAAACTGGATAATACCAGACTGAACCGGTTTAAGCCGGATAAAACCGGACTGAACCGGTTTAAATCGGTTTAAACCGTATAAAACCGGATTGAACCGGATTAAACCGGTTTAAACTGGATAAACCGGGTTGAATCGGTTAAAACCGGTTTAAACCGGATAAAACCGGATAGAACTGGTATAAACCGGATAAAAACGGAATGAACCAGTTTAAACCGGATAAAACCGGATTGATCCGGTTTAAACCAGTTTAAACCGGATAAAACCGGATTGAACCGGTTTAAACCGGTTTAAACCAGATAGAACCGGATAGAACCGGTTTAAAACGGGTAGAACCGGTTCAAACCGGTTTGAACCGGATAAAACCGGAATGAACTGGTTTAAACCGGTTTAAAACGGATAGAACCGGATAGAAACGGTTTAAACCGAATAAAACCGGATCGAACCGGTGGAAACCGTTTGAAACCGGATAAAAATGGATTGAAAGGGTTTAAACCGGTTTAAACTGGATTAAACTGGAATGAACAGGCTTAAACAGGTCTATACTGGATAAAACTCGATTGAACAGGCTTAAACTGGTATAAAAAGCATAGAACCGGTTTAAACCGGATAAAACCGGATTGAACTGGTTTAAACCGGTTTAAACCGGATAAAACCAGACTGAACCGGTTTAAACCGGATAAAACCGGATTGAACCGGTTTAATACGGTTTCAACCGGATAGAACTGGTTTAAACCGGATAAAACCTGATTGAACCGGTTTAAACTGGTTTCAACCGGATAGAACCGGATAGAACCGGTTTAAAATGGATAAAACCGGATTGAACCGGCTTAAACCGGTTTAAATCAGATAAAACCGGATTGAACCGTTTCAAACCAGTTTAAACCGGATAAAACCAGATTGAACTGGGTTAAACCGGATAAAACTGGATTGAACCGGCTTAAACCGGTTTAAACCGGATAAAACCGGATTTAACCGGTTCAAACCGGTTTAAACCGGATAAAACCGGAATGAACTGGTTTAAACCGGTTTAAAACGGATAGAACCGGATAGAAACAGTTTAAACCGGATAAAACCGGATTGAACTGGATTAAACCTGTTTAAAACGGATAAAACCGGTTTAAACCGGATAAAACCAAATTGAACCATTTTAAACCGGATAAAACCAGACTGAACCGGTTGAAACCGGTTTAAACCGGATAAAACCAGACTGAACCGATTTAAACCGGATAAAACCGGATTGAACCGGTTTAATACGGTTTCAACCGGATAGAACTGGTTTAAATCGGATAAAACCTGATTGAACCGGTTTAAACCGGTTTCAAATGTATAGAACCGGATAGAACCGGTTTAAACCGGATAAAACAGGATTGAACTGGTTTAAAGCGTATAAAGCCGGATTGAACCAGTTTAAACCGGTTTCAACCGGGTAAAACGAGATTGAACCGGTTTAAACCGGATAAATCCGGAATGAACTGGTTTAAACCGGAAAAAACTGGATTGAACCGGTTTAAACCGTTTTAAATCGGATAAATCCGGAATGAACTGGTTTAAACCGGTTTAAACTGGATAGAACTGCATAGAACCGATTTAAACCGGATAAAACCGGATTGAACCGGTTCAAACCGGATAATACCGGAATGAACCGGTTTAAACCGGATAAGAACGGATTGAAGCGGTTTAAACTGGTTTAAATCTGATAAAACCGGATCGATCCGGCTTAAACTGGTTTAAACCGGATAAAACTGGTTTAAACTGGATAAAACCGATTGAACCGGTTTAAACCGTTTTAAACTGGATAAAACCAGATTGAACCGGTTTAAACTGGATAAAAACGGATAGAACCGGTTTAAACCGGTTTAAACCAGATTGAACTGGATAGAATCGGTTTAAACCGGATAAAACCGGATTGAACAGGTTTAAACCGGATAAAAACGGACTGAACAGGTTTAAACCGGATAAAAACGGATTGAACCGGTTTAAACCGGCTTAACCGGATAAAACCGGATTGAACCGGATCAAACCGTTTTAAACCGGTTAGAACAGGTTTAAACCGGATAAAATCGGATTGAACCGGTTTAAACAGGATAAAACCGGATAGAACCGGTTCTAACCGGCATAAACCGGATTGAACTGGGTAGAACCGGTTTAAACGAGATAAAACCGGATTGAACTGGTTTAAACCGGTTTAAACAGGATAGAACTGGATAGAACCGGTTTAAACCGGATAAAACCGGATTGAACCAGTTTAAAGTGGTTTAAACCGGATAAAACCAGATTGAACCGGTCTGAAACCGGATAAAACCGGATAGAACCTGTTTAAACCGGATAAAACTATATTGAACCGGTTTAAACCGGTTTAAACAGGATAGAACCGGTTTAAACTGGATAAAACCGGATTGAGCCGGGTTAAACCCGTTTAAACCAGATAAAACCGGATTGAACCGTTTTAAACCGGCTCAAATCAGATAAAAACGGATTGAAGCGGTTTAAACTGGTTTAAACCGGATAAAACCAGATAGAACCGGGTTAAACCGGTTTAAATCGGATAAAACCGGATTGACCCGGTTTCAACCGGTTTAAACTGGATAAAAACGGATTGAACCGGTTTAAAACGGTTTAAACCGGATAAAAACGGTTTAAACCGGATAAAACCAAATTGAACCAGTTTAAACCGGATAAAACCAGATTGAACCGGTTTAAACCAGATAAAACCGGATTGAACCATTTTAAACCGGTTTAAAACAAATAGAACCGGATAGAACCGGTTTAAACCGGATAAGACCTGATTGAAACGGTTTGAACCGGTTTAAACCGGATAAAACCGGATTGAACCGGTTTAAACTGGTTTCAACCGGATAGAACCGGATAGAACCTGTTTAAACTGTATAAAACCGGATTGAACCGGCTTAAACCGGTTTAAACCGGATAAAACCGGATTGAACCGGTTCAAACCGGTTTAAACCGGATAAAACCGGAATGAACTGGTTTAAACCGGTTTAAAACGGATAGAACCGGATAGAAACGGTATAAACTGGATAAAACCGGATTGAACCGGTGTAAACCGGTTGAAACAGGATAAAAACGGATTGAAAGGGTTTAAACCGGTATAAACTGGATAAAACCGGAATGAACCGGCTTAAACGGGTCTAAACCGGATAAAACGCGATTGAACAGGCTTAAACTGGTATAAAGAGCATAGAACCGGTTTAAACCGGATAAAACTGTATTGAACCGGTTTAAACCGGTTTAAAACGGATAAAACCAGACTGAACCGGTTTAAACCGGATAAAACCGGATTGAACCGGTTTAAACCAGTTTCAACTGTATAGAACCGGATAGAACCGGTTTAAACCGGATAAAACAGGATTGAACTGGTTTAAACCGGATAAAACAGGATTGAACAGGTTTAAACTGGTTCAAACCGGATAGAACCGGTTTAAACTGGATAAAACCGGATTGAACCGGCTTAAACCGGTTTAAACCGGATAAAACCGGATTGAACCGGTTCAAACCGGTTTAAAACGGATTAAACCGGATTGAACCGGCTCAAACCGGTTTAAACCGGATAAAACCGGAGTGAACTGGTTTAAACCGGCTTAAAACGGATAGAACCGGATACAAACGGTTTAAACCGGATAAAACCGGATTGAACTGGATTAAACCGGTTTAAAACGGATAAAACCGATTTAAACCGGATAAAACCAAATAGAACCATTTTTAACCGGATAAAACCAGATTGAACCGGTTTAAAATGGATAAAACCGGATTGAACCAGTTTAAACCAGTTTAAACCAGATAGAAATGGATAGAACTGGTTTAAACCGGATAAAACCGGATTGAACCGGTTTGAACTGGTCTAAACCGGATAAAACCGGATTGAACTGGTTTCAACCGGTTTAAACCGGATAAAACAAGATTGAACCAGTTTAAACCGGATAAAACCGGATTGAACCAGCTTAAACTGGTTTAAACTGGATAAAACTGGATTGAACCGGTTTAAACCGGTTTAAAACGGATAAAACCAGATTGAACCGGTTTAAAATGGATAAAACCGGATTGAACCAGTTTAAACCGGTTTAAACCAGATAGAAACGGATAGACCCGGTTTAAACCGGATAAAACCGGATTGAAACGGTTTGAACCGCTCTAAACCGGATAGAACCGGTTTCAACCAGTTTAAAACGGATAAAACCGTATTGAACCGGTTTAAACCGGATAAAACCGGATTGAACCGGTTTAAACCGGTTTCAAATGTATAGAACCGGATAGAACCGGTTTAAACCGGATAAAAAAGGATTGAACTGGTTTAAACAGGATAAAACAGGATTGAACCGGTTTAAACTGGCTTCAACCGGATAGAAACGGATAGAGCCTGTTTAAACTGGATAAAACCGGATTGAACCGGTTTAAACCGGTTTAAAACGGATAAAACCAGATTGAACCGGTTTAAAATGGATAAAACCGGATTGAACCAGTGTAAACCGGTTAAACCAGATAGAAACGGATAGAACCGGTTTAAACCGGATAAAACCGGATTGAAACGGGTTGAACCGGATAAAACCGGATTGAACCGGTTTGAACTGGTCTAAACCGGATAAAACCGGATTGAACTGGTTTCAACCGGTTTAAACCGGATAAAACAAGATTGAACCAGTTTAAACCGGATAAAACCGGATTGAACCAGCTTAAACTGGTTTAAACTGGATAAAACTGGATTGAACCGGTTTAAACCGGTTTAAAACGGATAAAACCAGATTGAACCGGTTTAAAATGGATAAAACCGGATTGAACCAGTTTAAACCGGTTTAAACCAGATAGAAACGGATAGAACCGGTTTAAACCGGATAAAACCGGATTGAAACGGTTTGAACCGCTCTAAACCGGATAGAACCGGTTTCAACCAGTTTAAACCGGATAAAACCGGATAGAAACGGTTTAAACCGGATAAAACCGGATCGAACCGGTGGAAACCGTTTGAAACCGGATAAAAATGGATTGAAAGGGTTTAAACCGGTTTAAACTGGATTAAACTGGAATGAACAGGCTTAAACAGGTCTATACTGGATAAAACTCGATTGAACAGGCTTAAACTGGTATAAAAAGCATAGAACCGGTTTAAACCGGATAAAACCGGATTGAAATGGTTTATACCGGTTTAAACCGGATAAAACCGGTTTAAACGGGATAAAACCAAATTGAACCAGTTTAAACTGGATAATACCAGACTGAACCGGTTTAAGCCGGATTAAACCGGACTGAACCGGTTTAAATCGGTTTAAACCGTATAAAACCGGATTAAACCGGTTTAAACTGGATAAACCGGATTGAACCGGTTCAAACCGGTTTAAACCGGATAGAACCAGTTTAAACCCGTTTAAACCGGATAAAACCGGATTGAACCAGTTTAAACCATTTTAAACCGGATAAAACCGGATTGAACCAGCTTAACCCGGTTTAAACCGGATAAAACTGGATTGAACCGGTTTAAACCGGATAAAACCGGATTGATCCGGTTTAAACCGGTTTAAACAGGATAAAACAGGATTGAACTGGTTTATACCGGTTTAAACCGGATAAAACCGGATTGAACAGGATTAAACCGGTTTAAAACGGATAAAACCGGTTTAAAATGGATAAAACCAAATTGAACCAGTTTAAACCGGATAAAACCAGATTGAACCGGTTTAAAACGGATAAAACCGGATTGAACCGGTTTAAACCTGTTTAAACCAGATCAAAACCGATTGAACCGGTTTAAACCGGTTTAAACCAGATAAAACCGGTATGAACAGGCTTAAACCGGTTTAAACCGGATAGAACCGGTTTAAACCCGTTTAAAACGGATAAAACAGGATTGAACCGGTTTAAACCGGTTTAAAACGGATAAAACCGGCAGAAACCGGTTTAAACCGGATAGAACCGGTTTAAACCTGTTTAAACCGGATAAAACCGGATTGAACCGCTATAAACCGGTTTAAACCGGATAAAACCGGATTGAACCAGCTTAAAACGGTTTAAACCGGATAAAACTGGATTGAACCGGTTTAAACCGGATAAAATTTGATTGATCCCGTTTAAACCGTTTTAAACAGGATAAAACCGGATTGAACAGTTTTATACCGGTTTAAACCGGATAAAACCGGTTTAAACGGGATAAAATCAAAATTGAACCAGTTTAAACCGGATAATACCAGATTGAACCGGTTTAAGCCGGATAAAACCGGACTGAACCGGTTTAAATCGGTTTAAACCGTATAAAACCGGATTGAACTGGATTAAACCGGTTTAAACTGGATACACCGGATTGAATCGGTTAAAACCGGTTTAAACCGGATAAAACCAGATTGAACCGGTTTAAACCGGATTGAACCGGATTAAACCGGTTTCAACTGGATAGAACCGGACAGAACCGGTTTAAACCGGATAAAACGAGATTGAATCGGTTTAAACCGGTTCAAACCGGATAAAACCAGATTGAAACGGTTTAAACCGGATTGAACCGGCTTCAACCAGATAAAACCGGAATGAACTGGTTTAAACCAGTTTAAACCGGAAAAAACGGATTGAACCGTTTTAAAGCGGATAAAACCGGATTGAACTGGTTTAAACCTGTTTAAACCAGATAAAAACCGATAGAACCGGTTTAAACCGGTTTAAACCAGATAAAACCGGTATGAACCGGCTTAAACTGGTTTAAACTGGATAGAACTGGTTTAAACCGTTATCCGGTTTAAACCGGATAAAAGTGGCATGAACCGGCTCAAACCGGTTTAAACCGGATAGAACCAGTTTAAACCGGTTTAAACCGGATAAAACCGGATTGAACCGGTTTAAACCGGTTTAAACCGGATAAAACCGGATTGAACCAGCTTAAACCGGTTTAAACAGGATACAACCGGATTGAAATGGTTTATACCGGTTTAAACCGGATAAAACCGGTTTAAACGGGATAAAACCAAATTGAACCAGTTTAAACTGGAAAATACCAGACTGAACCGGTTTAAGCCGGATTAAACCGGACTGAACCGGTTTAAATCGGTTTAAACCGTATAAAACCGGATTAAACCGGTTTAAACTGGATAAACCGGATTGAATCGGTTAAAACCGGTTTAAACCGGATAAAACCGGATAGAACCGGTATAAACCGGATAGAACCCGATTGAACCAGTTTAAACCGGATAAAACCGGATTGATCCGGTTTAAACCGGTTTAAACCGGATAAAACCGGATTGAACCGGTTTAAACCGGTTTAAACCAGATAGAACCGGATAGAACCGGTTTAAACCGGATAGAACCGGATAGAACCGGTTTAAACCGGATAAAACCGGATTGAACGGGTTTAAACCGGTTTAAAGCGGATAAAACCGGATTGAACCGGTTAAAACCGGATCAAACCGGATTGAACCGGTTGAAACCTGTTTCAACCGGATAGAACCGGATAGAACCGGTTTAAACTGGATAAAACCGGATTGAACTGTTTTAACCGGTTAAAACAGGATAGAACAGGATAGAACCGGTTTAAACCGATTTAAACAGGATAGAACCGGATAGAACCGGTTTAAACGAGATAAAACCCGATTGAACCGTTTTAAACCGGATAAAACCGGATTGAACCGGTTCAAACTGGTTGAACCCGGATAAAACCGGATTAAACCGTTTTAAAGCGGTTTAAACCAGATAAAACCAGATTGAACCGGTTTAAGCCGATTAAAACCGGATTGAACTGGTTTAAACCAGTCTACACCGGATAAAACCGGTTTAAACTGGATAAAAGCAGATTGAACCGGTTTAAACCAGACAAAACCGGATTGAACTGGTTCAACCGGGTTTAAACCGGATAAAACCGGAGTGAACTGGTTTAAACCGGATAAAACAGGATTGAACCGGTTGAAACCGGATAAAACCGGATCGAACCGTTTCATACCGGTTTAAACCAGATGTAAACGGAATGAACCAGTTTAAACCGGATAAAACCGGACTGAACCGGTTTAACCCGGATAAAACCGGATTGAACCGTTTCAAACCGGTTTTAACCAGATAAAACCGGAATGAACCGGTTTAAACCGGATAAAACCGGATTGAACCGGTTTAAACCGGATAAAACCGGATTGAACCGGTTTAAACCGGTTTCAAATGTATAGAACCGGATAGAACCGGTTTAAACCGGATAAAACAGGATTGAACTGGTTTAAACAGGATAAAACAGGATTGAACTGGTTTAAACTGGCTTCAACCGGATAGAAACGGATAGAGCCTGTTTAAACTGGATAAACCCGGATTGAACCGGCTTAAACCGGTTTAAACTGGATAAAACCGGATTGAACCGGTTCAAACCGGATTAAACAGGATAGAACCAGTTTAAACCCGTTTAAACCGGATAAAACCGGATTGAACCGGTTTAAACCGTTTTAAACCGGATAAAACCGGATTGAACCAGCTTAACCCGGTTTAAACCGGATAAAACTGGATAGAACCGGTTTAAACCGGATAAAACCGGATTGATCCGGTTTAAACCGGTTTAAACAGGATAAAACAGGATTGAACTGGTTTATACCGGTTTAAACCGGATAAAACCGGTTTAAACGGGATAAAACCAAATTGAACCAGTTTAAACTGGATAATACCAGACTGAACCGGTTTAAGCCGGATAAAACCGGACTGAACCGGTTTAAATCGGTTTAAACCGTATAAAACCGGATTGAACCGGATTAAACCGGTTTAAACTGGATAAACCGGGTTGAATCGGTTAAAACCGGTTTAAACCGGATAAAACCGGATAGAACTGGTATAAACCGGATAAAAACGGATTGAACCAGTTTAAACCGGATAAAACCGGATTGATCCAGTTTAAACCAGTTTAAACCGGATAAAATCGGATTGAACCGGTTTAAACCGGTTTAAACCAGATAGAACCGGATAGAACCGGTTTAAAACGGGTAGAACCGGTTCAAACCGGTTTGAACCGGATAAAACCGGAATGAACTGGTTTAAACTGGTTTAAAACGGATAGAACCGGATAGAAACGGTTTAAACCAGATAAAACCGGATCGAACCGGTGGAAACCGTTTGAAACCGGATAAAAATGGATTGAAAGGGTTTAAACCGGTTTAAACTGGATTAAACTGGAATGAACAGGCTTAAACAGGTCTATACTGGATAAAACTCGATTGAACAGGCTTAAACTGGTATAAAAAGCATAGAACTGGTTTAAACCGGATAAAACCGGATTGAACTGGTTTAAACCGGTTTAAACCGGATAAAACCAGACTGAACCGGTTTAAACCGGATAAAACCGGATTGAACCGGTTTAATACGGTTTCAACCGGATAGAACTGGTTTAAACCGGATAAAACCTGATTGAACCGGTTTAAACTGGTTTCAACCGGATAGAACCGGATAGAACCGGTTTAAAATGGATAAAACCGGATTGAACCGGCTTAAACCGGTTTAAATCAGATAAAACCGGATTGAACCGTTTCAAACCAGTTTAAACCGGATAAAACCAGATTGAACTGGGTTAAACCGGATAAAACTGGATTGAACCGGCTTAAACCGGTTTAAACCGGATAAAACCGGATTTAACCGGTTCAAACCGGTTTAAACCGGATAAAACCGGAATGAACTGGTTTAAACCGGTTTAAAACGGATAGAACCGGATAGAAACAGTTTAAACCGGATAAAACCGGATTGAACTGGATTAAACCTGTTTAAAACGGATAAAACCGGTTTAAACCGGATAAAACCAAATTGAACCATTTTAAACCGGATAAAACCAGACTGAACCGGTTGAAACCGGTTTAAACCGGATAAAACCAGACTGAACCGATTTAAACCGGATAAAACCGGATTGAACCGGTTTAATACGGTTTCAACCGGATAGAACTGGTTTAAATCGGATAAAACCTGATTGAACCGGTTTAAACCGGTTTCAAATGTATAGAACCGGATAGAACCGGTTTAAACCGGATAAAACAGGATTGAACTGGTTTAAAGCGGATAAAGACGGATTGAACCGGTTTAAACCGGTTTCAACCGGGTAAAACGAGATTGAACCGGTTTAAACCGGATAAATCCGGAATGAACTGGTTTAAACCGGAAAAAACTGGATTGAACCGGTTTAAACCGTTTTAAATCGGATAAATCCGGAATGAACTGGTTTAAACCGGTTTAAACTGGATAGAACTGCATAGAACCGATTTAAACCGGATAAAACCGGATTGAACCGGTTCAAACCGGATAATACCGGAATGAACCGGTTTAAACCGGATAAGAACGGATTGAAGCGGTTTAAACTGGTTTAAATCTGATAAAACCGGATCGATCCGGCTTAAACTGGTTTAAACCGGATAAAACTGGTTTAAACTGGATAAAACCGATTGAACCGGTTTAAACCGTTTTAAACTGGATAAAACCAGATTGAACCGGTTTAAACTGGATAAAAACGGATAGAACCGGTTTAAACCGGTTTAAACCAGATTGAACTGGATAGAATCGGTTTAAACCGGATAAAACCGGATTGAACAGGTTTAAACCGGATAAAAACGGATTGAACAGGTTTAAACCGGATAAAAACGGATTGAACCGGTTTAAACCGGCTTAACCGGATAAAACCGGATTGAACCGGATCAAACCGGTTTAAACCGGTTAGAACAGGTTTAAACCGGATAAAATCGGATTGAACCGGTTTAAACAGGATAAAACCGGATAGAACCGGTTCTAACCGGCATAAACCGGATTGAACTGGGTAGAACCGGTTTAAACGAGATAAAACCGGATTGAACTGGTTTAAACCGGTTTAAACAGGATAGAACTGGATAGAACCGGTTTAAACCGGATAAAACCGGATTGAACCAGTTTAAAGTGGTTTAAACCGGATAAAACCAGATTGAACCGGTCTGAAACCGGATAAAACCGGATAGAACCTGTTTAAACCGGATAAAACTATATTGAACCGGTTTAAACCGGTTTAAACAGGATAGAACCGGTTTAAACTGGATAAAACCGGATTGAACCGGGTTAAACCCGTTTAAACCAGATAAAACCGGATTGAACCGTTTTAAACCGGCTTAAATCAGATAAAAACGGATTGAAGCGGTTTAAACTGGTTTAAACCGGATAAAACCAGATAGAACCGGGTTAAACCGGTTTAAATCGGATAAAACCGGATTGACCCGGTTTCAACCGGTTTAAACTGGATAAAAACGGATTGAACCGGTTTAAAACGGTTTAAACCGGATAAAAACGGTTTAAACCGGATAAAACCAAATTGAACCAGTTTAAACCGGATAAAACCAGATTGAACCGGTTTAAACCAGATAAAACCGGATTGAACCATTTTAAACCGGTTTAAAACAAATAGAACCGGATAGAACCGGTTTAAACCGGATAAGACCTGATTGAAACGGTTTGAACCGGTTTAAACCGGATAAAACCGGATTGAACCGGTTTAAACTGGTTTCAACCGGATAGAACCGGATAGAACCTGTTTAAACTGTATAAAACCGGATTGAACCGGCTTAAACCGGTTTAAACCGGATAAAACCGGATTGAACCGGTTCAAACCGGTTTAAACCGGATAAAACCGGAAGGAACTGGTTTAAACCGGTTTAAAACGGATAGAACCGGATAGAAACGGTATAAACTGGATAAAACCGGATTGAACCGGTGTAAACCGGTTGAAACAGGATAAAAACGGATTGAAAGGGTTTAAACCGGTATAAACTGGATAAAACCGGAATGAACCCTCTTAAACGGGTCTAAACCGGATAAAACGCGATTGAACAGGCTTAAACTGGTATAAAGAGCATAGAACCAGTTTAAACCGGATAAAACTGTATTGAACCGGTTTAAACCGGTATAAAACGGATAAAACCAGACTGAACCGGTTTAAACCGGATAAAACCGGATTGAACCGGTTTAAACCAGTTTCAACTGTATAGAACCGGATAGAACCGGTTTAAACCGGATAAAACAGGATTGAACTGGTTTAAACCGGATAAAACAGGATTGAACAGGTTTAAACTGGTTCAAACCGGATAGAACCGGTTTAAACTGGATAAAACCGGATTGAACCGGCTTAAACCGGTTTAAACCGGATAAAACCGGATTGAACCATTTTAAACCGGTTTAAAACAAATAGAACCGGATAGAACCGGTTTAAACCGGATAAAACCGGATTGAAACGGTTTGAACCGCTCTAAACCGGATAGAACCGGTTTCAACCAGTTTAAAACGGATAAAACCGTATTGAACCGGTTTAAACCGGATAAAACCGGATTGAACCGGTTTAAACCGGTTTCAAATGTATAGAACCGGATAGAACCGGTTTAAACCGGATAAAACAGGATTGAACTGGTTTAAACAGGATAAAACAGGATTGAACCGGTTTAAACTGGCTTCAACCGGATAGAAACGGATAGAGCCTGTTTAAACTGGATAAAACCGGATTGAACCGGTTTAAACCGGTTTAAAACGGATAAAACCAGATTGAACCGGTTTAAAATGGATAAAACCGGATTGAACCAGTGTAAACCGGTTTAAACCAGATAGAAACGGATAGAACCGGTTTAAACCGGATAAAACCGGATTGAAACGGTTTGAACCGCTCTAAACCGGATAGAACCGGTTTCAACCAGTTTAAGCCGGATAAAACCGGATTGAACCGGTTTAAACCGGATAAAACCGGATTGAACCGGTTTAAACCGGTTTCAAATGTATAGAACCGGATAGAACCGGTTTAAACCGGATAAAACAGGATTGAACTGGTTTAAACAGGATAAAACAGGATTGAACCGGTTTAAACTGGCTTCAACCGGATAGAAACGGATAGAGCCTGTTTAAACTGGATAAAACCGGATTGAACCGGCTTAAACCGGTTTAAACTGGATAAAACCGGATTGAACCGGTTCAAACCGGTTTAAACAGGATAGAACCAGTTTAAACCCGTTTAAACCGGATAAAACCGGATTGAACCAGTTTAAACCATTTTAAACCGGATAAAACCGGATTGAACCAGCTTAACCCGGTTTAAACCGGATAAAACTGGATTGAACCGGTTTAAACCGGATAAAACCGGATTGATCCGGTTTAAACCGGTTTAAACAGGATAAAACAGGATTGAACTGGTTTATACCGGTTTAAACCGGATAAAACCGGATTGAACAGGATTAAACCGGTTTAAAACGGATAAAACCGGTTTAAAATGGATAAAACCAAATTGAATCAGTTTAAACCGGATAAAACCAGATTGAACCGGTTTAAAACGGATAAAACCGGATTGAACCGGTTTAAACCTGTTTAAACCAGATCAAAACCGATTGAACCGGTTTAAACCGGTTTAAACCAGATAAAACCGGTATGAACAGGCTTAAACCGGTTTAAACCGGATAGAACCGGTTTAAACCCGTTTAAAACGGATAAAACAGGATTGAACCGGTTTAAACCGGTTTAAAACGGATAAAACCGGCAGAAACCGGTTTAAACCGGATAGAACCGGTTTAAACCTGTTTAAACCGGATAAAACCGGATTGAACCGCTATAAACCGGTTTAAACCGGATAAAACCGGATTGAACCAGCTTAAAACGGTTTAAACCGGATAAAACTGGATTGAACCGGTTTAAACCGGATAAAATTTGATTGATCCCGTTTAAACCGTTTTAAACAGGATAAAACCGGATTGAACAGTTTTATACCGGTTTAAACCGGATAAAACCGGTTTAAACGGGATAAAATCAAAATTGAACCAGTTTAAACCGGATAATACCAGATTGAACCGGTTTAAGCCGGATAAAACCGGACTGAACCGGTTTAAATCGGTTTAAACCGTATAAAACCGGATTGAACTGGATTAAACCGGTTTAAACTGGATACACCGGATTGAATCGGTTAAAACCGGTTTAAACCGGATAAAACCAGATTGAACCGGTTTAAACCGGATTGAACCGGATTAAACCGGTTTCAACTGGATAGAACCGGACAGAACCGGTTTAAACCGGATAAAACGAGATTGAATCGGTTTAAACTGGTTCAAACCGGATAAAACCAGATTGAAACGGTTTAAACCGGATTGAACCGGCTTCAACCAGATAAAACCGGAATGAACTGGTTTAAACCGGTTTAAACCGGAAAAAACGGATTGAACCGTTTTAAAGCGGATAAAACCGGATTGAACTGGTTTAAACCTGTTTAAACCAGATAAAAACCGATAGAACCGGTTTAAACCGGTTTAAACCAGATAAAACCGGTATGAACCGGCTTAAACTGGTTTAAACTGGATAGAACTGGTTTAAACCGTTATCCGGTTTAAACCGGATAAAAGTGGCATGAACCGGCTCAAACCGGTTTAAACCGGATAGAACCAGTTTAAACCGGTTTAAACCGGATAAAACCGGATTGAACCGGTTTAAACCGGTTTAAACCGGATAAAACCGGATTGAACCAGCTTAAACCGGTTTAAACAGGATACAACCGGATTGAAATGGTTTATACCGGTTTAAACCGGATAAAACCGGTTTAAACGGGATAAAACCAAATTGAACCAGTTTAAACTGGAAAATACCAGACTGAACCGGTTTAAGCCGGATTAAACCGGACTGAACCGGTTTAAATCGGTTTAAACCGTATAAAACCGGATTAAACCGGTTTAAACTGGATAAACCGGATTGAATCGGTTAAAACCGGTTTAAACCGGATAAAACCGGATAGAACCGGTATAAACCGGATAGAACCCGATTGAACCAGTTTAAACCGGATAAAACCGGATTGATCCGGTTTAAACCGGTTTAAACCGGATAAAACCGGATTGAACCGGTTTAAACCGGTTTAAACCAGATAGAACCGGATAGAACCGGTTTAAACCGGATAGAACCGGATAGAACCGGTTTAAACCGGATAAAACCGGATTGAACGGGTTTAAACCGGTTTAAAGCGGATAAAACCGGATTGAACCGGTTAAAACCGGATCAAACCGGATTGAACCGGTTGAAACCTGTTTCAACCGGATAGAACCGGATAGAACCGGTTTAAACTGGATAAAACCGGATTGAACTGTTTTAACCGGTTAAAACAGGATAGAACAGGATAGAACCGGTTTAAACCGATTTAAACAGGATAGAACCGGATAGAACCGGTTTAAACGAGATAAAACCCGATTGAACCGTTTTAAACCGGATAAAACCGGATTGAACCGGTTCAAACTGGTTGAACCCGGATAAAACCGGATTAAACCGTTTTAAAGCGGTTTAAACCAGATAAAACCAGATTGAACCGGTTTAAGCCGATTAAAACCGGATTGAACTGGTTTAAACCAGTCTACACCGGATAAAACCGGTTTAAACTGGATAAAAGCAGATTGAACCGGTTTAAACCAGACAAAACCGGATTGAACTGGTTCAACCGGGTTTAAACCGGATAAAACCGGAGTGAACTGGTTTAAACCGGATAAAACAGGATTGAACCGGTTGAAACCGGATAAAACCGGATCGAACCGTTTCATACCGGTTTAAACCAGATGTAAACGGAATGAACCAGTTTAAACCGGATAAAACCGGACTGAACCGGTTTAACCCGGATAAAACCGGATTGAACCGTTTCAAACCGGTTTTAACCAGATAAAACCGGAATGAACCGGTTTAAACCGGATAAAACCGGATTGAACCGGTTTAAACCGGATAAAACCGGATTGAACCGGTTTAAACCGGTTTCAAATGTATAGAACCGGATAGAACCGGTTTAAACCGGATAAAACAGGATTGAACTGGTTTAAACAGGATAAAACAGGATTGAACTGGTTTAAACTGGCTTCAACCGGATAGAAACGGATAGAGCCTGTTTAAACTGGATAAACCCGGATTGAACCGGCTTAAACCGGTTTAAACTGGATAAAACCGGATTGAACCGGTTCAAACCGGATTAAACAGGATAGAACCAGTTTAAACCCGTTTAAACCGGATAAAACCGGATTGAACCGGTTTAAACCGTTTAAACCGGATAAAACCGGATTGAACCAGCTTAACCCGGTTTAAACCGGATAAAACTGGATAGAACCGGTTTAAACCGGATAAAACCGGATTGATCCGGTTTAAACCGGTTTAAACAGGATAAAACAGGATTGAACTGGTTTATACCGGTTTAAACCGGATAAAACCGGTTTAAACGGGATAAAACCAAATTGAACCAGTTTAAACTGGATAATACCAGACTGAACCGGTTTAAGCCGGATAAAACCGGACTGAACCGGTTTAAATCGGTTTAAACCGTATAAAACCGGATTGAACCGGATTAAACCGGTTTAAACTGGATAAACCGGGTTGAATCGGTTAAAACCGGTTTAAACCGGATAAAACCAGATAGAACTGGTATAAACCGGATAAAAACGGATTGAACCAGTTTAAACCGGATAAAACCGGATTGATCCGGTTTAAACCAGTTTAAACCGGATAAAATCGGATTGAACCGGTTTAAACCGGTTTAAACCAGATAGAACCGGATAGAACCGGTTTAAAACGGGTAGAACCGGTTCAAACCGGTTTGAACCGGATAAAACCGGAATGAACTGGTTTAAACCGGTTTAAAACGGATAGAACCGGATAGAAACGGTTTAAACCAGATAAAACCGGATCGAACCGGTGGAAACCGTTTGAAACCGGATAAAAATGGATTGAAAGGGTTTAAACCGGTTTAAACTGGATTAAACTGGAATGAACAGGCTTAAACAGGTCTATACTGGATAAAACTCGATTGAACAGGCTTAAACTGGTATAAAAAGCATAGAACTGGTTTAAACCGGATAAAACCTGATTGAACCGGTTTAAACTGGTTTCAACCGGATAGAACCGGATAGAACCGGTTTAAAATGGATAAAACCGGATTGAACCGGCTTAAACCGGTTTAAATCAGATAAAACCGGATTGAACCGTTTCAAACCAGTTTAAACCGGATAAAACCAGATTGAACTGGGTTAAACCGGATAAAACTGGATTGAACCGGCTTAAACCGGTTTAAACCGGATAAAACCGGATTTAACCGGTTCAAACCGGTTTAAACCGGATAAAACCGGAATGAACTGGTTTAAACCGGTTTAAAACGGATAGAACCGGATAGAAACAGTTTAAACCGGATAAAACCGGATTGAACTGGATTAAACCGGTTTAAAACGGATAAAACCGGTTTAAACCGGATAAAACCAAATTGAACCATTTTAAACCGGATAAAACCAGACTGAACCGGTTTAAACCGGTTTAAACTGGATAAAACCAGACTGAACCGATTTAAACCGGATAAAACCGGATTGAACCGGTTTAATACGGTTTCAACCGGATAGAACTGGTTTAAATCGGATAAAACCTGATTGAACCGGTTTAAACCGGTTTCAAATGTATAGAACCGGATAGAACCGGTTTAAACCGGATAAAACAGGATTGAACTGGTTTAAAGCGGATAAAGACGGATTGAACCGGTTTAAACCGGTTTCAACCGGGTAAAACGAGATTGAACCGGTTTAAACCGGATAAATCCGGAATGAACTGGTTTAAACCGGAAAAAACTGGATTGAACGGGTTTAAACCGTTTTAAATCGGATAAATCCGGAATGAACTGGTTTAAACCGGTTTAAACTGGATAGAACTGCATAGAACCGATTTAAACCGGATAAAACCGGATTGAACCGGTTCAAACCGGATAATACCGGAATGAACCGGTTTAAACCGGATAAGAACGGATTGAAGCGGTTTAAACTGGTTTAAATCTGATAAAACCGGATCGATCCGGCTTAAACTGGTTTAAACCGGATAAAACTGGTTTAAACTGGATAAAACCGATTGAACCGGTTTAAACCGTTTTAAACTGGATAAAACCAGATTGAACCGGTTTAAACTGGATAAAAACGGATAGAACCGGTTTAAACCGGTTTAAACCAGATTGAACTGGATAGAATCGGTTTAAACCGGATAAAACCGGATTGAACAGGTTTAAACCGGATAAAAACGGATTGAACAGGTTTAAACCGGATAAAAACGGATTGAACCGGTTTAAACCGGCTTAACCGGATAAAACCGGATTGAACCGGATCAAACCGGTTTAAACCGGTTAGAACAGGTTTAAACCGGATAAAATCGGATTGAACCGGTTTAAACAGGATAAAACCGGATAGAACCGGTTCTAACCGGCATAAACCGGATTGAACTGGGTAGAACCGGTTTAAACGAGATAAAACCGGATTGAACTGGTTTAAACCGGTTTAAACAGGATAGAACTGGATAGAACCGGTTTAAACCGGATAAAACCGGATTGAACCAGTTTAAAGTGGTTTAAACCGGATAAAACCAGATTGAACCGGTCTGAAACCGGATAAAACCGGATAGAACCTGTTTAAACCGGATAAAACTATATTGAACCGGTTTAAACCGGTTTAAACAGGATAGAACCGGTTTAAACTGGATAAAACCGGATTGAACCGGGTTAAACCCGTTTAAACCAGATAAAACCGGATTGAACCGTTTTAAACCGGCTCAAATCAGATAAAAACGGATTGAAGCGGTTTAAACTGGTTTAAACCGGATAAAACCAGATAGAACCGGGTTAAACCGGTTTAAATCGGATAAAACCGGATTGACCCGGTTTCAACCGGTTTAAACTGGATAAAAACGGATTGAACCGGTTTAAAACGGTTTAAACCGGATAAAAACGGTTTAAACCGGATAAAACCAAATTGAACCAGTTTAAACCGGATAAAACCAGATTGAACCGGTTTAAACCAGATAAAACCGGATTGAACCATTTTAAACCGGTTTAAAACAAATAGAACCGGATAGAACCGGTTTAAACCGGATAAGACCTGATTGAAACGGTTTGAACCGGTTTAAACCGGATAAAACCGGATTGAACCGGTTTAAACTGGTTTCAACCGGATAGAACCGGATAGAACCTGTTTAAACTGTATAAAACCGGATTGAACCGGCTTAAACCGGTTTAAACCGGATAAAACCGGATTGAACCGGTTCAAACCGGTTTAAACCGGATAAAACCGGAATGAACTGGTTTAAACCGGTTTAAAACGGATAGAACCGGATAGAAACGGTATAAACTGGATAAAACCGGATTGAACCAGTGTAAACCGGTTGAAACAGGATAAAAACGGATTGAAAGGGTTTAAACCGGTATAAACTGGATAAAACCGGAATGAACCGGCTTAAACGGGTCTAAACCGGATAAAACGCGATTGAACAGGCTTAAACTGGTATAAAGAGCATAGAACCAGTTTAAACCGGATAAAACTGTATTGAACCGGTTTAAACCGGTTTAAAACGGATAAAACCAGACTGAACCGGTTTAAACCGGATAAAACCGGATTGAACCGGTTTAAACCAGTTTCAACTGTATAGAACCGGATAGAACCGGTTTAAACCGGATAAAACAGGATTGAACTGGTTTAAACCGGATAAAACAGGATTGAACAGGTTTAAACTGGTTCAAACCGGATAGAACCGGTTTAAACTGGATAAAACCGGATTGAACCGGCTTAAACCGGTTTAAACCGGATAAAACCGGATTGAACCGGTTCAAACCGGTTTAAAACGGATTAAACCGGATTGAACCGGCTCAAACCGGTTTAAACCGGATAAAACCGGAGTGAACTGGTTTAAACCGGCTTAAAACGGATAGAACCGGATACAAACGGTTTAAACCGGATAAAACCGGATTGAACTGGATTAAACCAGTTTAAAACGGATAAAACCGATTTAAACCGGATAAAACCAAATAGAACCATTTTTAACCGGATAAAACCAGATTGAACCGGTTTAAAATGGATAAAACCGGATTGAACCAGTTTAAACCAGTTTAAACCAGATAGAAATGGATAGAACTGGTTTAAACCGGATAAAACCGGATTGAACCGGTTTGAACTGGTCTAAACCGGATAAAACCGGATTGAACTGGTTTCAACCAGATAAAACCGGAATGAACTGGTTTAAACCGGGTTAAACCGGAAAAAACGGATTGAACCGTTTTAAAGCGTATAACACCGGATTGAACTGGTTTAAACCTGTTTAAACCAGATAAAAACCGATAGAACCGGTTTAAACCGGTTTAAACCAGATAAAACCGGTATGAACCGGCTTAAACTGGTTTAAACTGGATAGAACTGGTTTAAACCGTTATCCGGTTTAAACCGGATAAAAGTGGCATGAACCGGCTCAAACCGGTTTAAACCGGATAGAACCAGTTTAAACCGGTTTAAACCGGATAAAACCGGATTGAACCGGTTTAAACCGGTTTAAACCGGATAAAACCGGATTGAACCAGCTTAAACCGGTTTAAACAGGATACAACCGGATTGAAATGGTTTATACCGGTTTAAACCGGATAAAACCGGTTTAAACGGGATAAAACCAAATTGAACCAGTTTAAACTGGATAATACCAGACTGAACCGGTTTAAGCCGGATTAAACCGGACTGAACCGGTTTAAATCGGTTTAAACCGTATAAAACCGGATTAAACCGGTTTAAACTGGATAAACCGGATTGAATCGGTTAAAACCGGTTTAAACCGGATAAAACCGGATAGAACCGGTATAAACCGGATAGAACCCGATTGAACCAGTTTAAACCGGATAAAACCGGATTGATCCGGTTTAAACCGGTTTAAACCGGATAAAACCGGATTGAACGGGTTTAAACTGGTTTAAACCAGATAGAACCGGATAGAACAGGTTTAAACCGGATAGAACCGGATAGAACCGGTTTAAACCGGATAAAACCGGATTGAACGGGTTTAAACCGGTTTAAAGCGGATAAAACCGGATTGAACCGGTTTAAACCCGTTTAAACCAGATGGAAACGAATAGAACCGGTTTAAACCGGATAAAACCGGATTGAAACGGTTTAAACCCGTTTAAACCGGATAAAACCTGATTGAAGCGGTTCAAACTGGTTTAAACCGGATGAAACCGGATTAAACCGTTTTAAAGCGGTTTAAACCAGATAAAACCAGATTGAACCGGTTTAAGCCGATTAAAACCGGATTGAACTGGTTTAAACCAGTCTACACCGGATAAAACCGGTTTAAACTGGATAAAAGCAGATTGAACCGGTTTAAACCAGACAAAACCGGATTGAACTGGTTCAACCGGGTTTAAACCGGATAAAACCGGAGTGAACTGGTTTAAACCGGATAAAACAGGATTGAACCGGTTGAAACTGGATAAAACCGGATCGAACCGTTTCATACCGGTTTAAACCAGATGTAAACGGAATGAACCAGTTTAAACCGGATAAAACCGGACTGAACCGGTTTAACCCGGATAAAACCGGATTGAACCGTTTCAAACCGGTTTTAACCAGATAAAAACGGAATGAACCGGTTTAAACCGGATAAAACCGGATTGAACCGGTTTAAACCGGATAAAACCGGATTGAACCGGTTTAAACCGGTTTCAAATGTATAGAACCGGATAGAACCGGTTTAAACCGGATAAAACAGGATTGAACTGGTTTAAACAGGATAAAACAGGATTGAACTGGTTTAAACTGGCTTCAACCGGATAGAAACGGATAGAGCCTGTTTAAACTGGATAAACCCGGATTGAACCGGCTTAAACCGGTTTAAACTGGATAAAACCGGATTGAACCGGTTCAAACCGGTTTAAACCGGATAGAACCAGTTTAAACCCGTTTAAACCGGATAAAACCGGATTGAAACAGTTTAAACCATTTTAAACCAGATAAAACCGGATTGAACCAGCTTAACCCGGTTTAAACCGGATAAACCTGGATTGAACCGGTTTAAACCGGATAAAACCGGATTGATCCGGTTTAAACCGGTTTAAACAGGATAAAACAGGATTGAACTGGTTTATACCGGTTTAAACCGGATAAAACCGGATTGAACAGGATTAAACCGGTTTAAAACGGATAAAACCGGTTTAAAACGGATAAAACCAAATTGAACCAGTTTAAACCGGATAAAACCAGATTGAACCGGTTTAAAACGGATAAAACCGGATTGAACCGGTTTAAACCTGTTTAAACCAGATCAAAACCGATTGAACCGGTTTCAACCGGTTTAAACCAGATAAAACCGGTATGAACAGGCTTAAACCGGTTTAAACCGGATAGAACCGGTTTAAACCCGTTTAAAACGGATAAAACAGGATTGAACCGGTTTAAACCGATTTAAACCGGATAAAACCGGCAGAAACCGGTTTAAACCGGATAGAACCGGTTTAAACCCGTTTAAACCGGATAAAACCGGATTGAACCGGTTTAAACCGGTTTAAACCGGATAAAACCGGATTGAACCAGCTTAAACCGGTTTAAACCGGATAAAACTGGATTGAACCGGTTTAAACCGGATAAAATTGGATTGATCCCGTTTAAACCGTTTTAAACAGGATAAAACCGGATTGAACAGTTTTATACCGGTTTAAACAGGATAAAACCGGTTTAAACGGGATAAAATCAAAATTGAACCAGTTTAAACCGGATAATACCAGATTGAACCGGTTTAAGCCGGATAAAACCGGACTGAACCGGTTTAAATCGGTTTAAACCGTATAAAACCGGATTGAACTGGATTAAACCGGTTTAAACTGGATACACCGGATTGAATCGGTTAAAACCGGTTTACACCGGATAAAACCAGATTGAACCGGTTTAAACCGGATTGAACCGGATTAAACCGGTTTCAACTGGATAGAACCGGACAGAACCGGTTTAAACCGGATAAAACCAGATTGAAACGGTTTAAACCGGATTGAACCGGCTTCAACCAGATAAAACCGGAATGAACTGGTTTAAACCGGGTTAAACCGGAAAAAACGGATTGAACCGTTTTAAAGCGTATAACACCGGATTGAACTGGTTTAAACCTGTTTAAACCAGATAAAAACCGATAGAACCGGTTTAAACCGGTTTAAACCAGATAAAACCAGTATGAACCGGCTTAAACTGGTTTAAACTGGATAGAACTGGTTTAAACCGTTATCCGGTTTAAACCGGATAAAAGTGGCATGAACCGGCTCAAACCGGTTTAAACCGGATAGAACCAGTTTAAACCGGTTTAAACCGGATAAAACCGGATTGAACCGGTTTAAACCGGTTTAAACCGGATAAAACCGGATTGAACCAGCTTAAACCGGTTTAAACAGGATACAACCGGATTGAAATGGTTTATACCGGTTTAAACCGGATAAAACCGGTTTAAACGGGATAAAACCAAATTGAACCAGTTTAAACTGGATAATACCAGACTGAACCGGTTTAAGCCGGATTAAACCGGACTGAACCGGTTTAAATCGGTTTAAACCGTATAAAACCGGATTAAACCGGTTTAAACTGGATAAACCGGATTGAATCGGTTAAAACCGGTTTAAACCGGATAAAACCGGATAGAACCGGTATAAACCGGATAGAACCCGATTGAACCAGTTTAAACCGGATAAAACCGGATTGATCCGGTTTAAACCGGTTTAAACCGGATAAAACCGGATTGAACGGGTTTAAACTGGTTTAAACCAGATAGAACCGGATAGAACCGGTTTAAACCGGATAGAACCGGATAGAACCGGTTTAAACCGGATAAAACCGGATTGAACGTGTTTAAACCGGTTTAAAGCGGATAAAACCGGATTGAACCGGTTTAAACCCGTTTAAACCAGATGGAAACGAATAGAACCGGTTTAAACCGGATAAAACCGGATTGAAATGGTTTAAACCCGTTTAAACCGGATAAAACCTGATTGAAGCGGTTCAAACTGGTTTAAACCGGATGAAACCGGATTAAACCGTTTTAAAGCGGTTTAAACCAGATAAAACCAGATTGAACCGGTTTAAGCCGATTAAAACCGGATTGAACTGGTTTAAACCAGTCTACACCGGATAAAACCGGTTTAAACTGGATAAAAGCAGATTGAACCGGTTTAAACCAGACAAAACCGGATTGAACTGGTTCAACCGGGTTTAAACCGGATAAAACCGGAGTGAACTGGTTTAAACCGGATAAAACAGGATTGAACCGGTTGAAACTGGATAAAACCGGATCGAACCGTTTCATACCGGTTTAAACCAGATGTAAACGGAATGAACCAGTTTAAACCGGATAAAACCGGACTGAACCGGTTTAACCCGGATAAAACCGGATTGAACCGTTTCAAACCGGTTTTAACCAGATAAAAACGGAATGAACCGGTTTAAACCGGATAAAACCGGATTGAACCGGTTTAAACCGGATAAAACCGGATTGAACCGGTTTAAACCGGTTTCAAATGTATAGAACCGGATAGAACCGGTTTAAACCGGATAAAACAGGATTGAACTGGTTTAAACAGGATAAAACAGGATTGAACTGGTTTAAACTGGCTTCAACCGGATAGAAACGGATAGAGCCTGTTTAAACTGGATAAACCCGGATTGAACCGGCTTAAACCGGTTTAAACTGGATAAAACCGGATTGAACCGGTTCAAACCGGTTTAAACCGGATAGAACCAGTTTAAACCCGTTTAAACCGGATAAAACCGGATTGAACCGGTTTAAACCGTTTTAAACCGGATAAAACCGGATTGAACCAGCTTAACCCGGTTTAAACCGGATAAAACTGGATAGAACCGGTTTAAAACGGATAAAACCGGATTGATCCGGTTTAAACCGGTTTAAACAGGATAAAACAGGATTGAACTGGTTTATACCGGTTTAAACCGGATAAAACCGGTTTAAACGGGATAAAACCAAATTGAACCAGTTTAAACTGGATAATACCAGACTGAACCGGTTTAAGCCGGATAAAACCGGACTGAACCGGTTTAAATTGGTTTAAACCGTATAAAACCGGATTGAACCGGATTAAACCGGTTTAAACTGGATAAACCGGGTTGAATCGGTTAAAACCGGTTTAAACCGGATAAAACCGGATAGAACTGGTATAAACCGGATAAAAACGGATTGAACCAGTTTAAACCGGATAAAACCGGATTGATCCGGTTTAAACCAGTTTAAACCGGATAAAACCGGATTGAACCGGTTTAAACCGGTTTAAACCAGATAGAACCGGATAGAACCGGTTTAAAACGGGTAGAACCGGTTCAAACCGGTTTGAACCGGATAAAACCGGAATGAACTGGTTTAAACCGGTTTAAAATGGATAGAACCGGATAGAAACGGTTTAAACCGGATAAAACCGGATCGAACCGGTGGAAACCGTTTGAAACCGGATAAAAATGGATTGAAAGGGTTTAAACCGGTTTAAACTGGATTAAACTGGAATGAACAGGCTTAAACAGGTCTATACTGGATAAAACTCGATTGAACAGGCTTAAACTGGTATAAAAAGCATAGAACCGGTTTAAACCGGATAAAACCGGATTGAACTGGTTTAAACCGGTTTAAACCGGATAAAACCAGACTGAACCGGTTTAAACCGGATAAAACCGGATTGAACCGGTTTAATACGGTTTCAACCGGATAGAACTGGTTTAAACCGGATAAAACCTGATTGAACCGGTTTAAACTGGTTTCAACCGGATAGAACCGGATAGAACCGGTTTAAAATGGATAAAACCGGATTGAACCGGCTTAAACCGGTTTAAATCAGATAAAACCGGATTGAACCGTTTCAAACCAGTTTAAACCGGATAAAACCAGATTGAACTGGGTTAAACCGGATAAAACTGGATTGAACCGGCTTAAACCGGTTTAAACCGGATAAAACCAAATTGAACCATTTTAAACCGGATAAAACCAGACTGAACCGGTTTAAACCGGTTTAAACTGGATAAAACCAGACTGAACCGATTTAAACCGGATAAAACCGGATTGAACCGGTTTAATACGGTTTCAACCGGATAGAACTGGTTTAAATCGGATAAAACCTGATTGAACCGGTTTAAACCGGTTTCAAATGTATAGAACCGGATAGAACCGGTTTAAACCGGATAAAACAGGATTGAACTGGTTTAAAGCGGATAAAGCCGGACTGAACCGGTTTAAACCGGTTTCAACCGGGTAAAACGAGATTGAACCGGTTTAAACCGGATAAATCCGGAATGAACTGGTTTAAACCGGAAAAAACTGGATTGAACCGGTTTAAACCGTTTTAAATCGGATAAATCCGGAATGAACTGGTTTAAACCGGTTTAAACTGGATAGAACTGCATAGAACCGATTTAAACCGGATAAAACCGGATTGAACCGGTTCAAACCGGATAATACCGGAATGAACCGGTTTAAACCGGATAAGAACGGATTGAAGCGGTTTAAACTGGTTTAAATCTGATAAAACCGGATCGATCCGGCTTAAACTGGTTTAAACCGGATAAAACTGGTTTAAACTGGATAAAACCGATTGAACCGGTTTAAACCGTTTTAAACTGGATAAAACCAGATTTAACCGGTTTAAACTGGATAAAAACGGATAGAACCGGTTTAAACCGGTTTAAACCAGATTGAACTGGATAGAATCGGTTTAAACAGGATAAAACCGGATTGAACAGGTTTAAACCGGATAAAAACGGATTGAACAGGTTTAAACCGGATAAAAACGGATTGAACCGGTTTAAACCGGCTTAACCGGATAAAACCGGATTGAACCGGATCAAACCGGTTTAAACCGGTTAGAACAGGTTTAAACCGGATAAAATCGGATTGAACCGGTTTAAACAGGATAAAACCGGATAGAACCGGTTCTAACTGGCATAAACCGGATTGAACTGGGTAGAACCGGTTTAAACGAGATAAAACCGGATTGAACTGGTTTAAACCGGTTTAAACAGGATAGAACTGGATAGAACCGGTTTAAACCGGATAAAACCGGATTGAACCAGTTTAAAGTGGTTTAAACCGGATAAAACCAGATTGAACCGGTCTGAAACCGGATAAAACCGGATAGAACCTGTTTAAACCGGATAAAACTATATTGAACCGGTTTAAACCGGTTTAAACAGGATAGAACCGGTTTAAACTGGATAAAACCGGATTGAACCGGTTTAAACCCGTTTAAACCAGATAAAACCGGATTGAACCGTTTTAAACCGGCTCAAATCGGATAAAACCGGATTGACCCGGTTTCAACCGGTTTAAACTGGATAAAAACGGATTGAACCGGTTTAAAACGGTTTAAACCGGATAAAAAAGGTTTAAACCGGATAAAACCAAATTGAACCAGTTTAAACCGGATAAAACCAGATTGAACCGGTTTAAACCAGATAAAACCGGATTGAACCATTTTAAACCGGTTTAAAACAAATAGAACCGGATAGAACCGGTTTAAACCGGATAAGACCTGATTGAAACGGTTTGAACCGGTTTAAACCGGATAAAACCGGATTGAACCGGTTTAAACTGGTTTCAACCGGATAGAACCGGATAGAACCTGTTTAAACTGTATAAAACCGGATTGAACCGGCTTAAACCGGTTTAAACCGGATAAAACCGGATTGAACCGGTTCAAACCGGTTTTAACCGGATAAAACCGGAATGAACTGGTTTAAACCGGTTTAAAACGGATAGAACCGGATAGAAACGGTATAAACTGGATAAAACCGGATTGAACCGGTGTAAACCGGTTGAAACAGGATAAAAACGGATTGAAAGGGTTTAAACCGGTATAAACTGGATAAAACCGGAATGAACCGGCTTAAACGGGTCTAAACCGGATAAAACGCGATTGAACAGGCTTAAACTGGTATAAAGAGCATAGAACCGGTTTAAACCGGATAAAACTGTATTGAACCGGTTTAAACCGGTTTAAAACGGATAAAACCAGACTGAACCGGTTTAAACCGGATAAAACCGGATTGAACCGGTTTAAACCAGTTTCAACTGTATAGAACTGGATAGAACCGGTTTAAACCGGATAAAACAGGATTGAACTGGTTTAAACCGGATAAAACAGGATTGAACAGGTTTAAACTGGTTCAAACCGGATAGAACCGGTTTAAACTGGATAAAACCGGATTGAACCGGCTTAAACCGGTTTAAACCGGATAAAACCGGATTGAACCGGTTCAAAACGGTTTAAAACGGATTAAACCGGATTGAACCGGCTCAAACCGGTTTAAACCGGATAAAACCGGAGTGAACTGGTTTAAACCGGCTTAAAACGGATAGAACCGGATACAAACGGTTTAAACCGGATAAAACCGGATTGAACTGGATTAAACCGGTATAAAACGGATAAAACCGATTTAAACCGGATAAAACCAAATAGAACCATTTTTAACCGGATAAAACCAGATTGAACCGGTTTAAAATGGATAAAACCGGATTGAACCAGTTTAAACCAGTTTAAACCAGATAGAAATGGATAGAACTGGTTTAAACCGGATAAAACCGGATTGAACCGGTTTGAACTGGTCTAAACCGGATAAAACCGGATTGAACTGGTTTCAACCGGTTTAAACCGGATAAAACAAGATTGAACCAGTTTAAACCGGATAAAACCGGATTGAACCAGCTTAAACTGGTTTAAACTGGATAAAACTGGATTGAACCGGTTTAAACCGGTTTAAAACGGATAAAACCAGATTGAACCGGTTTAAAATGGATAAAACCGGATTGAACCAGTTTAAACCGGTTTAAACCAGATAGAAACGGATAGAACCGGTTTAAACCGGATAAAACCGGATTGAACCGGTTTAAACCGGATAAAACCGGATTGAACCGGTTTAAACCGGTTTCAAATGTATAGAACCGGATAGAACCGGTTTAAACCGGATAAAACAGGATTGAACTGGTTTAAACAGGATAAAACAGGATTGAACCGGTTTAAACTGGCTTCAACCGGATAGAAACGGATAGAGCCTGTTTAAACTGGATAAAACCGGATTGAACCGGCTTAAACCGGTTTAAACTGGATAAAACCGGATTGAACCGGTTCAAACCGGTTTAAACCGGATAGAACCAGTTTAAACCCGTTTAAACCGGATAAAACCGGATTGAACCGGTTTAAACCATTTTAAACCGGATAAAACCGGATTGAACCAGCTTAACCCGGTTTAAACCGGATAAAACTGGATTGAACCGGTTTAAACCGGATAAAACCGGATTGATCCGGTTTAAACCGGTTTAAACAGGATAAAACAGGATTGAACTGCTTTATACCGGTTTAAACCGGATAAAACCGGATTGAACAGGATTAAACCGGTTTAAAACGGATAAAACCGGTTTAAAACGGATAAAACCAAATTGAACCAGTTTAATCCGGATAAAACCAGATTGAACCGGTTTAAAACGGATAAAACCGGATTGAACCGGTTTAAACCTGTTTAAACCAGATCAAAACCGATTGAACCGGTTTAAACCGGTTTAAACCAGATAAAACCGGTATGAACAGGCTTAAACCGGTTTAAACCGGATAGAACCGGTTTAAACCCGTTTAAAACGGATAAAACAGGATTGAAACGGTTTAAACCGGTTTAAACCGGATAAAACCGGCAGAAACCGGTTTAAACCGGATAGAACCGGTTTAAACCCGTTTAAACCGGATAAAACCGGATTGAACCGGTTTAAACCGGTTTAAACAGGATAAAACCGGATTGAACCAGCTTAAACCGGTTTAAACCGGATAAAACTGGATTGAACCGGTTTAAACCGGATAAAATTGGATTGATCCCGTTTAAACCGTTTTAAACAGGATAAAACCGGATTGAACAGTTTTATACCGGTTTAAACCGGATAAAACCGGTTTAAACGGGATAAAATCAAAATTGAACCAGTTTAAACCGGATAATACCAGATTGAACCGGTTTAAGCCGGATAAAACCGGACTGAACCGGTTTAAATCGGTTTAAACCGTATAAAACCGGATTGAACTGGATTAAACCGGTTTAAACTGGATACACCGGATTGAATGGGTTAAAACCGGTTTAAACCGGATAAAACCAGATTGAACCGGTTTAAACCGGATTGAACAGGATTAAACCGGTTTCAACTGGATACACCGGATTGAATGGGTTAAAACCGGTTTAAACCGGATAAAACCAGATTGAATCGGTTTAAACCGGTTCAAACCGGATAAAACCAGATTGAAACGGTTTAAACCGGATTGAACCGGCTTCAACCAGATAAAACCGGAATGAACTGGTTTAAACCGGTTTAAACCGGAAAAAACGGATTGAACCGTTTTAAAGCGGATAAAACCGGATTGAACTGGTTTAAACCTGTTTAAACCAGATAAAAACCGATAGAACCGGTTTAAACCGGTTTAAACCAGATAAAACCGGTATGAACCGGCTTAAACTGGTTTAAACTGGATAGAACTGGTTTAAACCGTTATCCGGTTTAAACCGGATAAAAGTGGCATGAACCGGCTCAAACCGGTTTAAACCGGATAGAACCAGTTTAAACCGGTTTAAACCGGATAAAACCGGATTGAACCGGTTTAAACCGGTTTAAACCGGATAAAACCGGATTGAACCAGCTTAAACAGGTTTAAACAGGATACAACCGGATTGAAATGGTTTATACCGGTTTAAACCGGATAAAACCGGTTTAAACGGGATAAAACCAAATTGAACCAGTTTAAACTGGATAATACCAGACTGAACCGGTTTAAGCTGGATTAAACCGGACTGAACCGGTTTAAATCGGTTTAAACCGTATAAAACCGGATTAAACCGGTTTAAACTGGATAAACCGGATTGAATCGGTTAAAACCGGTTTAAACCGGATAAAACCGGATAGAACCGGTATAAACCGGATAGAACCCGATTGAACCAGTTTAAACCGGATAAAACCGGAATGAACTGGTTTAAACCGGTTTAAAACGGATAGAACCGGATAGAAACGGTATAAACTGGATAAAACCGGATTGAACCGGCTCAAACCGGTTTAAACCGGATAAAACCGGAGTGAACTGGTTTAAACCGGCTTAAAACGGATAGAACCGGATACAAACGGTTTAAACCGGATAAAACCGGATTGAACTGGATTAAACCGGTATAAAACGGATAAAACCGATTTAAACCGGATAAAACCAAATAGAACCATTTTTAACCGGATAAAACCAGATTGAACCGGTTTAAAATGGATAAAACCGGATTGAACCAGTTTAAACCAGTTTAAACCAGATAGAAATGGATAGAACTGGTTTAAACCGGATAAAACCGGATTGAACCGGTTTGAACTGGTCTAAACCGGATAAAACCGGATTGAACTGGTTTCAACCGGTTTAAACCGGATAAAACAAGATTGAACCAGTTTAAACCGGATAAAACCGGATTGAACCAGCTTAAACTGGTTTAAACTGGATAAAACTGGATTGAACCGGTTTAAACCGGTTTAAAACGGATAAAACCAGATTGAACCGGTTTAAAATGGATAAAACCGGATTGAACCAGTTTAAACCGGTTTAAACCAGATAGAAACGGATAGAACCGGTTTAAACCGGATAAAACCGGATTGAACCGGTTTAAACCGGATAAAACCGGATTGAACCGGTTTAAACCGGTTTCAAATGTATAGAACCGGATAGAACCGGTTTAAACCGGATAAAACAGGATTGAACTGGTTTAAACAGGATAAAACAGGATTGAACCGGTTTAAACTGGCTTCAACCGGATAGAAACGGATAGAGCCTGTTTAAACTGGATAAAACCGGATTGAACCGGCTTAAACCGGTTTAAACTGGATAAAACCGGATTGAACCGGTTCAAACCGGTTTAAAACCGGTTAGAACCAGTTTAAACCCGTTTAAACCGGATAAAACCGGATTGAACCGGTTTAAACCATTTTAAACCGGATAAAACCGGATTGAACCAGCTTAACCCGGTTTAAACCGGATAAAACTGGATTGAACCGGTTTAAACCGGATAAAACCGGATTGATCCGGTTTAAACCGGTTTAAACAGGATAAAACAGGATTGAACTGCTTTATACCGGTTTAAACCGGATAAAACCGGATTGAACAGGATTAAACCGGTTTAAAACGGATAAAACCGGTTTAAAACGGATAAAACCAAATTGAACCAGTTTAATCCGGATAAAACCAGATTGAACCGGTTTAAAACGGATAAAACCGGATTGAACCGGTTTAAACCTGTTTAAACCAGATCAAAACCGATTGAACCGGTTTAAACCGGTTTAAACCAGATAAAACCGGTATGAACAGGCTTAAACCGGTTTAAACCGGATAGAACCGGTTTAAACCCGTTTAAAACGGATAAAACAGGATTGAAACGGTTTAAACCGGTTTAAACCGGATAAAACCGGCAGAAACCGGTTTAAACCGGATAGAACCGGTTTAAACCCGTTTAAACCGGATAAAACCGGATTGAACCGGTTTAAACCGGTTTAAACAGGATAAAACCGGATTGAACCAGCTTAAACCGGTTTAAACCGGATAAAACTGGATTGAACCGGTTTAAACCGGATAAAATTGGATTGATCCCGTTTAAACCGTTTTAAACAGGATAAAACCGGATTGAACAGTTTTATACCGGTTTAAACCGGATAAAACCGGTTTAAACGGGATAAAATCAAAATTGAACCAGTTTAAACCGGATAATACCAGATTGAACCGGTTTAAGCCGGATAAAACCGGACTGAACCGGTTTAAATCGGTTTAAACCGTATAAAACCGGATTGAACTGGATTAAACCGGTTTAAACTGGATACACCGGATTGAATGGGTTAAAACCGGTTTAAACCGGATAAAACCAGATTGAACCGGTTTAAACCGGATTGAACAGGATTAAACCGGTTTCAACTGGATACACCGGATTGAATGGGTTAAAACCGGTTTAAACCGGATAAAACCAGATTGAATCGGTTTAAACCGGTTCAAACCGGATAAAACCAGATTGAAACGGTTTAAACCGGATTGAACCGGCTTCAACCAGATAAAACCGGAATGAACTGGTTTAAACCGGTTTAAACCGGAAAAAACGGATTGAACCGTTTTAAAGCGGATAAAACCGGATTGAACTGGTTTAAACCTGTTTAAACCAGATAAAAACCGATAGAACCGGTTTAAACCGGTTTAAACCAGATAAAACCGGTATGAACCGGCTTAAACTGGTTTAAACTGGATAGAACTGGTTTAAACCGTTATCCGGTTTAAACCGGATAAAAGTGGCATGAACCGGCTCAAACCGGTTTAAACCGGATAGAACCAGTTTAAACCGGTTTAAACCGGATAAAACCGGATTGAACCGGTTTAAACCGGTTTAAACCGGATAAAACCGGATTGAACCAGCTTAAACAGGTTTAAACAGGATACAACCGGATTGAAATGGTTTATACCGGTTTAAACCGGATAAAACCGGTTTAAACGGGATAAAACCAAATTGAACCAGTTTAAACTGGATAATACCAGACTGAACCGGTTTAAGCTGGATTAAACCGGACTGAACCGGTTTAAATCGGTTTAAACCGTATAAAACCGGATTAAACCGGTTTAAACTGGATAAACCGGATTGAATCGGTTAAAACCGGTTTAAACCGGATAAAACCGGATAGAACCGGTATAAACCGGATAGAACACGATTGAACCAGTTTAAACCGGATAAAACCGGAATGAACTGGTTTAAACCGGTTTAAAACGGATAGAACCGGATAGAAACGGTATAAACTGGATAAAACCGGATTGAACCGGCTCAAACCGGTTTAAACCGGATAAAACCGGAGTGAACTGGTTTAAACCGGCTTAAAACGGATAGAACCGGATACAAACGGTTTAAACCGGATAAAACCGGATTGAACTGGATTAAACCGGTTTAAAATGGATAAAACCGATTTAAACCGGATAAAACCAAATAGAACCATTTTTAACCGGATAAAACCAGATTGAACCGGTTTAAAATGGATAAAACCGGATTGAACCAGTTTAAACCAGTTTAAACCAGATAGAAATGGATAGAACTGGTTTAAACCGGATAAAACCGGATTGAACCGGTTTGAACTGGTCTAAACCGGATAAAACCGGATTGAACTGGTTTCAACCGGTTTAAACCGGATAAAACAAGATTGAACCAGTTTAAACCGGATAAAACCGGATTGAACCAGCTTAAACTGGTTTAAACTGGATAAAACTGGATTGAACCGGTTTAAACCGGTTTAAAACGGATAAAACCAGATTGAACCGGTTTAAAATGGATAAAACCGGATTGAAACGGTTTGAACCGCTCTAAACCGGATAGAACCGGTTTCAACCAGTTTAAACCGGATAAAACCGGATTGAACCGGTTTAAACCGGATAAAACCGGATTGAACCAGTTTAAACCGGTTTCAAATGTATAGAACCGGATAGAACCGGTTTAAACCGGATAAAACAGGATTGAACTGGTTTAAACAGGATAAAACAGGATTGAACCGGTTTAAACTGGCTTCAACCGGATAGAAACGGATAGAGCCTGTTTAAACTGGATAAAACCGGATTGAACCGGCTTAAACCGGTTTAAACTGGATAAAACCGGATTGAACCGGTTCAAACCGGTTTAAACCGGATAGAACCAGTTTAAACCCGTTTAAACCGGATAAAACCGGATTGAAACAGTTTAAACCATTTTAAACCGGATAAAACCGGATTGAACCAGCTTAACCCGGTTTAAACCGGATAAAACTGGATTGAACCGGTTTAAACCGGTTTAAACAGGATAAAACAGGATTGAACTGGTTTATACCGGTTTAAACCGGATAAAACCGGATTGAACAGGATTAAACCGGTTTAAAACGGATAAAACCGGTTTAAAACGGATAAAACCAAATTGAACCAGTTTAAACCGGATAAAACCAGATTGAACCGGTTTAAAACGGATAAAACCGGATTGAACCGGTTTAAACCAGATCAAAACCGATTGAACCGGTTTAAACCGGTTTAAACCAGATAAAACTGGTATGAACAGGCTTAAACCGGTTTAAACCGGATAGAACCGGTTTAAACCCGTTTAAAACGGATAAAACAGGATTGAACCGGTTTAAACCGATTTAAACCGGATAAAACCGGCAGAAACCGGTTTAAACCGGATAGAACAGGTTTAAACCCGTTTAAACCGGATAAAACCGGATTGAACCGGTTTAAACCGGTTTAAACCGGATAAAACCGAATTGAACCAGCTTAAACCGGTTTAAACCGGATAAAACTGGATTGAACCGGTTTAAACCGGATAAAATTGGATTGATCCCGTTTAAACCGTTTTAAACAGGATAAAACCGGATTGAACAGTTTTATACCGGTTTAAACCGGATAAAACCGGTTTAAACGGGATAAAATCAAAATTGAACCAGTTTAAACCGGATAATACCAGATTGAACCGGTTTAAGCCGGATAAAACCGGACTGAACCGGTTTAAATCGGTTTAAACCGTATAAAACCGGATTGAACTGGATTAAACCGGTTTAAACTGGATACACCGGATTGAATCGGTTAAAACCGGTTTAAACCGGATAAAACCAGATTGAACCGGTTTAAACCGGATTGAACCGGATTAAACCGGTTTCAACTGGATAGAACCGGACAGAACCGGTTTAAACCGGATAAAACGAGATTGAATCGGTTTAAACCGGTTCAAACCGGATAAAACCAGATTGAAACGGTTTAAACCGGATTGAACCGGCTTCAACCAGATAAAACCGGAATGAACTGGTTTAAACCGGTTTAAACCGGAAAAAACGGATTGAACCGTTTTAAAGCGGATAAAACCGGATTGAACTGGTTTAAACCTGTTTAAACCAGATAAAAACCGATAGAACCGGTTTAAACCGGTTTAAACCAGATAAAACCGGTATGAACCGGCTTAAACTGGTTTAAACTGGATAGAACTGGTTTAAACCGTTATCCGGTTTAAACCGGATAAAAGTGGCATGAACCGGCTCAAACCGGTTTAAACCGGATAGAACCAGTTTAAACCGGTTTAAACTGGATAAAACCGGATTGAACCGGTTTAAACCGGTTTAAACCGGATAAAACCGGATTGAACCAGCTTAAACCGGTTTAAACAGGATACAACCGGAATGAAATGGTTTATACCGGTTTAAACCGGATAAAACCGGTTTAAACGGGATAAAACCAAATTGAACCAGTTTAAACTGGAAAATACCAGACTGAACCGGTTTAAGCCGGATTAAACCGGACTGAACCGGTTTAAATCGGTTTAAACCGTTTAAAACCGGATTAAACCGGTTTAAACTGGATAAACCGGATTGAATGGGTTAAAACCGGTTTAAACCGGATAAAACCGGATAGAACCGGTATAAACCGGATAGAACCCGATTGAACCAGTTTAAACCGGATAAAACCGGATTGATCCGGTTTAAACCGGTTTAAACCGGATAAAACCGGATTGAACCGGTTTAAACCGGTTTAAACCAGATAGAACCGGATAGAACCGGTTTAAACCGGATAGAACCGGATAGAACCGGTTTAAACCGGATAAAACCGGATTGAACGGGTTTAAACCGGTTTAAAGAGGATAAAACCGGATTGAACCGGTTAAAACCGGATCAAACCGGATTGAACCGGTTGAAACCTGTTTCAACCGGATAGAACCGGATAGAACCGGTTTAAACTGGATAAAACCGGATTGAACTGTTTTAACCGGTTAAAACAGGATAGAACAGGATAGAACCGGTTTAAACCGATTTAAACAGGATAGAACCGGATAGAACCGGTTTAAACGAGATAAAACCGGATTGAACCGTTTTAAACCGGATAAAACCGGATTGAACCGGTTCAAACTGGTTGAACCCGGATAAAACCGGATTAAACCGTTTTAAAGCGGTTTAAACCAGATAAAACCAGATTGAACCGGTGTAAGCCGATTAAAACCGGATTGAACTGGTTTAAACCAGTCTACACCGGATAAAACCGGTTTAAACTGGATAAAAGCAGATTGAACCGGTTTAAACCAGACAAAACCGGATTGAACTGGTTCAACCGGGTTTAAACCGGATAAAACCGGAGTGAACTGGTTTAAACCGGATAAAACAGGATTGAACCGGTTGAAACCGGATAAAACCGGATCGAACCGTTTCATACCGGTTTAAACCAGATGTAAACGGAATGAACCAGTTTAAACCGGATAAAACCGGACTGAACCGGTTTAACCCGGAGAAAACCGGATTGAACCGTTTCAAACCGGTTTTAACCAGATAAAAACGGAATGAACCGGTTTAAACCGGATAAAACCGGATTGAACCGGTTTAAACCGGATAAAACCGGATTGAACCGGTTTAAACCGGTTTCAAATGTATAGAACCGGATAGAACCGGTTGAAACCGGATAAAACAGGATTGAACTGGTTTAAACAGGATAAAACAGGATTGAACTGGTTTAAACTGGCTTCAACCGGATAGAAACGGATAGAGCCTGTTTAAACTGGATAAACCCGGATTGAACCGGCTTAAACCGGTTTAAACTGGATAAAACCGGATTGAACCGGTTCAAACCGGTTTAAACCGGATAGAACCAGTTTAAACCCGTTTAAACCGGATAAAACCGGATTGAACCGGTTTAAACCGTTTTAAACCGGATAAAACCGGATTGAACCAGCTTAACCCGGTTTAAACCGGATAAAACTGGATAGAACCGGTTTAAACCGGATAAAACCGGATTGATCCGGTTTAAACCGGTTTAAACAGGATAAAACAGGATTGAACTGGTTTATACCGGTTTAAACCGGATAAAACCGGTTTAAACGGGATAAAACCAAATTGAACCAGTTTAAACTGGATAATACCAGACTGAACCGGTTTAAGCCGGATAAAACCGGACTGAACCGGTTTAAATCGGTTTAAACCGTATAAAACCGGATTGAACCAGATTAAACCGGTTTAAACTGGATAAACCGGGTTGAATCGGTTAAAACCGGTTTAAACCGGATAAAACCGGATAGAACTGGTATAAACCGGATAAAAACGGATTGAACCAGTTTAAACCGGATAAAACCGGATTGATCCGGTTTAAACCAGTTTAAACCGGATAAAACCGGATTGAACCGGTTTAAACCGGTTTAAACCAGATAGAACCGGATAGAACCGGTTTAAAACGGGTAGAACCGGTTCAAACCGGTTTGAACCGGATAAAACCGGAATGAACTGGTTTAAACCGGTTTAAAACGGATAGAACCGGATAGAAACGGTTTAAACCGGATAAAACCGGATCGAACCGGTGGAAACCGTTTGAAACCGGATAAAAATGGATTGAAAGGGTTTAAACCGGTTTAAACTGGATTAAACTGGAATGAACAGGCTTAAACAGGTCTATACTGGATAAAACTCGATTGAACAGGCTTAAACTGGTATAAAAAGCATAGAACCGGTTTAAACGGGATAAAACCGGATTGAACTGGTTTAAACCAGTTTAAACCGGATAAAACCAGACTGAACCGGTTTAAACCAGATAAAACCGGATTGAACCGGTTTAATACGGTTTCAACCGGATAGAACTGGTTTAAACCGGATAAAACCTGATTGAACCGGTTTAAACTGGTTTCAACCGGATAGAACCGGATAGAACCGGTTTAAAATGGATAAAACCGGATTGAACCGGCTTAAACCGGTTTAAATCAGATAAAACCGGATTGAACCGTTTCAAACCAGTTTAAACCGGATAAAACCAGATTGAACTGGGTTAAACCGGATAAAACTGGATTGAACCGGCTTAAACCGGTTTAAACCGGATAAAACTGGATTTAACCGGTTCAAACCGGTTTAAACCGGATAAAACCGGAATGAACTGGTTTAAACCGGTTTAAAACGGATAGAACCGGATAGAAACAGTTTAAACCGGATAAAACCGGATTGAACTGGATTAAACCGGATAAAAACGGATTGAACAGGTTTAAACCGGATAAAAACGGATTGAACCGGTTTAAACCGGCTTAACCGGATAAAACCGGATTGAACCGGATCAAACCGGTTTAAACCGGTTAGAACAGGTTTAAACCGGATAAAATCGGATTGAACCGGTTTAAACAGGATAAAACCGGATAGAACCGGTTCTAACTGGCATAAACCGGATTGAACTGGGTAGAACCGGTTTAAACGAGATAAAACCGGATTGAACTGGTTTAAACCGGTTTAAACAGGATAGAACTGGATAGAACCGGTTTAAACCGGATAAAACCGGATTGAACCAGTTTAAAGTGGTTTAAACCGGATAAAACCAGATTGAACCGGTCTGAAACCGGATAAAACCGGATAGAACCTGTTTAAACCGGATAAAACTATATTGAACCGGTTTAAACCGGTTTAAACAGGATAGAACCGGTTTAAACTGGATAAAACCGGATTGAACAGGTTTAAACCCGTTTAAACCAGATAAAACCGGATTGAACCGTTTTAAACCGGCTCAAATCGGATAAAAACGGATTGAAGCGGTTTAAACTGGTTTAAACCGGATAAAACCAGATAGAACCGGGTTAAACCGGTTTAAATCGGATAAAACCGGATTGACCCGGTTTCAACCGGTTTAAACTGGATAAAAACGGATTGAACCGGTTTAAAACGGTTTAAACCGGATAAAAAAGGTTTAAACCGGATAAAACCAAATTGAACCAGTTTAAACCGGATAAAACCAGATTGAACCGGTTTAAACCAGATAAAACCGGATTGAACCATTTTAAACCGGTTTAAAACAAATAGAACCGGATAGAACCGGTTTAAACCGGATAAGACCTGATTGAAACGGTTTGAACCGGTTTAAACCGGATAAAACCGGATTGAACCGGTTTAAACTGGTTTCAACCGGATAGAACCGGATAGAACCTGTTTAAACTGTATAAAACCGGATTGAACCGGCTTAAACCGGTTTAAACCGGATAAAACCGGATTGAACCGGTTCAAACCGGTTTTAACCGGATAAAACCGGAATGAACTGGTTTAAACCGGTTTAAAACGGATAGAACCGGATAGAAACGGTATAAACTGGATAAAACCGGATTGAACCGGTGTAAACCGGTTGAAACAGGATAAAAACGGATTGAAAGGGTTTAAACCGGTATAAACTGGATAAAACCGGAATGAACCGGCTTAAACGGGTCTAAACCGGATAAAACGCGATTGAACAGGCTTAAACTGGTATAAAGAGCATAGAACCGGTTTAAACCGGATAAAACTGTATTGAACCGGTTTAAACCGGTTTAAAACGGATAAAACCAGACTGAACCGGTTTAAACCGGATAAAACCGGATTGAACCGGTTTAAACCAGTTTCAACTGTATAGAACTGGATAGAACCGGTTTAAACCGGATAAAACAGGATTGAACTGGTTTAAACCGGATAAAACAGGATTGAACAGGTTTAAACTGGTTCAAACCGGATAGAACCGGTTTAAACTGGATAAAACCGGATTGAACCGGCTTAAACCGGTTTAAACCGGATAAAACCGGATTGAACCGGTTCAAAACGGTTTAAAACGGATTAAACCGGATTGAACCGGCTCAAACCGGTTTAAACCGGATAAAACCGGAGTGAACTGGTTTAAACCGGCTTAAAACGGATAGAACCGGATACAAACGGTTTAAACCGGATAAAACCGGATTGAACTGGATTAAACCGGTATAAAACGGATAAAACCGATTTAAACCGGATAAAACCAAATAGAACCATTTTTAACCGGATAAAACCAGATTGAACCGGTTTAAAATGGATAAAACCGGATTGAACCAGTTTAAACCAGTTTAAACCAGATAGAAATGGATAGAACTGGTTTAAACCGGATAAAACCGGATTGAACCGGTTTGAACTGGTCTAAACCGGATAAAACCGGATTGAACTGGTTTCAACCGGTTTAAAACCGGATAAAACAAGATTGAACCAGTTTAAACCGGATAAAACCGGATTGAACCAGCTTAAACTGGTTTAAACTGGATAAAACTGGATTGAACCGGTTTAAACCGGTTTAAAACGGATAAAACCAGATTGAACCGGTTTAAAATGGATAAAACCGGATTGAACCAGTTTAAACCGGTTTAAACCAGATAGAAACGGATAGAACCGGTTTAAACCGGATAAAACCGGATTGAACCGGTTTAAACCGGATAAAACCGGATTGAACCGGTTTAAACCGGTTTCAAATGTATAGAACCGGATAGAACCGGTTTAAACCGGATAAAACAGGATTGAACTGGTTTAAACAGGATAAAACAGGATTGAACCGGTTTAAACTGGCTTCAACCGGATAGAAACGGATAGAGCCTGTTTAAACTGGATAAAACCGGATTGAACCGGCTTAAACCGGTTTAAACTGGATAAAACCGGATTGAACCGGTTCAAACCGGTTTAAACCGGATAGAACCAGTTTAAACCCGTTTAAACCGGATAAAACCGGATTGAACCGGTTTAAACCATTTTAAACCGGATAAAACCGGATTGAACCAGCTTAACCCGGTTTAAACCGGATAAAACTGGATTGAACCGGTTTAAACCGGATAAAACCGGATTGATCCGGTTTAAACCGGTTTAAACAGGATAAAACAGGATTGAACTGCTTTATACCGGTTTAAACCGGATAAAACCGGATTGAACAGGATTAAACCGGTTTAAAACGGATAAAACCGGTTTAAAACGGATAAAACCAAATTGAACCAGTTTAATCCGGATAAAACCAGATTGAACCGGTTTAAAACGGATAAAACCGGATTGAACCGGTTTAAACCTGTTTAAACCAGATCAAAACCGATTGAACCGGTTTAAACCGGTTTAAACCAGATAAAACCGGTATGAACAGGCTTAAACCGGTTTAAACCGGATAGAACCGGTTTAAACCCGTTTAAAACGGATAAAACAGGATTGAAACGGTTTAAACCGGTTTAAACCGGATAAAACCGGCAGAAACCGGTTTAAACCGGATAGAACCGGTTTAAACCCGTTTAAACCGGATAAAACCGGATTGAACCGGTTTAAACCGGTTTAAACAGGATAAAACCGGATTGAACCAGCTTAAACCGGTTTAAACCGGATAAAACTGGATTGAACCGGTTTAAACCGGATAAAATTGGATTGATCCCGTTTAAACCGTTTTAAACAGGATAAAACCGGATTGAACAGTTTTATACCGGTTAAAACCGGATAAAACCGGTTTAAACGGGATAAAATCAAAATTGAACCAGTTTAAACCGGATAATACCAGATTGAACCGGTTTAAGCCGGATAAAACCGGACTGAACCGGTTTAAATCGGTTTAAACCGTATAAAACCGGATTGAACTGGATTAAACCGGTTTAAACTGGATACACCGGATTGAATGGGTTAAAACCGGTTTAAACCGGATAAAACCAGATTGAACCGGTTTAAACCGGATTGAACAGGATTAAACCGGTTTCAACTGGATACACCGGATTGAATGGGTTAAAACCGGTTTAAACCGGATAAAACCAGATTGAATCGGTTTAAACCGGTTCAAACCGGATAAAACCAGATTGAAACGGTTTAAACCGGATTGAACCGGCTTCAACCAGATAAAACCGGAATGAACTGGTTTAAACCGGTTTAAACCGGAAAAAAACGGATTGAACCGTTTTAAAGCGGATAAAACCGGATTGAACTGGTTTAAACCTGTTTAAACCAGATAAAAACCGATAGAACCGGTTTAAACCGGTTTAAACCAGATAAAACCGGTATGAACCGGCTTAATCTGGTTTAAACTGGATAGAACTGGTTTAAACCGTTATCCGGTTTAAACCGGATAAAAGTGGCATGAACCGGCTCAAACCGGTTTAAACCGGATAGAACCAGTTTAAACCGGTTTAAACCGGATAAAACCGGATTGAACCGGTTTAAACCGGTTTAAACCGGATAAAACCGGATTGAACCAGCTTAAACCGGTTTAAACAGGATACAACCGGATTGAAATGGTTTATACCGGTTTAAACCGGATAAAACCGGTTTAAACGGGATAAAACCAAATTGAACCAGTTTAAACTGGATAATACCAGACTGAACCGGTTTAAGCTGGATTAAACCGGACTGAACCGGTTTAAATCGGTTTAAACCGTATAAAACCGGATTAAACCGGTTTAAACTGGATAAACCGGATTGAATCGGTTAAAACCGGTTTAAACCGGATAAAACCGGATAGAACCGGTATAAACCGGATAGAACCCGATTGAACCAGTTTAAACCGGATAAAACCGGAATGAACTGGTTTAAACCGGTTTAAAACGGATAGAACCGGATAGAAACGGTATAAACTGGATAAAACCGGATTGAACCGGCTCAAACCGGTTTAAACCGGATAAAACCGGAGTGAACTGGTTTAAACCGGCTTAAAACGGATAGAACCGGATACAAACGGTTTAAACCGGATAAAACCAGATTGAACTGGATTAAACCGGTTTAAAATGGATAAAACCGATTTAAACCGGATAAAACCAAATAGAACCATTTTTAACCGGATAAAACCAGATTGAACCGGTTTAAAATGGATAAAACCGGATTGAACCAGTTTAAACCAGTTTAAACCAGATAGAAATGGATAGAACTGGTTTAAACCGGATAAAACCGGATTGAACCGGTTTGAACTGGTCTAAACCGGATAAAACCGGATTGAACTGGTTTCAACCGGTTTAAACCGGATAAAACAAGATTGAACCAGTTTAAACCGGATAAAACCGGATTGAACCAGCTTAAACTGGTTTAAACTGGATAAAACTGGATTGAACCGGTTTAAACCGGTTTAAAACGGATAAAACCAGATTGAACCGGTTTAAAATGGATAAAACCGGATTGAAACGGTTTGAACCGCTCTAAACCGGATAGAACCGGTTTCAACCAGTTTAAACCGGATAAAACCGGATTGAACCGGTTTAAACCGGATAAAACCGGATTGAACCAGTTTAAACCGGTTTCAAATGTATAGAACCGGATAGAACCGGTTTAAACCGGATAAAACAGGATTGAACTGGTTTAAACAGGATAAAACAGGATTGAACCGGTTTAAACTGGCTTCAACCGGATAGAAACGGATAGAGCCTGTTTAAACTGGATAAAACCGGATTGAACCGGCTTAAACCGGTTTAAACTGGATAAAACCGGATTGAACCGGTTCAAACCGGTTTAAACCGGATAGAACCAGTTTAAACCCGTTTAAACCGGATAAAACCGGATTGAAACAGTTTAAACCATTTTAAACCGGATAAAACCGGATTGAACCAGCTTAACCCGGTTTAAACCGGATAAAACTGGATTGAACCGGTTTAAACCGGTTTAAACAGGATAAAACAGGATTGAACTGGTTTATACCGGTTTAAACCGGATAAAAAACCGGATTGAACAGGATTAAACCGGTTTAAAACGGATAAAACCGGTTTAAAACGGATAAAACCAAATTGAACCAGTTTAAACCGGATAAAACCAGATTGAACCGGTTTAAAACGGATAAAACCGGATTGAACCGGTTTAAACCTGTTTAAACCAGATCAAAACCGATTGAACCGGTTTAAACCGGTTTAAACCAGATAAAACCGGTATGAACAGGCTTAAACCGGTTTAAACCGGATAGAACCGGTTTAAACCCGTTTAAAACGGATAAAACAGGATTGAACCGGTTTAAAACCGATTTAAACCGGATAAAACCGGCAGAAACCGGTTTAAACCGGATAGAACAGGTTTAAACCCGTTTAAACCGGATAAAACCGGATTGAACCGGTTTAAACCGGTTTAAACCGGATAAAACCGGATTGAACCAGCTTAAACCGGTTTAAACCGGATAAAACTGGATTGAACCGGTTTAAACCGGATAAAATTGGATTGATCCCGTTTAAACCGTTTTAAACAGGATAAAACCGGATTGAACAGTTTTATACCGGTTTAAACCGGATAAAACCGGTTTAAACGGGATAAAATCAAAATTGAACCAGTTTAAACCGGATAATACCAGATTGAACCGGTTTAAGCCGGATAAAACCGGACTGAACCGGTTTAAATCGGTTTAAACCGTATAAAACCGGATTGAACTGGATTAAACCGGTTTAAACTGGATACACCGGATTGAATCGGTTAAAACCGGTTTAAACCGGATAAAACCAGATTGAACCGGTTTAAACCGGATTGAACCGGATTAAACCGGTTTCAACTGGATAGAACCGGACAGAACCGGTTTAAACCGGATAAAACGAGATTGAATCGGTTTAAACCGGTTCAAACCGGATAAAACCAGATTGAAACGGTTTAAACCGGATTGAACCGGCTTCAACCAGATAAAACCGGAATGAACTGGTTTAAACCGGTTTAAACCGGAAAAAACGGATTGAACCGTTTTAAAGCGGATAAAACCGGATTGAACTGGTTTAAACCTGTTTAAACCAGATAAAAACCGATAGAACCGGTTTAAACCGGTTTAAACCAGATAAAACCGGTATGAACCGGCTTAAACTGGTTTAAACTGGATAGAACTGGTTTAAACCGTTATCCGGTTTAAACCGGATAAAAGTGGCATGAACCGGCTCAAACCGGTTTAAACCGGATAGAACCAGTTTAAACCGGTTTAAACTGGATAAAACCGGATTGAACCGGTTTAAACCGGTTTAAACCGGATAAAACCGGATTGAAACAGCTTAAACCGGTTTAAACAGGATACAACCGGAATGAAATGGTTTATACCGGTTTAAACCGGATAAAACCGGTTTAAACGGGATAAAACCAAATTGAACCAGTTTAAACTGGAAAATACCAGACTGAACCGGTTTAAGCCGGATTAAACCGGACTGAACCGGTTTAAATCGGTTTAAACCGTTTAAAACCGGATTAAACCGGTTTAAACTGGATAAACCGGATTGAATGGGTTAAAACCGGTTTAAACCGGATAAAACCGGATAGAACCGGTATAAACCGGATAGAACCCGATTGAACCAGTTTAAACCGGATAAAACCGGATTGATCCGGTTTAAACCGGTTTAAACCGGATAAAACCGGATTGAACCGGTTTAAACCGGTTTAAACCAGATAGAACCGGATAGAACCGGTTTAAACCGGATAGAACCGGATAGAACCGGTTTAAACCGGATAAAACCGGATTGAACGGGTTTAAACCGGTTTAAAGAGGATAAAACCGGATTGAACCGGTTAAAACCGGATCAAACCGGATTGAACCGGTTGAAACCTGTTTCAACCGGATAGAACCGGATAGAACCGGTTTAAACTGGATAAAACCGGATTGAACTGTTTTAACCGGTTAAAACAGGATAGAACAGGATAGAACCGGTTTAAACCGATTTAAACAGGATAGAACCGGATAGAACCGGTTTAAACGAGATAAAACCGGATTGAACCGTTTTAAACCGGATAAAACCGGATTGAACCGGTTCAAACTGGTTGAACCCGGATAAAACCGGATTAAACCGTTTTAAAGCGGTTTAAACCAGATAAAACCAGATTGAACCGGTGTAAGCCGATTAAAACCGGATTGAACTGGTTTAAACCAGTCTACACCGGATAAAACCGGTTTAAACTGGATAAAAGCAGATTGAACCGGTTTAAACCAGACAAAACCGGATTGAACTGGTTCAACCGGGTTTAAACCGGATAAAACCGGAGTGAACTGGTTTAAACCGGATAAAACAGGATTGAACCGGTTGAAACCGGATAAAACCGGATCGAACCGTTTCATACCGGTTTAAACCAGATGTAAACGGAATGAACCAGTTTAAACCGGATAAAACCGGACTGAACCGGTTTAACCCGGATAAAACCGGATTGAACCGTTTCAAACCGGTTTTAACCAGATAAAAACGGAATGAACCGGTTTAAACCGGATAAAACCGGATTGAACCGGTTTAAACCGGATAAAACCGGATTGAACCGGTTTAAACCGGTTTCAAATGTATAGAACCGGATAGAACCGGTTTAAACCGGATAAAACAGGATTGAACTGGTTTAAACAGGATAAAACAGGATTGAACTGGTTTAAACTGGCTTCAACCGGATAGAAACGGATAGAGCCTGTTTAAACTGGATAAACCCGGATTGAACCGGCTTAAACCGGTTTAAACTGGATAAAACCGGATTGAACCGGTTCAAACCGGTTTAAACCGGATAGAACCAGTTTAAACCCGTTTAAACCGGATAAAACCGGATTGAACCGGTTTAAACCGTTTTAAACCGGATAAAACCGGATTGAACCAGCTTAACCCGGTTTAAACCGGATAAAACTGGATAGAACCGGTTTAAACCGGATAAAACCGGATTGATCCGGTTTAAACCGGTTTAAACAGGATAAAACAGGATTGAACTGGTTTATACCGGTTTAAACCGGATAAAACCGGTTTAAACGGGATAAAACCAAATTGAACCAGTTTAAACTGGATAATACCAGACTGAACCGGTTTAAGCCGGATAAAACCGGACTGAAACGGTTTAAATCGGTTTAAACCGTATAAAACCGGATTGAACCAGATTAAACCGGTTTAAACTGGATAAACCGGGTTGAATCGGTTAAAACCGGTTTAAACCGGATAAAACCGGATAGAACTGGTATAAACCGGATAAAAACGGATTGAACCAGTTTAAACCGGATAAAACCGGATTGATCCGGTTTAAACCAGTTTAAACCGGATAAAACCGGATTGAACCGGTTTAAACCGGTTTAAACCAGATAGAACCGGATAGAACCGGTTTAAAACGGGTAGAACCGGTTCAAACCGGTTTGAACCGGATAAAACCGGAATGAACTGGTTTAAACCGGTTTAAAACGGATAGAACCGGATAGAAACGGTTTAAACCGGATAAAACCGGATCGAACCGGTGGAAACCGTTTGAAACCGGATAAAAATGGATTGAAAGGGTTTAAACCGGTTTAAACTGGATTAAACTGGAATGAACAGGCTTAAACAGGTCTATACTGGATAAAACTCGATTGAACAGGCTTAAACTGGTATAAAAAGCATAGAACCGGTTTAAACGGGATAAAACCGGATTGAACTGGTTTAAACCGGTTTAAACCGGATAAAACCAGACTGAACCGGTTTAAACCGGATAAAACCGGATTGAACCGGTTTAATACGGTTTCAACCGGATAGAACTGGTTTAAACCGGATAAAACCTGATTGAACCGGTTTAAACTGGTTTCAACCGGATAGAACCGGATAGAACCGGTTTAAAATGGATAAAACCGGATTGAACCGGCTTAAACCGGTTTAAATCAGATAAAACCGGATTGAACCGTTTCAAACCAGTTTAAACCGGATAAAACCAGATTGAACTGGGTTAAACCGGATAAAACTGGATTGAACCGGCTTAAACCGGTTTAAACCGGATAAAACCGGATTTAACCGGTTCAAACCGGTTTAAACCGGATAAAACCGGAATGAACTGGTTTAAACCGGTTTAAAACGGATAGAACCGGATAGAAACAGTTTAAACCGGATAAAACCGGATTGAACTGGATTAAACCGGTTTAAAACGGATAAAACCGGTTTAAACCGGATAAAACCAAATTGAACCATTTTAAACCGGATAAAACCAGACTGAACCGGTTTAAACCGGTTTAAACCGGATAAAACCAGACTGAACCGATTTAAACCGGATAAAACCGGATTGAACCGGTTTAATACGGTTTCAACCGGATAGAACCGGTTTAAACCGGATAAAACAGGATTGAACTGGTTTAAAGCGGATAAAGCCGGACTGAACCGGTTTAAACCGGTTTCAACCGGGTAAAACGAGATTGAACCGGTTTAAACCGGATAAATCCGGAATGAACTGGTTTAAACCGGAAAAAACTGGATTGAACCGGTTTAAACCGTTTTAAATCGGATAAATCCGGAATGAACTGGTTTAAACCGGTTTAAACTGGATAGAACTGCATAGAACCGATTTAAACCGGATAAAACCGGATTGAACCGGTTCAAACCGGATAATACCGGAATGAACCGGTTTAAACCGGATAAGAACGGATTGAAGCGGTTTAAACTGGTTTAAATCTGATAAAACCGGATCGATCCGGCTTAAACTGGTTTAAACCGGATAAAACTGGTTTAAACTGGATAAAACCGATTGAACCGGTTTAAACCGTTTTAAACTGGATAAAACCAGATTGAACCGGTTTAAACTGGATAAAAACGGATAGAACCGGTTTAAACCGGTTTAAACCAGATTGAACTGGATAGAATCGGTTTAAACCGGATAAAACCGGATTGAACAGGTTTAAACCGGATAAAAACGGATTGAACAGGTTTAAACCGGATAAAAACGGATTGAACCGGTTTAAACCGGCTTAACCGGATAAAACCGGATTGAACCGGATCAAACCGGTTTAAACCGGTTAGAACAGGTTTAAACCGGATAAAATCGGATTGAACCGGTTTAAACAGGATAAAACCGGATAGAACCGGTTCTAACCGGCATAAACCGGATTGAACTGGGTAGAACCGGTTTAAACGAGATAAAACCGGATTGAACTGGTTTAAACCGGTTTAAACAGGATAGAACTGGATAGAACCGGTTTAAACCGGATAAAACCGGATTGAACCAGTTTAAAGTGGTTTAAACCGGATAAAACCAGATTGAACCGGTCTGAAACCGGATAAAACCGGATAGAACCTGTTTAAACCGGATAAAACTATATTGAACCGGTTTAAACCGGTTTAAACAGGATAGAACCGGTTTAAACTGGATAAAACCGGATTGAACCGGTTTAAACCCGTTTAAACCAGATAAAACCGGATTGAACCGTTTTAAACCGGCTCAAATCGGATAAAAACGGATTGAAGCGGTTTAAACTGGTTTAAACCGGATAAAACCAGATAGAACCGGGTTAAACCGGTTTAAATCGGATAAAACCGGATTGACCCGGTTTCAACCGGTTTAAACTGGATAAAAACGGATTGAACCGGTTTAAAACGGTTTAAACCGGATAAAAACGGTTTAAACCGGATAAAACCAAATTGAACCAGTTTAAACCGGATAAAACCAGATTGAACCGGTTTAAACCAGATAAAACCGGATTGAACCATTTTAAACCGGTTTAAAACAAATAGAACCGGATAGAACCGGTTTAAACCGGATAAGACCTGATTGAAACGGTTTGAACCGGTTTAAACCGGATAAAACCGGATTGAACCGGTTTAAACTGGTTTCAACCGGATAGAACCGGATAGAACCTGTTTAAACTGTATAAAACCGGATTGAACCGGCTTAAACCGGTTTAAACCGGATAAAACCGGATTGAACCGGTTCAAACCGGTTTAAACCGGATAAAACCGGAATGAACTGGTTTAAACCGGTTTAAAACGGATAGAACCGGATAGAAACGGTATAAACTGGATAAAACCGGATTGAACCGGTGTAAACCGGTTAAAACAGGATAAAAACGGATTGAAAGGGTTTAAACCGGTATAAACTGGATAAAACCGGAATGAACCTGCTTAAACGGGTCTAAACCGGATAAAACGCGATTGAACAGGCTTAAACTGGTATAAAGAGCATAGAACCGGTTTAAACCGGATAAAACTGTATTGAACCGGTTTAAACCGGTTTAAAACGGATAAAACCAGACTGAACCGGTTTAAACCGGATAAAACCGGATTGAACCGGTTTAAACCAGTTTCAACTGTATAGAACCGGATAGAACCGGTTTAAACCAGATAAAACTGGATTGAACTGGTTTAAACCGAATAAAACAGGATTGAACAGGTTTAAACTGGTTCAAACCGGATAGAACCGGTTTAAACTGGATAAAACCGGATTGAACCGGCTTAAACCGGTTTAAACCGGATAAAACCGGATTGAACCGGTTCAAACCGGTTTAAAACGGATTAAACCGGATTGAACCGGCTCAAACCGGTTTAAACCGGATAAAACCGGAGTGAACTGGATTAAAACGGTATAAAACGGATAAAACCGATTTAAACCGGATAAAACCAAATAGAACCATTTTTAACCGGATAAAACCAGATTGAACCGGTTTAAAATGGATAAAACCGGATTGAACCAGTTTAAACCAGTTTAAACCAGATAGAAATGGATAGAACTGGTTTAAACCGGATAAAACCGGATTGAACCGGTTTGAACTGGTCTAAACCGGATAAAACCGGATTGAACTGGTTTCAACCGGTTTAAACCGGATAAAACAAGATTGAACCAGTTTAAACCGGATAAAACCGGATTGAACCAGCTTAAACTGGTTTAAACTGGATAAAACTGGATTGAACCGGTTTAAACCGGTTTAAAACGGATAAAACCAGATTGAACCGGTTTAAAATGGATAAAACCGGATTGAACCAGTTTAAACCGGTTTAAACCAGATAGAAACGGATAGAACCGGTTTAAACCGGATAAAACCGGATTGAAACGGTTTGAACCGCTCTAAACCGGATAGAACCGGTTTCAACCAGTTTAAACCGGATAAAACCGGATTGAACCGGTTTAAACCGGATAAAACCGGATTGAACCGGTTTAAACCGGTTTCAAATGTATAGAACCGGATAGAACCGGTTTAAACCGGATAAAACAGGATTGAACTGGTTTAAACAGGGTAAAACAGGATTGAACCGGTTTAAACTGGCTTCAACCGGATAGAAACGGATAGAGCCTGTTTAAACTGGATAAAACCGGATTGAACCGGCTTAAACCGGTTTAAACTGGATAAAACCGGATTGAACCGGTTCAAACCGGTTTAAACCGGATTGAACCGGTTCAAACCGGTTTAAACCGGATAGAACCAGTTTAAACCCGTTTAAACCGGATAAAACCGGATTGAACCAGTTTAAACCATTTTAAACCGGATAAAACCGGATTGAACCAGCTTAACCCCGTTTAAACCGGATAAAACTGGATTGAACCGGTTTAAACCGGATAAAACCGGATTGATCCGGTTTAAACCGGTTTAAACAGGATAAAACAGGATTGAACTGGTTTATACCGGTTTAAACCGGATAAAACCGGATTGAACAGGATTAAACCGGTTTAAAACGGATAAAACCGGTTTAAAACGGATAAAACCAAATTGAACCAGTTTAATCCGGATAAAACCAGATTGAACCGGTTTAAAACGGATAACACCGGATTGAACCGGTTTAAACCTGTTTAAACCAGATCAAAACCGATTGAACCGGTTTAAACCGGTTTAAACCAGATAAAACCGGTATGAACAGGCTTAAACCGGTTTAAACCGGATAGAACCGGTTTAAACCCGTTTAAAACGGATAAAACAGGATTGAACCGGTTTAAACCGGTTTAAACCGGATAAAACCGGATTGAACCAGCTTAAACCGGTTTAAACCGGATAAAACTGGATTGAACCGGTTTAAACCGGATAAAATTGGATTGATCCCGTTTAAACCGTTTTAAACAGGATAAAACCGGATTGAACAGTTTTATACCGGTTTAAACCGGATAAAACTGGTTTAAACGGGATAAAATCAAAATTGAACCAGTTTAAACCGGATAATACCAGATTGAACCGGTTTAAGCCGGATAAAACCGGACTGAACCGGTTTAAATCGGTTTAAACCGTATAAAACCGGATTGAACTGGATTAAACCGGTTTAAACTGGATACACCGGATTGAATGGGTTAAAACCGGTTTAAACCGGATAAAACCAGATTGAACCGGTTTAAACCGGATTGAACCGGATTAAACCGGTTTCAACTGGATACACCGGATTGAATGGGTTAAAACCGGTTTAAACTGGACAAAACCAGATTGAATCGGTTTAAACCGGTTCAAACCGGATAAAACCAGATTGAAACGGTTTAAACCGGATTGAACCGGCTTCAACCAGATAAAACCGGAATGAACTGGTTTAAACCGGTTTAAACCGGAAAAAACGGATTGAACCGTTTTAAAGCGGATAAAACCGGATTGAACTGGTTTAAACCTGTTTAAACCAGATAAAAACCGATAGAACCGGTTTAAACCGGTTTAAACCAGATAAAACCGGTATGAACCGGCTTAAACTGGTTTAAACTGGATAGAACTGGTTTAAACCGTTATCCGGTTTAAACCGGATAAAAGTGGCATGAACCGGCTCAAACCGGTTTAAACCGGATAGAACCAGTTTAAACCGGTTTAAACCGGATAAAACCGGATTGAACCGGTTTAAACCGGTTTAAACCGGATAAAACCGGATTGAACCAGCTTAAACCGGTTTAAACAGGATACAACCGGATTGAAATGGTTTATACCGGTTTAAACCGGATAAAACCGGTTTAAACGGGATAAAACCAAATTGAACCAGTTTAAACTGGATAATACCAGACTGAACCGGTTTAAGCCGGATTAAACCGGACTGAACCGGTTTAAATCGGTTTAAACCGTATAAAACCGGATTAAACCGGTTTAAACTGGATAAACCGGATTGAATCGGTTAAAACCGGTTTAAACCGGATAAAACCGGATAGAACCGGTATAAACCGGATAGAACCCGATTGAACCAGTTTAAACCGGATAAAACCGGATTGATCCGGTTTAAACCGGTTTAAACCGGATAAAACCGGATTGAACGGGTTTAAACTGGTTTAAACCAGATAGAACCGGATAGAACCGGTTTAAACCGGATAGAACCGGATAGAACCGGTTTAAACCGGATAAAACCGGATTGAACGGGTTTAAACCGGTTTAAAGCGGATAAAACCGGATTGAACCGGTTAAAACCGGATCAAACCGGATTGAACCGGTTGAAACCTGTTTCAACCGGATAGAACCGGATAGAACCGGTTTAAACTGGATAAAACCGGATTGATCTGTTTTAACCGGTTAAAACAGGATAGAACAGGATAGAACCGGTTTAAACCGATTTAAACAGGATAGAACCGGATAGAACCGGTTTAAACGAGATAAAACCGGATTGAACCGTTTCAAACCGGATAAAACCGGATTGAACCTGTTCAAACCGGTTTAAACCGGATAAAACCGGAATGAACAGGTTTAAACCGGTTTAAAACGGATAGAACCGGATAGAAACGGTATAAACCGGATAAAACTGGATTGAACCAGTGTAAACCGGTTGAAACTGGATAAAAACGGATTGAAAGGGTTTAAACCGGTTTAAACTGGATAAAACCGGAATGAACCAGCTTAAACAGGTCTAAACCGGATAAAGCCCGATTGAACAGTCTTAAACTGGTATAAACAGCATAGAACCAGTTTAAACCGGATAAAACGGGATTGAACAGGTTTAAACCAGTTGAAACCGGATAAAACCAGACTGAACCGGTTTAAACCGGATAAAACCGGATTGAACCGGTTTAAACCGGTTTCAACTGTATAGAACCGATAGAACTGGTTTAAAACGGATAAAACAGGATTGAACCGGTTCAAACTGGTTTAAACCGGATAAAACCGGATTGAACCGGTTTAAACTGGTTTCAACCGGATAGTACCGGATAGAACCGGTTTAAACTGGATAAAACCGGATTGGAACGGCTTAAACCGGTTTAAACTGGATAAAACCGGATTGAACCGGTTCAAACCGGTTTAAACCGGATAAAACTGGAATGAACTGGTTTAAACCGGTTTAAAACGGATAGAACCGGATAGAAATGGTTTAAACCGGATAAAACCGGATTGAACTGGATTAAACCGGTTTAAAACGGATAAAACCGGTTGAAACCGGATAAAACCAAATTGAACCATTTTAAACCGGATAAAACCAGACTGAACAGGTTTAAACCGGTTTAAACTGGATAAAACCAGACTGAACCGGTTTAAACCGGATAAAACCTGATTGAACCGGTTTAAACCGGTTTCAAATGTATAGAACCGGATAGAACTGGCTTAAACCGGATAAAACAGGATTGAACTGGTTTAAACCGGATAAAACCGGATTGAACCGGTTAAAACTGGTTTCAATCAGATAGAACCGGATAGAACCGGTTTAAAACGGATAAAACCGGATTGAACCGGCTTAAACCGGTTTAAACCAGATAAAACAGGATTGAACCGGTTCAAACCGGTTTAAACCGGATAAAACCAGATTGAACTGGTTTAAACCGGTTTAAAACGGATAGAACCGGATAGAAACGGTTTAAACCGGATAAAACCGGAATGAACTGGTTTAAACCGGTTTAAAACGGATAGAACCGGATAGAAACGGTTTAAACCGGATAAAACCGGATTGAACAGGATTAAACCGGTTTAAAACGGATAAAACCGGTTTAAACCGGATAAAACCAGATTGAACCGGTTTAAAACGGATAAAACCGGATTGAACCGGTTTAAACCTGTTTAAACCAGATCAAAACCGATTGAACCGGTTTAAACCGGTTTAAACCAGATAAAACCGGTATGAACAGGCTTAAACCGGTTTAAACCGGATAGAACCGGTTTAAACCCGTTTAAAACGGATAAAACAGGATTGAACCGGTTTAAACCGGTTTAAACCGGATAAAACCGGCAGAAACCGGTTTAAACCGGATAGAACCGGTTTAAACCCGTTTAAACCGGATAAAACCGGATTGAACCGGTTTAAACCGGTTTAAACCGGATAAAACCGGATTGAACCAGCTTAAACCGGTTTAAACCGGATAAAATTGGATTGATCCCGTTTAAACCGTTTTAAACAGGATAAAACCGGATTGAACAGTTTTATTCCAGTTTAAACCGGATAAAACCGGTTTAAACGGGATAAAATCAAAATTGAACCAGTTTAAACCGGATAATACCAGATTGAACCGGTTTAAGCCGGATAAAACCGGACTGAACCGGTTTAAATCGGTTTAAACCGTATAAAACCGGATTGAACTGGATTAAACCGGTTTAAACTGGATACACCGGATTAAATCGGTTAAAACCGGTTTAAACCGGATAAAACCAGATTGAACCGGTTTAAACCGGATTGAACCAGATTAAACCGGTTTCAACTGGATAGAACCGGACAGAACCGGTTTAAACCGGAAAAAAACAGATTGAATCGGTTTAAACCGGTTCAAACCGGATAAAACCAGATTGAAACGGTTTAAACCGGATTGAACTGGCTTCAACCAGATAAAACCGGAATGAACTGGTTTAAACCGGTTTAAACCGGAAAAAACGGATTGAACCGTTTTAAAGCGGATAAAACCGGATTGAACTGGTTTAAACCTGTTTAAACCAGATAAAAACCGATAGAACCGGTTTAAACCGGTTTAAACCAGATAAAACCGGTATGAACCGGCTTAAACCGGTTTAAACTGGATAGAACTGGTTTAAACCGTTATCCGGTTTAAACCGGATAAAAGTGGCATGAACCGGCTCAAACCGGTTTAAACCGGATAGAACCAGTTTAAACCGGTTTAAACCGGATAAAACCGGATTGAACTGGTTTAAACCGGTTTAAACCGGATAAAACCGGATTGAACCAGCTTAAACCGGTTTAAACAGGATACAACCGGATTGAAATGGTTTATACCGGTTTAAACCGGATAAAACCGGTTTAAACGGGATAAAACCAAATTGAACCAGTTTAAACTGGATAATACCAGACTGAACCGGTTTAAGCCGGATTAAACCGGACTGAACCGGTTTAAATCGGTTTAAACCGTATAAAACCGGATTAAACCGGTTTAAACTGGATAAACCGGATTGAATCGGTTAAAACCGGTTTAAACCGGATAAAACCGGATAGAACCGGTATAAACCGGATAGAACCCGATTGAACCAGTTTAAACCGGATAAAACCGGATTGATCCGGTTTAAACCGGTTTCAACCGGATAAAACCGGATTGAACCGGTTTAAACCGGTTTAAACCAGATAGAACCGGATAGAACCGGTTTAAACCGGATAGAACCGGATAGAACCGGTTTAAACCGGATAAAACCGGATTGAACGGGTTTAAACCGGTTTAAAGCGGATAAAACCGGATTGAACCGGTTAAAACCGGATCAAACCGGATTGAACCGGTTGAAACCTGTTTCAACCGGATAGAACCGGATAGAACCGGTTTAAACTGGATAAAACCGGATTGAACTGTTTTAACCGGTTAAAACAGGATAGAACAGGATAGAACCGGTTTAAACCGATTTAAACAGGATAGAACCGGATAGAACCGGTTTAAATGAGATAAAACCGGATTGAACCGTTTTAAACCGGATAAAACCGGATTGAACCGATTCAAACTGGTTGAAACCGGATAAAACCGGATTAAACCGTTTTAAAGCGGTTTAAACCAGATAAAACCAGATTGAACCGGTTTAAGCCGATTAAAACCGGATTGAACTGGTTTAAACCAGTCTAAACTGGATAAAACCGGTTTAAACTGGATAAAAGCAGATTGAACCGGTTTAAACCAGACGAAACCGGATTGAACTGGTTCAACCGGGTTTAAACCGGATAAAACCGGAGTGAACTGGTTTAAACCGGATAAAACAGGATTGAACCGGTTGAAACCGGATAAAACCGGATCGAACCGTTTCATACCGGTTTAAACCAGATGTAAACGGAATGAACCAGTTTAAACCGGATAAAACCGGACTGAACCGGTTTAACCCGGATAAAACCGGATTGAACCGTTTCAAACCGGTTTTAACCAGATAAAAACGGAATGAACCGGTTTAAACCGGATAAAACCGGATTGAACCGGTTTAAACCGGATAAAACCGGATTGAACCGGTTTAAACCGGTTTCAAATGTATAGAACCGGATAGAACCGGTTTAAACCGGATAAAACAGGATTGAACTGGTTTAAACAGGATAAAACAGGATTGAACTGGTTTAAACTGGCTTCAACCGGATAGAAACGGATAGAGCCTGTTTAAACTGGATAAACCCGGATTGAACCGGCTTAAACCGGTTTAAACTGGATAAAACCGGATTGAACCGGTTCAAACCGGTTTAAACCGGATAGAACCAGTTTAAACCCGTTTAAACCGGATAAAACCGGATTGAACCGGTTTAAACCGTTTTAAACCGGATAAAACCGGATTGAACCAGCTTAACCCGGTTTAAACCGGATAAAACTGGATAGAACCGGTTTAAACCGGATAAAACCGGATTGATCCGGTTTAAACCGGTTTAAACAGGATAAAACAGGATTGAACTGGTTTATACCGGTTTAAACCGGATAAAACCGGTTTAAACGGGATAAAAACAAATTGAACCAGTTTAAACTGGATAATACCAGACTGAACCGGTTTAAGCCGGATAAAACCGGACTGAACCAGTTTAAATCGTTTTAAACCGTATAAAACCGGATTGAACCGGATTAAACCGGTTTAAACTGGATAAACCGGGTTGAATCGGTTAAAACCGGTTTAAACCGGATAAAACCCGATAGAACTGGTATAAACCGGATAAAAACGGATTGAACCAGTTTAAACCGGTTAAAACCGGATTGATCCGGTTTAAACCGGTTTAAACCGGATAAAACCGGATTGAACCGGTTTAAACCGGTTTAAACCAGATAGAACCGGATAGAACCGGTTTAAAACGGGTAGAACCGGTTCAAAACGGTTTAAACCGGATAAAACCGGAATGAACTGGTTTAAACCGGTTTAAAACGGATAGAACCGTATAGAAACTGTTTAAACCGGATAAAACAGGATCGAACCGGTGGAAACCGTTTGAAACTGGATAAAAATGGATTGAAAGGTTTTAAACCGGTTTAAACTGGATTAAACTGGAATGAACAGGCTTAAACAGGTCTATACTGGATAAAACTCGATTGAACAGGCTTAAACTGGTATAAAAAGCATAGAACCGGTTTAAACCGGATGAAACCGGATTGAACTGGTTTAAACCGGTTTAAACCGGATAAAACCAGACTGAACCGGTTTAAACCGGATAAAACCGGATTGAACCGGTTTAATACGGTTTCAACCGGATAGAACTGGTTTAAACCGGATAAAACCTGATTGAACCGGTTTTAAACTGGTTTCAACCGGATAGAACCGGATAGAACCGGTTTAAAATGGATAAAACCGGATTGAACCGGCTTAAACCGGTTTAAATCAGATAAAACCGGATTGAACCGTTTCAAACCGGTTTAAACCGGATAAAACCAGATTGAACTGGGTTAAACCGGATAAAACTGGATTGAACCGGCTTAAACCGGTTTAAACCGGATAAAACCGGATTTAACCGGTTCAAACCGGTTTAAACCGGATAAAACCGGAATGAACTGGTTTAAACCGGTTTAAAACGGATAGAACCGGATAGAAACAGTTTAAACCGGATAAAACCGGATTGAACTGGATTAAACCGGTTTAAAACGGATAAAACCGGTTTAAACCGGATAAAACCAAATTGAACCATTTTAAACCGGATAAAACCAGACTGAACCGGTTTAAACCGGTTTAAACCGGATAAAACCAGACTGAACCGGTTTAAACCGGATAAAACCGGATTGAACAGGTTTAATACGGTTTCAACCGGATAGAACTGGTTTAAATCGGATAAAACCTGATTGAACCGGTTTAAACCGGTTTCAAATGTATAGAACCGGATAGAACCGGTTTAAACCGGATAAAACAGGATTGAACTGGTTTAAACAGGATAAAGCCGGATTGAACCGGTTTAAACCGGTTTCAACCGGGTAAAACGAGATTGAACCGGTTTAAACCGGATAAATCCGGAATGAACTGGTTTAAACCGGAAAAAACTGGATTGAACCGGTTTAAACCGTTTTAAATCGGATAAATCCGGAATGAACTGGTTTAAACCGGTTTAAACTGGATAGAACTGCATAGAACCGATTTAAACCGGATAAAACCGGATTGAACCGGTTCAAACCGGATAATACCGGAATGAACCGGTTTAAACCGGATAAAAACGGATTGAAGCGGTTTAAACTGGTTTAAATCTGATAAAACCGGATCGATCCGGCTTAAACTGGTTTAAACCGGATAAAACTGGTTTAAACTGGATAAAACCGATTGAACCGGTTTAAACCGTTTTAAACTGGATAAAACCAGATTGAACCGGTTTAAACTGGATAAAAACGGATAGAACCGGTTTAAACCGGTTTAAACCAGATTGAACTGGATAGAATCGGTTTAAACCGGATAAAACCGGACTGAACAGGTTTAAACCGGATAAAAACGGATTGAACCGGTTTAAACAGGATAAAACCGGATAGAACCGGTTCTAACCGGCATAAACCGGATTGAACTGGGTAGAACCGGTTTAGAGCCTGTTTAAACTGGATAAAACCGGATTGAAACGGCTTAAACCGGTTTAAACTGGATAAAACCGGATTGAACCGGTTCAAACCGGTTTAAACCGTATAGAACCAGTTTAAACCCGTTTAAACCGGATAAAACCGGATTGAACCAGTTTAAACCATTTTAAACCGGATAAAACCGGATTGAACCAGCTTAACCTGGTTTAAACCGGATAAAACTGGATTGAACCGGTTTAAACCGGATAAAACCGGATTGATCCGGTTTAAACCGGTTTAAACAGGATAAAACAGGATTGAACTGGTTTATACCGGTTTAAACCGGATAAAACCGGATTGAACAGGATTAAACCGGTTTAAAACGGATAAAACCGGTTTAAAACGGATAAAACCAAATTGAACCAGTTTAATCCGGATAAAACCAGATTGAACCGGTTTAAAACGGATAAAACCGGATTGAACCGGTTTAAACCTGTTTAAACCAGATCAAAACCGATTGAACCGGTTTAAACCGGTTTAAACCAGATAAAACCGGTATGAACAGGCTTAAACCGGTTTAAACCGGATAGAACCGGTTTAAACCCGTTTAAAACGGATAAAACAGGATTGAACCGGTTTAAACCGGTTTAAACCGGATAAAACCGGCAGAAACCGGTTTAAAACGGATAGAACCGGTTTAAACCCATTTAAACCGGATAAAACCGGATTGAACCGGTTTAAACCGGTTTAAACCGGATAAAACCGGATTGAACCAGCTTAAACCGGTTTAAACCAGATAAAACTGGATTGAACCGGTTTAAACCGGATAAAATTGGATTGATCCCGTTTAAACCGTTTTAAACAGGATAAAACCGGATTGAACAGTTTTATACCGGTTTAAACCGGATAAAACCGGTTTAAACGGGATAAAATCAAAATTGAACCAGTTTAAACCGGATAATACCAGATTGAACCGGTTTAAGCCGGATAAAACCGGACTGAACCGGTTTAAATCGGTTTAAACCGTATAAAACCGGATTGAACTGGATTAAACCGGTTTAAACTGGATACACCGGATTGAATGGGTTAAAACCGGTTTAAACCGGATAAAACCAGATTGAACCGGTTTAAACCGGATTGAACCGGATTAAACCAGATTGAAACGGTTTAAACCGGATTGAACCGGCTTCAACCAGATAAAACCGGAATGAACTGGTTTAAACCGGTTTAAACCGGAAAAAAACGGATTGAACCGTTTTAAAGCGGATAAAACCGGATTGAACTGGTTTAAACCTGTTTAAACCAGATAAAAACCGATAGAACCGGTTTAAACCGGTTTAAACCAGATAAAACCGGTATGAACCGGCTTGAACTGGTTTAAACTGGATAGAACTGGTTTAAACCGTTATCCGGTTTAAACCGGATAAAAGTGGCTTGAACCGGCTCAAACCGGTTTAAACCGGATAGAACCAGTTTAAACCGGTTTAAACCGGATAAAACCGGATTGAACCGGTTTAAACCAGTTTAAACCGGATAAAACCGGATTGAACCAGCTTAAACCGGTTTAAACAGGATACAACCGGATTGAAATGGTTTATACCGGTTTAAACCGGATAAAACCGGTTTAAACGGGATAAAACCAAATTGAACCAGTTTAAACTGGATAATACCAGACTGAACCGGTTTAAGCCGGATTAAACCGGACTGAACAGGTTTAAACCGGATAAAAACGGATTGAACAGGTTTAAACCGGATAAAAACGGATTGAACCGGTTTAAACCGGCTTAACCGGATAAAACCGGATTGAACCGGATCAAACCGGTTTAAACCGCTTAGAACAGGTTTAAACCGGATAAAATCGGATTGAACCGGTTTAAACAGGATAAAACCGGATAGAACCGGTTCTAACCGGCATAAACCGGATTGAACTGGGTAGAACCGGTTTAAACGAGATAAAACCGGATTGAACTGGTTTAAACCGGTTTAAACAGGATAGAACTGGATAGAACCGGTTTAAACCGGATAAAACCGGATTGAACCAGTTTAAAGTGGTTTAAACCGGATAAAACCAGATTGAACCGGTCTGAAACCGGATAAAACCGGATAGAACCTGTTTAAACCGGATAAAACTATATTGAACCGGTTTAAACCGGTTTAAACAGGATAGAACCGGTTTAAACTGGATAAAACCGGATTGAACCGGTTTAAACCCGTTTAAACCAGATAAAACCGGATTGAACCGTTTTAAACCGGCTCAAATCGGATAAAAACGGATTGAAGCGGTTTAAACTGGTTTAAACCGGATAAAACCAGATAGAACCGGGTTAAACTGGTTTAAATCGGATAAAACCGGATTGACCCGGTTTCAACCGGTTTAAACTGGATAAAAACGGATTGAACCGGTTTAAAACGGTTTAAACCGGATAAAAACGGTTTAAACTGGATAAAACCAAATTGAACCAGTTTAAACCGGATAAAACCAGATTGAACCGGTTTAAACCAGATAAAACCGGATTGAACCATTTTAAACCGGTTTAAAACAAATAGAACTGGATAGAACCGGTTTAAACCGGATAAGACCTGATTGAAACGGTTTGAACCGGTTTACACCGGATAAAACCGGATTGAACCGGTTTAAACTGGTTTCAACCGGATAGAACCGGATAGAACCTGTTTAAACTGTATAAAACCGGATTGAACCGGCTTAAACCGGTTTAAACCGGATAAAACCGGATTGAACCGGTTCAAACCGGTTTAAACCGGATAAAACCGGAATGAACTGGTTTAAACCGGTTTAAAACGGATAGAACCGGATAGAAACGGTATAAACTGGATAAAACCGGATTGAACCGGTGTAAACCGGTTAAAACAGGATAAAAACGGATTGAAAGGGTTTAAACCGGTATAAACTGGATAAAACCGGAATGAACCGGCTTAAACGGGTCTAAACCGGATAAAACGCGATTGAACAGGCTTAAACTGGTATAAAGAGCATAGAACCGGTTTAAACCGGATAAAACTGTATTGAACCGGTTTAAACCGGTTTAAAACGGATAAAACCAGACTGAACCGGTTTAAACCGGATAAAACCGGATTGAACCGGTTTAAACCAGTTTCAACTGTATAGAACCGGATAGAACCGGTTTAAACCGGATAAAACAGGATTGAACTGGTTTAAACCGAATAAAACAGGATTGAACAGGTTTAAACTGGTTCAAACCGGATAGAACCGGTTTAAACTGGATAAAACCGGATTGAACCGGCTTAAACCGGTTTAAACCGGATAAAACCGGATTGAACCGGTTCAAACCGGTTAAAAACGGATTAAACCGGATTGAACCGGCTCAAACCGGTTTAAACCGGATAAAACCGGAGTGAACTGGATTAAACCGGTATAAAACGGATAAAACCGATTTAAACCGGATAAAACCAAATAGAACCATTTTTAACCGGATAAAACCAGATTGAACCGGTTTAAAATGGATAAAACCAGATTGAACCAGTTTAAACCAGTTTAAACCAGATAGAAATGGATAGAACTGGTTTAAACCGGATAAAACCGGATTGAACCGGTTTGAACTGGTCTAAACCGGATAAAACCGGATTGAACTGGTTTCAACCGGTTTAAACCGGATAAAACAAGATTGAACCAGTTTAAACCGGATAAAACCGGATTGAACCAGCTTAAACTGGTTTAAACTGGATAAAACTGGATTGAACCGGTTTAAACCGGTTTAAAACGGATAAAACCAGATTGAACCGGTTTAAAATGGATAAAACCGGATTGAACCAGTTTAAACCGGTTTAAACCAGATAGAAACGGATAGAACCGGTTTAAACCGGATAAAACCGGATTGAAACGGTTTGAACCGCTCTAAACCGGATAGAACCGGTTTCAACCAGTTTAAACCGGATAAAACCGGATTGAACCGGTTTAAACCGGTTTCAAATGTATAGAACCGGATAGAACCGGTTTAAACCGGATAAAACAGGATTGAACTGGTTTAAACAGGATAAAACAGGATTGAACCGGTTTAAACTGTCTTCAACCGGATAGAAACGGATAGAGCCTGTTTAAACTGGATAAAACCGGATTGAACCGGCTTAAACCGGTTTAAACTGGATAAAACCGGATTGAACCGGTTCAAACCGGTTTAAACCGGATAGAACCAGTTTAAACCCGTTTAAACCGGATAAAACCGGATTGAACCAGCTTAACCCGGTTTAAACCGGATAAAACTGGATTGAACCGGTTTAAACCGGATAAAACCGGATTGATCCGGTTTAAACCGGTTTAAACAGGATAAAACAGGATTGAACTGGTTTATACCGGTTTAAACCGGATAAAACCGGATTGAACAGGATTAAACCGGTTTAAAACGGATAAAACCGGTTTAAAACGGATAAAACCAAATTGAACCAGTTTAATCCGGATAAAACCAGATTGAACCGGTTTAAAACGGATAAAACCGGATTGAACCGGTTTAAACCTGTTTAAACCAGATCAAAACCGATTGAACCGGTTTAAACCGGTTTAAACCAGATAAAACCGGTATGAACAGGCTTAAACCGGTTTAAACCGGATAGAACCGGTTTAAACCCGTTTAAAACGGATAAAACAGGATTGAACCGGTTTAAACCGGTTTAAACCGGATAAAACCGGCAGAAACCGGTTTAAAACGGATAGAACCGGTTTAAACCCATTTAAACCGGATAAAACCGGATTGAACCGGTTTAAACCGGTTTAAACCGGATAAAACCGGATTGAACCAGCTTAAACCGGTTTAAACCGGATAAAACTGGATTGAACCGGTTTAAACCGGATAAAATTGGATTGATCCCGTTTAAACCGTTTTAAACAGGATAAAACCGGATTGAACAGTTTTATACCGGTTTAAACCGGATAAAACCGGTTTAAACGGGATAAAATCAAAACTGAACCAGTTTAAACCGGATAATACCAGATTGAACCGGTTTAAGCCGGATAAAACCGGACTGAACCGGTTTAAATCGGTTTAAACCGTATAAAACCGGATTGAACTGGATTAAACCGGTTTAAACTGGATACACCGGATTGAATGGGTTAAAACCGGTTTAAACCGGATAAAACCAGATTGAACCGGTTTAAACCGGATTGAACCGGATTAAACCAGATTGAAACGGTTTAAACCGGATTGAACCGGCTTCAACCAGATAAAACCGGAATGAACTGGTTTAAACCGGTTTAAACCGGAAAAAACGGATTGAACCGTTTTAAAGCGGATAAAACCGGATTGAACTGGTTTAAACCTGTTTAAACCAGATAAAAACCGATAGAACCGGTTTAAACCGGTTTAAACCAGATAAAACCGGTATGAACCGGCTTAAACTGGTTTAAACTGGATAGAACTGGTTTAAACCGTTATCCAGTTTAAACCGGATAAAAGTGGCTTGAACCGGCTCAAACCGGTTTAAACCGGATAGAACCAGTTTAAACCGGTTTAAACCGGATAAAACCGGATTGAACCGGTTTAAACCGGTTTAAACCGGATAAAACCGGATTGAACCAGCTTAAACCGGTTTAAACAGGATACAACCGGATTGAAATGGTTTATACCGGTTTAAACCGGATAAAACCGGTTTAAACGGGATAAAACCAAATTGAACCAGTTTAAACTGGATAATACCAGACTGAACCGGTTTAAGCCGGATTAAACCGGACTGAACCGGTTTAAATCGGTTTAAACCGTATAAAACCGGATTAAACCGGTTTAAACTGGATAAACCGGATTGAATCGGTTAAAACCGGTTTAAACCGGATAAAACCGGATAGAACCGGTATAAACCGGATAGAACCCGATTGAACCAGTTTAAACCGGATAAAACCGGATTGATCCGGTTTAAACCGGTTTAAACCGGATAAAACCAGATTGAACGGGTTTAAACCGGTTTAAACCAGATAGAACCGGATAGAACCGGTTTAAACCGGATAGAACCGGATAGAACCGGTTTAAACCGGATAAAACCGGATTGAACGGGTTTAAACCGGTTTAAAGCGGATAAAACCGGATTGAACCGGTTAAAACCGGATCAAACCGGATTGAACCGGTTGAAACCTGTTTCAACCGGATAGAACCGGATAGAACCGGTTTAAACTGGATAAAACCGGATTGAACTGTTTTAACCGGTTAAAACAGGATAGAACAGGATAGAACCGGTTTAAACCGATTTAAACAGGATAGAACCGGATAGAACCGGTTTAAACGAGATAAAACCGGATTGAACGGTTTTAAACCGGATAAAACCGGATTGAACCGGTTCAAACTGGTTGAACCCGGATAAAACCGGATTAAACCGTTTTAAAGCGGTTTAAACCAGATAAAACCCGATTGAACCGGTTTAAGCCGATTAAAACCGGATTGAACTGGTTTAAACCAGTCTACACCGGATAAAACCAGTTTAAACTGGATAAAAGCAGATTGAACCGGTTTAAACCAGACAAAACCGGATTGAACTGGTTCAACCGGGTTTAAACCGGATAAAACCGGAGTGAACTGGTTTAAACCGGATAAAACAGGATTGAACCGGTTGAAACCGGATAAAACCGGATCGAACCGTTTCATACCGGTTTAAACCAGATGTAAACGGAATGAACCAGTTTAAACCGGATAAAACCGGACTGAACCGGTTTAAACCGGATAAAACCGGATTGAACCGGTTTAAACCGGATAAAACCGGATTGAACCGGTTTAAACCGGTTTCAAATGTATAGAACCGGATAGAACCGGTTTAAACCGGATAAAACAGGATTGAACTGGTTTAAACAGGATAAAACAGGATTGAACTGGTTTAAACTGGCTTCAACCGGATAGAAACGGATAGAGCCTGTTTAAACTGGATAAACCCGGATTGAACCGGCTTAAACCGGTTTAAACTGGATAAAACCGGATTGAACCGGTTCAAACCGGTTTAAACGGGATAGAACCAGTTTAAACCCGTTTAAACCGGATAAAACCGGATTGAACCGGTTTAAACCGTTTTAAACCGGATAAAACCGGATTGAACCAGCTTAACCCGGTTTAAACCGGATAAAACTGGATAGAACCGGTTTAAACCGGATAAAACCGGATTGATCCGGTTTAAACTGGTTTAAACAGGATAAAACAGGATTGAACTGGTTTATACCGGTTTAAACCGGATAAAACCGGTTTAAACGGGATAAAACCAAATTGAACCAGTTTAAACTGGATAATACCAGACTGAACCGGTTTAAGCCGGATAAAACCGGACTGAACCGGTTTAAATCGGTTTAAACCGTATAAAACCGGATTGAACCGGATTAAACCGGTTTAAACTGGATAAACCGGGTTGAATCGGTTAAAACCGGTTTAAACCGGATAAAACCGGATAGAACTGGTATAAACCGGATAAAAACGGATTGAACCAGTTTAAACCAGATAAAACCGGATTGATCCGGTTTAAACCAGTTTAAACCGGATAAAACCGGATTGAACCGGTTTAAACCGGTTTAAACCAGATAGAACCGGATAGAACCGGTTTAAAACGGGTAGAACCGGTTCAAACCGGTTTGAACCGGATAAAACCGGAATGAACTGGTTTAAACCGGTTTAAAACGGATAGAACCGGATAGAAACGGTTTAAACCGGATAAAACCGGATCAAACCGGTGGAAACCGTTTGAAACCGGATAAAAATGGATTGAAAGGGTTTAAACCGGTTTAAACTGGATTAAACTGGAATGAACAGGCTTAAACAGGTCTATACTGGATAAAACTCGATTGAACAGGCTTAAACTGGTATAAAAAGCATAGAACCGGTTTAAACCGGATAAAACCGGATTGAACTGGTTTAAACCGGTTTAAACCGGATAAAACCAGACTGAACCGGTTTAAACCGGATAAAACCGGATTGAACCGGTTTAATACGGTTTCAACCGGATAGAACTGGTTTAAACCGGATAAAACCTGATTGAACCGGTTTAAACTGGTTTCAACCGGATAGAACCGGATAGAACCGGTTTAAAATGGATAAAACCGGATTGAACCGGCTTAAACCGGTTTAAATCAGATAAAACCGGATTGAACCGTTTCAAACCAGTTTAAACCGGATAAAACCAGATTGAACTGGGTTAAACCGGATAAAACTGGATTGAACCGGCTTAAACCGGTTTAAACCGGATAAAACCGGATTTAACCGGTTCAAACCGGTTTAAACCGGATAAAACCGGAATGAACTGGTTTAAACCGGTTTAAAACGGATAGAACCGGATAGAAACAGTTTAAACCGGATAAAACCGGATTGAACTGGATTAAACCGGTTTAAAACGGATAAAACCGGTTTAAACCGGATAAAACCAAATTGAACCATTTTAAACCGGATAAAACCGGATTGAACCGGTTTAATACGGTTTCAACCGGATAGAACTGGTTTAAATCGGATAAAACCTGATTGAACCGGTTTAAACCGGTTTCAAATGTATAGAACCGGATAGAACCGGTTTAAACCGGATAAAACAGGATTGAACTGGTTTAAAGCGGATAAAGCCGGACTGAACCGGTTTAAACCGGTTTCAACCGGGTAAAACGAGATTGAACCGGTTTAAACCGGATAAATCCGGAATGAACTGGTTTAAACCGGAAAAAACTGGATTGAACCGGTTTAAACCATTTTAAATCGGATAAATCCGGAATGAACTGGTTTAAACCGGTTTAAACTGGATAGAACTGCATAGAACCGATTTAAACCGGATAAAACCGGATTGAACCGGTTCAAACCGGATAATACCGGAATGAACCGGTTTAAACCGGATAAGAACGGATTGAAGCGGTTTAAACTGGTTTAAATCTGATAAAACCGGATCGATCCGGCTTAAACTGGTTTAAACCGGATAAAACTGGTTTAAACTGGATAAAACCGATTGAACCGGTTTAAACCATTTTAAACTGGATAAAACCAGATTGAACCGGTTTAAACTGGATAAAAACGGATAGAACCGGTTTAAACCGGTTTAAACCAGATTGAACTGGATAGAATCGGTTTAAACCGGATAAAACCGGATTGAACAGGTTTAAACCGGATAAAAACGGATTGAACAGGTTTAAACCGGATAAAAACGGATTGAACAGGTTTAAACCGGATAAAAATGGATTGAACCGGTTTAAACCGGCTTAACCGGATAAAACCGGATTTAACCGGATCAAACCGGTTTAAACCGGTTAGAACAGGTTTAAACCGGATAAAATCGGATTGAACCGGTTTAAACAGGATAAAACCGGATAGAACCGGTTCTAACCGGCATAAACCGGATTGAACTGGGTAGAACCGGTTTAAACGAGATAAAACCGGATTGAACTGGTTTAAACCGGTTTAAACAGGATAGAACTGGATAGAACCGGTTTAAACCGGATAAAACCGGATTGAACCAGTTTAAAGTGGTTTAAACCGGATAAAACCAGATTGAACCGGTCTGAAACCGGATAAAACCGGATAGAACCTGTTTAAACCGGATAAAACTATATTGAACCGGTTTAAACCGGTTTAAACAGGATAGAACCGGTTTAAACTGGATAAAACCGGATTGAACCGGGTTAAACCCGTTTAAACCAGATAAAACCGGATTGAACCGTTTTAAACCGGCTCAAATCAGATAAAAACGGATTGAAGCGGTTTAAACTGGTTTAAACCGGATAAAACCAGATAGAACCGGGTTAAACCGGTTTAAATCGGATAAAACCGGATTGACCCGGTTTCAACCGGTTTAAACTGGATAAAAACGGATTGAACCGGTTTAAAACGGTTTAAACCGGATAAAAACGGTTTAAACCGGATAAAACCAAATTGAACCAGTTTAAACCGGATAAAACCAGATTGAACCGGTTTAAACCAGATAAAACCGGATTGAACCATTTTAAACCGGTTTAAAACAAATAGAACCGGATAGAACCGGTTTAAACCGGATAAGACCTGATTGAAACGGTTTGAACCGGTTTAAACCGGATAAAACCGGATTGAACCGGTTTAAACTGGTTTCAACCGGATAGAACCGGATAGAACCTGTTTAAACTGTATAAAACCGGATTGAACCGGCTTAAACCGGTTTAAACCGGATAAAACCGGATTGAACCGGTTCAAACCGGTTTAAACCGGATAATACCGGAATGAACTGGTTTAAACCGGTTTAAAAGGGATAGAACCGGATAGAAACGGTATAAACTGGATAAAACCGGATTGAACCGGTGTAAACCGGTTGAAACAGGATAAAAACGGATTGAAAGGGTTTAAACCGGTATAAACTGGATAAAACCGGAATGAACCGGCTTAAACGGGTCTAAACCGGATAAAACGCGATTGAACAGGCTTAAACTGGTATAAAGAGCATAGAACCGGTTTAAACCGGATAAAACTGTATTGAACCGGTTTAAACCGGTTTAAAACGGATAAAACCAGACTGAACCGGTTTAAACCGGATAAAACCGGATTGAACCGGTTTAAACCAGTTTCAACTGTATAGAACCGGATAGAACCGGTTTAAACCGGATAAAACAGGATTGAACTGGTTTAAACCGGATAAAACAGGATTGAACAGGTTTAAACTGGTTCAAACCGGATAGAACCGGTTTAAACTGGATAAAACCGGATTGAACCGGCTTAAACCGGTTTAAACCGGATAAAACCGGATTGAACCGGTTCAAACCGGTTTAAAACGGATTAAACCGGATTGAACCGGCTCAAACCGGTTTAAACCGGATAAAACCGGAGTGAACTGGTTTAAACCGGCTTAAAACGGATAGAACCGGATACAAACGGTTTAAACCGGATAAAACCGGATTGAACTGGATTAAACCAGTTTAAAACGGATAAAACCGATTTAAACCGGATAAAACCAAATAGAACCATTTTTAACCGGATAAAACCAGATTGAACCGGTTTAAAATGGATAAAACCGGATTGAACCAGTTTAAACCAGTTTAAACCAGATAGAAATGGATAGAACTGGTTTAAACCGGATAAAACCGGATTGAACCGGTTTGAACTGGTCTAAACCGGATAAAACCGGATTGAACTGGTTTCAACCGGTTTAAACCGGATAAAACAAGATTGAACCAGTTTAAACCGGATAAAACCGGATTGAACCAGCTTAAACTGGTTTAAACTGGATAAAACTGGATTGAACCGGTTTAAACCGGTTTAAAACGGATAAAACCAGATTGAACCGGTTTAAAATGGATAAAACCGGATTGAACCAGTTTAAACCGGTTTAAACCAGATAGAAACGGATAGAACCGGTTTAAACCGGATAAAACCGGATTGAAACGGTTTGAACCGCTCTAAACCGGATAGAACCGGTTTCAACCAGTTTAAACCGGATAAAACCGGATTGAACCGGTTTAAACCGGATAAAACCGGATTGAACCGGTTTAAACCGGTTTCAAATGTTTAGAACCGGATAGAACCGGTTTAAACCGGATAAAAGAGGATTGAACTGGTTTAAACAGGATAAAACAGGATTGAACCGGTTTAAACTGGCTTCAACCGGATAGAAACGGATAGAGCCTGTTTAAACTGGATAAAACCGGATTGAACCGGCTTAAACCGGTTTAAACTGGATAAAACCGGATTGAACCGGTTCAAACCGGTTTAAACCGGATAGAACCAGTTTAAACCCGTTTAAACCGGATAAAACCGGATTGAAACAGTTTAAACCATTTTAAACCGGATAAAACCGGATTGAACCAGTTTAACCCGGTTTAAACCGGATAAACCTGGATTGAACCGGTTTAAACCGGATAAAACCGGATTGATCCGGTTTAAACCGGTTTAAACAGGATAAAACAGGATTGAACTGGTTTATACCGGTTTAAACCGGATAAAACCGGATTGAACAGGATTAAACCGGTTTAAAACGGATAAAACCGGTTTAAAACGGATAAAACCAAATTGAACCAGTTTAAACCGGATAAAACCAGATTGAACCGGTTTAAATTGGATAAAACCGGATTGAACCGGTTTAAACCTGTTTAAACCAGATCAAAACCGATTGAACCGGTTTAAACCGGTTTAAACCAGATAAAACCGGTATGAACAGGCTTAAACCGGTTTAAACCGGATAGAACCGGTTTAAACCCATTTAAAACGGATAAAACAGGATTGAACCGGTTTAAACCGATTTAAACCGGATAAAACCGGCAGAAACCGGTTTAAACCGGATAGAACCGGTTTAAACCCGTTTAAACCGGATAAAACCGGATTGAACCGGTTTAAACCGGTTTAAACCGGATAAAACCGGATTGAACCAGCTTAACCCGGTTTAAACCGGATAAAACTGGATAGAACCGGTTTAAAACGGATAAAACCGGATTGATCCGGTTTAAACCGGTTTGAACCGGATAAAACCGGAATGAACTGGTTTAAACCGGTTTAAAACGGATAGAACCGGATAGAAACGGTTTAAACCAGATAAAACCGGATCGAACCGGTGGAAACCGTTTGAAACCGGATAAAAATGGATTGAAAGGGTTTAAACCGGTTTAAACTGGATTAAACTGGAATGAACAGGCTTAAACAGGTCTATACTGGATAAAACTCGATTGAACAGGCTTAAACTGGTATAAAAAGCATAGAACCGGTTTAAACCGGATAAAACCGGATTGAACTGGTTTAAACCGGTTTAAACCGGATAAAACCAGACTGAACCGGTTTAAACCGGATAAAACCGGATTGAACCGGTTTAATACGGTTTCAACCGGATAGAACTGGTTTAAACCGGATAAAACCTGATTGAACCGGTTTAAACTGGTTTCAACCGGATAGAACCGGATAGAACCGGTTTAAAATGGATAAAACCGGATTGAACCGGCTTAAACCGGTTTAAATCAGATAAAACCGGATTGAACCGTTTCAAACCAGTTTAAACCGGATAAAACCAGATTGAACTGGGTTAAACCGGATAAAACTGGATTGAACCGGCTTAAACCGGTTTAAACCGGATAAAACCGGATTTAACCGGTTCAAACCGGTTTAAACCGGATAAAACCGGAATGAACTGGTTTAAACCGGTTTAAAACGGATAGAACCGGATAGAAACAGTTTAAACCGGATAAAACCGGATTGAACTGGATTAAACCGGTTTAAAACGGATAAAACCGGTTTAAACCGGATAAAACCAAATTGAACCATTTTAAACCGGATAAAACCAGACTGAACCGGTTTAAACCGGTTTAAACCGGATAAAACCAGACTGAACCGATTTAAACCGGATAAAACCGGATTGAACCGGTTTAATACGGTTTCAACCGGATAGAACTGGTTTAAATCGGATAAAACCTGATTGAACCGGTTTAAACCGGTTTCAAATGTATAGAACCGGAAAGAACCGGTTTAAACCGGATAAAACAGGATTGAACTGGTTTAAAGCGGATAAAGACGGATTGAACCGGTTTAAACCGGTTTCAACCGGGTAAAACGAGATTGAACCGGTTTAAACCGGATAAATCCGGAATGAACTGGTTTAAACCGGAAAAAACTGGATTGAACCGGTTTAAACCGTTTTAAATCGGATAAATCCGGAATGAACTGGTTTAAACCGGTTTAAACTGGATAGAACTGCATAGAACCGATTTAAACCGGATAAAACCGGATTGAACCGGTTCAAACCGGATAATACCGGAATGAACCGGTTTAAACCGGATAAGAACGGATTGAAGCGGTTTAAACTGGTTTAAATCTGATAAAACCGGATCGATCCGGCTTAAACTGGTTTAAACCGGATAAAACTGGTTTAAACTGGATAAAACCGATTGAACCGGTTTAAACCGTTTTAAACTGCATAAAACCAGATTGAACCGGTTTAAACTGGATAAAAACGGATAGAACCGGTTTAAACCGGTTTAAACCAGATTGAACTGGATAGAATCGGTTTAAGCCGGATAAAACCGGATTGAACAGGTTTAAACCGGATAAAAACGGATTGAACAGGTTTAAACCGGATAAAAACGGATTGAACCGGTTTAAACCGGCTTAACCGGATAAAACCGGATTGAACCGGATCAAACCGGTTTAAACCGGTTAGAACAGGTTTAAACCGGATAAAATCGGATTGAACCGGTTTAAACAGGATAAAACCGGATAGAACCGGTTCTAACCGGCATAAACCGGATTGAACTGGGTAGAACCGGTTTAAACGAGATAAAACCGGATTGAACTGGTTTAAACCGGTTTAAACAGGATAGAACTGGATAGAACCGGTTTAAACTGGATAAAACCGGATTGAACCAGTTTAAAGTGGTTTAAACCGGATAAAACCAGATTGAACCGGTCTGAAACCGGATAAAACTGGATAGAACCTGTTTAAACCGGATAAAACTATATTGAACCGGTTTAAACCGGTTTAAACAGGATAGAACCGGTTTAAACTGGATAAAACCGGATTGAACCGGTTTAAACCCGTTTAAACCAGATAAAACCGGATTGAACCGTTTTAAACCGGCTCAAATCGGATAAAAACGGATTGAAGCGGTTTAAACTGGTTTAAACCGGATAAAACCAGATAGAACCGGGTTAAACTGGTTTAAATCGGATAAAACCGGATTGACCCGGTTTCAACCGGTTTAAACTGGATAAAAACGGATTGAACCGGTTTAAAACGGTTTAAACCGGATAAAAACGGTTTAAACCGGATAAAACCAAATTGAACCAGTTTAAACCGGATAAAACCAGATTGAACCGGTTTAAACCAGATAAAACCGGATTGAACCATTTTAAACCGGTTTAAAACAAATAGAACCGGATAGAACCGGTTTAAACCGGATAAGACCTGATTGAAACGGTTTGAACCGGTTTAAACCGGATAAAACCGGATTGAACCGGTTTAAAATGGTTTCAACCGGATAGAACCGGATAGAACCTGTTTAAACTGTATAAAACCGGATTGAACCGGCTTAAACCGGTTTAAACCGGATAAAACCGGATTGAACCGGTTCAAACCGGTTTAAACCGTATAAAACCGGAATGAACTGGTTTAAACCGGTTTAAAACGGATAGAACCGGATAGAAACGGTATAAACTGGATAAAACCGGATTGAACCGGTGTAAACCGGTTGAAACAGGATAAAAACGGATTGAAAGGGTTTAAACCGGTATAAACTGGATAAAACCGGAATGAACCGGCTTAAACGGGTCTAAACCGGATAAAACGCGATTGAACAGGCTTAAACTGGTATAAAGAGCATAGAACCGGTTTAAACCGGATAAAACTGTATTGAACCGGTTTAAACCGGTTTAAAACGGATAAAACCAGACTGAACCGGTTTAAACCGGATAAAACCGGATTGAACCGGTTTAAACCAGTTTCAACTGTATAGAACCGGATAGAACCGGTTTAAACTGGATAAAACAGGATTGAACTGGTTTAAACCGGATAAAACAGGATTGAACAGGTTTAAACTGGTTCAAACCGGATAGAACCGGTTTAAACTGGATAAAACCGGATTGAACCGGCTTAAACCGGTTTAAACCGGATAAAACCGGATTGAACCGGCTCAAACCGGTTTAAACCGGATAAAACCGGAGTGAACTGGTTTAAACCGGCTTAAAACGGATAGAACCGGATACAAACGGTTTAAACCGGATAAAACCGGATTGAACTGGATTAAACCGGTTTAAAACGGATAAAACCGATTTAAACCGGATAAAACCAAATAGAACCATTTTTAACCGGATAAAACCAGATTGAACCGGTTTAAAATGGATAAAACCGGATTGAACCAGTTTAAACCAGTTTAAACCAGATAGAAATGGATAGAACTGGTTTAAACCGGATAAAACCGGATTGAACCGGTTTGAACTGGTCTAAACCGGATAAAACCGGATTGAACTGGTTTCAACCGGTTTAAACCGGATAAAACAAGATTGAACCAGTTTAAACCGGATAAAACCGGATTGAACCAGCTTAAACTGGTTTAAACTGGATAAAACTGGATTGAACCGGTTTAAACCGGTTTAAAACGGATAAAACCAGATTGAACCGGTTTAAAATGGATAAAACCGGATTGAACCAGTTTAAACCGGTTTAAACCAGATAGAAACGGATAGAACCGGTTTAAACCGGATAAAACCGGATTGAAACGGTTTGAACCGCTCTAAACCGGATAGAACCGGTTTCAACCAGTTTAAACCGGATAAAACCGGATAGAAACGGTTTAAACCGGATAAAACCGGATCGAACCGGTGGAAACCGTTTGAAACCGGATAAAAATGGATTGAAAGGGTTTAAACCGGTTTAAACTGGATTAAACTGGAATGAACAGGCTTAAACAGGTCTATACTGGATAAAACTCGATTGAACAGGCTTAAACTGGTATAAAAAGCATAGAACCGGTTTAAACCGGATAAAACCGGATTGAAATGGTTTATACCGGTTTAAACCGGATAAAACCGGTTTAAACGGGATAAAACCAAATTGAACCAGTTTAAACTGGATAATACCAGACTGAACCGGTTTAAGCCGGATTAAACCGGACTGAACCGGTTTAAATCGGTTTAAACCGTATAAAACCGGATTAAACCGGTTTAAACTGGATAAACCGGATTGAACCGGTTCAAACCGGTTTAAACCGGATAGAACCAGTTTAAACCCGTTTAAACCGGATAAAACCGGATTGAACCAGTTTAAACCATTTTAAACCGGATAAAACCGGATTGAACCAGCTTAACCCGGTTTAAACCGGATAAAACTGGATTGAACCGGTTTTAAACCGGATAAAACCGGATTGATCCGGTTTAAACCGGTTTAAACAGGATAAAACAGGATTGAACTGGTTTATACCGGTTTAAACCGGATAAAACCGGATTGAACAGGATTAAACCGGTTTAAAACGGATAAAACCGGTTTAAAATGGATAAAACCAAATTGAACCAGTTTAAACCGGATAAAACCAGATTGAACCGGTTTAAAACGGATAAAACCGGATTGAACCGGTTTAAACCTGTTTAAACCAGATCAAAACCGATTGAACCGGTTTAAACCGGTTTAAACCAGATAAAACCGGTATGAACAGGCTTAAACCGGTTTAAACCGGATAGAACCGGTTTAAACCCGTTTAAAACGGATAAAACAGGATTGAACCAGTTTAAACCGGTTTAAAACGGATAAAACCGGCAGAAACCGGTTTAAACCGGATAGAACCGGTTTAAACCTGTTTAAACCGGATAAAACCGGATTGAACCGCTATAAACCGGTTTAAACCGGATAAAACCGGATTGAACCAGCTTAAAACGGTTTAAACCGGATAAAACTGGATTGAACCGGTTTAAACCGGATAAAATTTGATTGATCCCGTTTAAACCGTTTTAAACAGGATAAAACCGGATTGAACAGTTTTATACCGGTTTAAACCGGATAAAACCGGTTTAAACGGGATAAAATCAAAATTGAACCAGTTTAAACCGGATAATACCAGATTGAACCGGTTTAAGCCGGATAAAACCGGACTGAACCGGTTTAAATCGGTTTAAACCGTATAAAACCGGATTGAACTGGATTAAACCGGTTTAAACTGGATACACCGGATTGAATCGGTTAAAACCGGTTTAAACCGGATAAAACCAGATTGAACCGGTTTAAACCGGATTGAACCGGATTAAACCGGTTTCAACTGGATAGAACCGGACAGAACCGGTTTAAACCGGATAAAACCAGATTGAATCGGTTTAAACCGGTTCAAACCGGATAAAACCAGATTGAAACGGTTTAAACCGGATTGAACCGGCTTCAACCAGATAAAACCGGAATGAACTGGTTTAAACCGGTTTAAACCGGAAAAAACGGATTGAACCGTTTTAAAGCGGATAAAACCGGATTGAACTGGTTTAAACCTGTTTAAACCAGATAAAAACCGATAGAACCGGTTTAAACCGGTTTAAACCAGATAAAACCGGTATGAACCGGCTTAAACTGGTTTAAACTGGATAGAACTGGTTTAAACCGTTATCCGGTTTAAACCGGATAAAAGTGGCATGAACCGGCTCAAACCGGTTTAAACCGGATAGAACCAGTTTAAACCGGTTTAAACCGGATAAAACCGGATTGAACCGGTTTAAACCGGTTTAAACCGGATAAAACCGGATTGAACCAGCTTAAACCGGTTTAAACAGGATACAACCGGATTGAAATGGTTTATACCGGTTTAAACCGGATAAAACCGGTTTAAACGGGATAAAACCAAATTGAACCAGTTTAAACTGGAAAATACCAGACTGAACCGGTTTAAGCCGGATTAAACCGGACTGAACCGGTTTAAATCGGTTTAAACCGTATAAAACCGGATTAAACCGGTTTAAACTGGATAAACCGGATTGAATCGGTTAAAACCGGTTTAAACCGGATAAAACCGGATAGAACCGGTATAAACCGGATAGAACCCGATTGAACCAGTTTAAACCGGATAAAACCGGATTGATCCGGTTTAAACCGGTTTAAACCGGATAAAACCGGATTGAACCGGTTTAAACCGGTTTAAACCAGATAGAACCGGATAGAACCGGTTTAAACCGGATAGAACCGGATAGAACCGGTTTAAACCGGATAAAACCGGATTGAACGGGTTTAAACCGGTTTAAAGCGGATAAAACCGGATTGAACCGGTTAAAACCGGATCAAACCGGATTGAACCGGTTGAAACCTGTTTCAACCGGATAGAACCGGATAGAACCGGTTTAAACTGGATAAAACCGGATTGAACTGTTTTAACCGGTTAAAACAGGATAGAACAGGATAGAACCGGTTTAAACCGATTTAAACAGGATAGAACCGGATAGAACCGGTTTAAACGAGATAAAACCCGATTGAACCGTTTTAAACCGGATAAAACCGGATTGAACCGGTTCAAACTGGTTGAACCCGGATAAAACCGGATTAAACCGTTTTAAAGCGGTTTAAACCAGATAAAACCAGATTGAACCGGTTTAAGCCGATTAAAACCGGATTGAACTGGTTTAAACCAGTCTACACCGGATAAAACCGGTTTAAACTGGATAAAAGCAGATTGAACCGGTTTAAACCAGACAAAACCGGATTGAACTGGTTCAACCAGGTTTAAACCGGATAAAACCGGAGTGAACTGGTTTAAACCGGATAAAACAGGATTGAACCGGTTGAAACCGGATAAAACCGGATCGAACCGTTTCATACCGGTTTAAACCAGATGTAAACGGAATGAACCAGTTTAAACCGGATAAAACCGGACTGAACCGGTTTAACCCGGATAAAACCGGATTGAACCGTTTCAAACCGGTTTTAACCAGATAAAACCGGAATGAACCGGTTTAAACCGGATAAAACCGGATTGAACCGGTTTAAACCGGATAAAACCGGATTGAACCGGTTTTAAACCGGTTTCAAATGTATAGAACCGGATAGAACCGGTTTAAACCGGATAAAACAGGATTGAACTGGTTTAAACAGGATAAAACAGGATTGAACTGGTTTAAACTGGCTTCAACCGGATAGAAACGGATAGAGCCTGTTTAAACTGGATAAACCCGGATTGAACCGGCTTAAACCGGTTTAAACTGGATAAAACCGGATTGAACCGGTTCAAACCGGATTAAACAGGATAGAACCAGTTTAAACCCGTTTAAACCGGATAAAACCGGATTGAACCGGTTTTAAACCGTTTTAAACCGGATAAAACCGGATTGAACCAGCTTAACCCGGTTTAAACCGGATAAAACTGGATAGAACCGGTTTAAACCGGATAAAACCGGATTGATCCGGTTTAAACCGGTTTAAACAGGATAAAACAGGATTGAACTGGTTTATACCGGTTTACACCGGATAAAACCGGTTTAAAGGGGATAAAACCAAATTGAACCAGTTTAAACTGGATAATACCAGACTGAACCGGTTTAAGCCGGATAAAACCGGACTGAACCGGTTTAAATCGGTTTAAACCGTATAAAACCGGATTGAACCGGATTAAACCGGTTTAAACTGGATAAACCGGGTTGAATCGGTTAAAACCGGTTTAAACCGGATAAAACCGGATAGAACTGGTATAAACCGGATAAAAACGGATTGAACCAGTTTAAACCGGATAAAACCGGATTGATCCGGTTTAAACCAGTTTAAACCGGATAAAATCGGATTGAACCGGTTTAAACCGGTTTAAACCAGATAGAACCGGATAGAACCGGTTTAAAACGGGTAGAACCGGTTCAAACCGGTTTGAACCGGATAAAACCGGAATGAACTGGTTTAAACCGGTTTAAAACGGATAGAACCGGATAGAAACGGTTTAAACCAGATAAAACCGGATCGAACCGGTGGAAACCGTTTGAAACCGGATAAAAATGGATTGAAAGGGTTTAAACCGGTTTAAACTGGATTAAACTGGAATGAACAGGCTTAAACAGGTCTATACTGGATAAAACTCGATTGAACAGGCTTAAACTGGTATAAAAAGCATAGAACTGGTTTAAACCGGATAAAACCGGATTGAACTGGTTTAAACCGGTTTAAACCGGATAAAACCAGACTGAACCGGTTTAAACCGGATAAAACCGGATTGAACCGGTTTAATACGGTTTCAACCGGATAGAACTGGTTTAAACCGGATAAAACCTGATTGAACCGGTTTAAACTGGTTTCAACCGGATAGAACCGGATAGAACCGGTTTAAAATGGATAAAACCGGATTGAACCGGCTTAAACCGGTTTAAATCAGATAAAACCGGATTGAACCGTTTCAAACCAGTTTAAACCGGATAAAACCAGATTGAACTGGGTTAAACCGGATAAAACTGGATTGAACCGGCTTAAACCGGTTTAAACCGGATAAAACCGGATTTAACCGGTTCAAACCGGTTTAAACCGGATAAAACCGGAATGAACTGGTTTAAACCGGTTTAAAACGGATAGAACCGGATAGAAACAGTTTAAACCGGATAAAACCGGATTGAACTGGATTAAACCGGTTTAAAACGGATAAAACCGGTTTAAACCGGATAAAACCAAATTGAACCATTTTAAACCGGATAAAACCAGACTGAACCGGTTTAAACCGGTTTAAACCGGATAAAACCAGACTGAACCGATTTAAACCGGATAAAACCGGATTGAACCGGTTTAATACGGTTTCAACCGGATAGAACTGGTTTAAATCGGATAAAACCTGATTGAACCGGTTTAAACCGGTTTCAAATGTATAGAACCGGATAGAACCGGTTTAAACCGGATAAAACAGGATTGAACTGGTTTAAAGCGGATAAAGACGGATTGAACCGGTTTAAACCGGTTTCAACCGGGTAAAACGAGATTGAACCGGTTTAAACCGGATAAATCCGGAATGAACTGGTTTAAACCGGAAAAAACTGGATTGAACCGGTTTAAACCGTTTTAAATCGGATAAATCCGGAATGAACTGGTTTAAACCGGTTTAAACTGGATAGAACTGCATAGAACCGATTTAAACCGGATAAAACCGGATTGAACCGGTTCAAACCGGATAATACCGGAATGAACCGGTTTAAACCGGATAAGAACGGATTGAAGCGGTTTAAACTGGTTTAAATCTGATAAAACCGGATCGATCCGGCTTAAACTGGTTTAAACCGGATAAAACTGGTTTAAACTGGATAAAACCGATTGAACCGGTTAAAACCGTTTTAAACTGGATAAAACCAGATTGAACCGGTTTAAACTGGATAAAAACGGATAGAACCGGTTTAAACCGGTTTAAACCAGATTGAACTGGATAGAATCGGTTTAAACCGGATAAAACCGGATTGAACAGGTTTAAACCGGATAAAAACGGATTGAACAGGTTTAAACCGGATAAAAACGGATTGAACCGGTTTAAACCGGCTTAACCGGATAAAACCGGATTGAACCGGATCAAACCGGTTTAAACCGGTTAGAACAGGTTTAAACCGGATAAAATCGGATTGAACCGGTTTAAACAGGATAAAACCGGATAGAACCGGTTCTAACCGGCATAAACCGGATTGAACTGGGTAGAACCGGTTTAAACGAGATAAAACCGGATTGAACTGGTTTAAACCGGTTTAAACAGGATAGAACTGGATAGAACCGGTTTAAACCGGATAAAACCGGATTGAACCAGTTTAAAGTGGTTTAAACCGGATAAAACCAGATTGAACCGGTCTGAAACCGGATAAAACCGGATAGAACCTGTTTAAACCGGATAAAACTATATTGAACCGGTTTAAACCGGTTTAAACAGGATAGAACCGGTTTAAACTGGATAAAACCGGATTGAACCGGGTTAAACCCGTTTAAACCAGATAAAACCGGATTGAACCGTTTTAAACCGGCTCAAATCAGATAAAAACGGATTGAAGCGGTTTAAACTGGTTTAAACCGGATAAAACCAGATAGAACCGGGTTAAACCGGTTTAAATCGGATAAAACCGGATTGACCCGGTTTCAACCGGTTTAAACTGGATAAAAACGGATTGAACCGGTTTAAAACGGTTTAAACCGGATAAAAACGGTTTAAACCGGATAAAACCAAATTGAACCAGTTTAAACCGGATAAAACCAGATTGAACCGGTTTAAACCAGATAAAACCGGATTGAACCATTTTAAACCGGTTTAAAACAAATAGAACCGGATAGAACCGGTTTAAACCGGATAAGACCTGATTGAAACGGTTTGAACCGGTTTAAACCGGATAAAACCGGATTGAACCGGTTTAAACTGGTTTCAACCGGATAGAACCGGATAGAACCTGTTTAAACTGTATAAAACCGGATTGAACCGGCTTAAACCGGTTTAAACCGGATAAAACCGGATTGAACCGGTTCAAACCGGTTTAAACCGGATAAAACCGGAATGAACTGGTTTAAACCGGTTTAAAACGGATAGAACCGGATAGAAACGGTATAAACTGGATAAAACCGGATTGAACCGGTGTAAACCGGTTGAAACAGGATAAAAACGGATTGAAAGGGTTTAAACCGGTATAAACTGGATAAAACCGGAATGAACCGGCTTAAACGGGTCTAAACCGGATAAAACGCGATTGAACAGGCTTAAACTGGTATAAAGAGCATAGAACCAGTTTAAACCGGATAAAACTGTATTGAACCGGTTTAAACCGGTTTAAAACGGATAAAACCAGACTGAACCGGTTTAAACCGGATAAAACCGGATTGAACCGGTTTAAACCAGTTTCAACTGTATAGAACCGGATAGAACCGGTTTAAACCGGATAAAACAGGATTGAACTGGTTTAAACCGGATAAAACAGGATTGAACAGGTTTAAACTGGTTCAAACCGGATAGAACCGGTTTAAACTGGATAAAACCGGATTGAACCGGCTTAAACCGGTTTAAACCGGATAAAACCGGATTGAACCGGTTCAAACCGGTTTAAAACGGATTAAACCGGATTGAACCGGCTCAAACCGGTTTAAACCGGATAAAACCGGAGTGAACTGGTTTAAACCGGCTTAAAACGGATAGAACCGGATACAAACGGTTTAAACCGGATAAAACCGGATTGAACTGGATTAAACCAGTTTAAAACGGATAAAACCGATTTAAACCGGATAAAACCAAATAGAACCATTTTTAACCGGATAAAACCAGATTGAACCGGTTTAAAATGGATAAAACCGGATTGAACCAGTTTAAACCAGTTTAAACCAGATAGAAATGGATAGAACTGGTTTAAACCGGATAAAACCGGATTGAACCGGTTTGAACTGGTCTAAACCGGATAAAACCGGATTGAACTGGTTTCAACCGGTTTAAACTGGATAAAACAAGATTGAACCAGTTTAAACCGGATAAAACCGGATTGAACCAGCTTAAACTGGTTTAAACTGGATAAAACTGGATTGAACCGGTTTAAACCGGTTTAAAACGGATAAAACCAGATTGAACCGGTTTAAAATGGATAAAACCGGATTGAACCAGTTTAAACCGGTTTAAACCAGATAGAAACGGATAGAACCGGTTTAAACCGGATAAAACCGGATTGAAACGGTTTGAACCGCTCTAAACCGGATAGAACCGGTTTCAACCAGTTTAAACCGGATAAAACCGGATTGAACCGGTTTAAACCGGATAAAACCGGATTGAACCGGTTTAAACCGGTTTCAAATGTTTAGAACCGGATAGAACCGGTTTAAACCGGATAAAAGAGGATTGAACTGGTTTAAACAGGATAAAACAGGATTGAACCGGTTTAAACTGGCTTCAACCGGATAGAAACGGATAGAGCCTGTTTAAACTGGATAAAACCGGATTGAACCGGCTTAAACCGGTTTAAACTGGATAAAACCGGATTGAACCGGTTCAAACCGGTTTAAACCGGATAGAACCAGTTTAAACCCGTTTAAACCGGATAAAACCGGATTGAAACAGTTTAAACCATTTTAAACCGGATAAAACCGGATTGAACCAGCTTAACCCGGTTTAAACCGGATAAACCTGGATTGAACCGGTTTAAACCGGATAAAACCGGATTGATCCGGTTTAAACCGGTTTAAACAGGATAAAACAGGATTGAACTGGTTTATACCGGTTTAAACCGGATAAAACCGGATTGAACAGGATTAAACCGGTTTAAAACGGATAAAACCGGTTTAAAACGGATAAAACCAAATTGAACCAGTTTAAACCGGATAAAACCAGATTGAACCGGTTTAAAACGGATAAAACCGGATTGAACCGGTTTAAACCTGTTTAAACCAGATCAAAACCGATTGAACCGGTTTAAACCGGTTTAAACCAGATAAAACCGGTATGAACAGGCTTAAACCGGTTTAAACCGGATAGAACCGGTTTAAACCCGTTTAAAACGGATAAAACAGGATTGAACCGGTTTAAACCGATTTAAACCGGATAAAACCGGCAGAAACCGGTTTAAACCGGATAGAACCGGTTTAAACCCGTTTAAACCGGATAAAACCGGATTGAACCGGTTTAAAACGGTTTAAACCGGATAAAACCGGATTGAACCAGCTTAAACCGGTTTAAACCGGATAAAACTGGATTGAACCGGTTTAAACCGGATAAAATTGGATTGATCCCGTTTAAACCGTTTTAAACAGGATAAAACCGGATTGAACAGTTTTATACCGGTTTAAACAGGATAAAACCGGTTTAAACGGGATAAAATCAAAATTGAACCAGTTTAAACCGGATAATACCAGATTGAACCGGTTTAAGCCGGATAAAACCGGACTGAACCGGTTTAAATCGGTTTAAACCGTATAAAACCGGATTGAACTGGATTAAACCGGTTTAAACTGGATACACCGGATTGAATCGGTTAAAACCGGTTTACACCGGATAAAACCAGATTGAACCGGTTTAAACCGGATTGAACCGGATTAAACCGGTTTCAACTGGATAGAACCGGACAGAACCGGTTTAAACCGGATAAAACCAGATTGAATCGGTTTAAACCGGTTCAAACCGGATAAAACCAGATTGAAACGGTTTAAACCGGATTGAACCGGCTTCAACCAGATAAAACCGGAATGAACTGGTTTAAACCGGGTTAAACCGGAAAAAACGGATTGAACCGTTTTAAAGCGTATAACACCGGATTGAACTGGTTTAAACCTGTTTAAACCAGATAAAAACCGATAGAACCGGTTTAAACCGGTTTAAACCAGATAAAACCGGTATGAACCGGCTTAAACTGGTTTAAACTGGATAGAACTGGTTTAAAACGTTATCCGGTTTAAACCGGATAAAAGTGGCATGAACCGGCTCAAACCGGTTTAAACCGGATAGAACCAGTTTAAACCGGTTTAAACCGGATAAAACCGGATTGAACCGGTTTAAACCGGTTTAAACCGGATAAAACCGGATTGAACCAGCTTAAACCGGTTTAAACAGGATACAACCGGATTGAAATGGTTTATACCGGTTTAAACCGGATAAAACCGGTTTAAACGGGATAAAACCAAATTGAACCAGTTTAAACTGGATAATACCAGACTGAACCGGTTTAAGCCGGATTAAACCGGACTGAACCGGTTTAAATCGGTTTAAACCGTATAAAACCGGATTAAACCGGTTTAAACTGGATAAACCGGATTGAATCGGTTAAAACCGGTTTAAACCGGATAAAACCGGATTGAACGGGTTTAAACTGGTTTAAACCAGATAGAACCGGATAGAACCGGTTTAAACCGGATAGAACCGGATAGAACCGGTTTAAACCGGATAAAACCGGATTGAACGGGTTTAAACCGGTTTAAAGCGGATAAAACCGGATTGAACCGGTTTAAACCCGTTTAAACCAGATGGAAACGAATAGAACCGGTTTAAACCGGATAAAACCGGATTGAAACGGTTTAAACCCGTTTAAACCGGATAAAACCTGATTGAAGCGGTTCAAACTGGTTTAAACCGGATGAAACCGGATTAAACCGTTTTAAAGCGGTTTAAACCAGATAAAACCAGATTGAACCGGTTTAAGCCGATTAAAACCGGATTGAACTGGTTTAAACCAGTCTACACCGGATAAAACCGGTTTAAACTGGATAAAAGCAGATTGAACCGGTTTAAACCAGACAAAACCGGATTGAACTGGTTCAACCGGGTTTAAACCGGATAAAACCGGAGTGAACTGGTTTAAACCGGATAAAACAGGATTGAACCGGTTGAAACTGGATAAAACCGGATCGAACCGTTTCATACCGGTTTAAACCAGATGTAAACGGAATGAACCAGTTTAAACCGGATAAAACCGGACTGAACCGGTTTAACCCGGATAAAACCGGATTGAACCGTTTCAAACCGGTTTTAACCAGATAAAAACGGAATGAACCGGTTTAAACCGGATAAAACCGGATTGAACCGGTTTAAACCGGATAAAACCGGATTGAACCGGTTTAAACCGGTTTCAAATGTATAGAACCGGATAGAACCGGTTTAAACCGGATAAAACAGGATTGAACTGGTTTAAACAGGATAAAACAGGATTGAACTGGTTTAAACTGGCTTCAACCGGATAGAAACGGATAGAGCCTGTTTAAACTGGATAAACCCGGATTGAACCGGCTTAAACCGGTTTAAACTGGATAAAACCGGATTGAACCGGTTCAAACTGGTTTAAACCGGATAGAACCAGTTTAAACCCGTTTAAACCGGATAAAACCGGATTGAACCGGTTTAAACCGTTTTAAACCGGATAAAACCGGATTGAACCAGCTTAACCCGGTTTAAACCGGATAAAACTGGATAGAACCGGTTTAAAACGGATAAAACCGGATTGATCCGGTTTAAACCGGTTTAAACAGGATAAAACAGGATTGAACTGGTTTATACCAGTTTAAACCGGATAAAACCGGTTTAAACGGGATAAAACCAAATTGAACCAGTTTAAACTGGATAATACCAGACTGAACCGGTTTAAGCCGGATAAAACCGGACTGAACCGGTTTAAATTGGTTTAAACCGTATAAAACCGGATTGAACCGGATTAAACCGGTTTAAACTGGATAAACCGGGTTGAATCGGTTAAAACCGGTTTAAACCGGATAAAACCGGATAGAACTGGTATAAACCGGATAAAAACGGATTGAACCAGTTTAAACCGGATAAAACCGGATTGATCCGGTTTAAACCAGTTTAAACCGGATAAAACCGGATTGAACCGGTTTAAACCGGTTTAAACCAGATAGAACCGGATAGAACCGGTTTAAAACGGGTAGAACCGGTTCAAACCGGTTTGAACCGGATAAAACCGGAATGAACTGGTTTAAACCGGTTTAAAACGGATAGAACCGGATAGAAACGGTTTAAACCAGATAAAACCGGATCGAACCGGTGGAAACCGTTTGAAACCGGATAAAAATGGATTGAAAGGGTTTAAACCGGTTTAAACTGGATTAAACTGGAATGAACAGGCTTAAACAGGTCTATACTGGATAAAACTCGATTGAACAGGCTTAAACTGGTATAAAAAGCATAGAACCGGTTTAAACCGGATAAAACCGGATTGAACTGGTTTAAACCGGTTTAAACCGGATAAAACCAGACTGAACCGGTTTAAACCGGATAAAACCGGATTGAACCGGTTTAATACGGTTTCAACCGGATAGAACTGGTTTAAACCGGATAAAACCTGATTGAACCGGTTTAAACTGGTTTCAACCGGATAGAACCGGATAGAACCGGTTTAAAATGGATAAAACCGGATTGAACCGGCTTAAACCGGTTTAAATCAGATAAAACCGGATTGAACCGTTTCAAACCAGTTTAAACCGGATAAAACCAGATTGAACTGGGTTAAACCGGATAAAACTGGATTGAACCGGCTTAAACCGGTTTAAACCGGATAAAACCGGATTTAACCGGTTCAAACCGGTTTAAACCGGATAAAACCGGAATGAACTGGTTTAAACCGGTTTTAAACGGATTGAACCGGATAGAAACAGTTTAAACCGGATAAAACCGGATTGAACTGGATTAAACCGGTTTAAAATGGATAAAACCGGTTTAAACCGGATAAAACCAAATTGAACCATTTTAAACCGGATAAAACCAGACTGAACCGGTTTAAACCGGTTTAAACCGGATAAAACCAGACTGAACCTGTTTAAACCGGATAAAACCGGAATGAACAGGTTTAAACCGGATAAAGCCGGACTGAACCGGTTTAAACCGGTTTCAACCGGGTAAAACGAGATTGAACCGGTTTAAACCGGATAAATCCGGAATGAACTGGTTTAAACCGGAAAAAACTGGATTGAACCGGTTTAAACCGTTTTAAATCGGATAAATCCGGAATGAACTGGTTTAAACCGGTTTAAACTGGATAGAACTGCATAGAACCGATTTAAACCGGATAAAACCGGATTGAACCGGTTCAAACCGGATAATACCGGAATGAACCGGTTTAAACCGGATAAAAACGGATTGAAGCGGTTTAAACTGGTTTAAATCTGATAAAACCGGATCGATCCGGCTTAAACTGGTTTAAACCGGATAAAACTGGTTTAAACCGGATAAAACCGGATTGAACCGTTTTAAACCGGCTCAAATCAGATAAAACCGGATTGAAGCGGTTTAAACTGGTTTAAACCGGATAAAACCAGATAGAACCGGGTTAAACCGGTTTAAATCGGATAAAACCGGATTGACCCGGTTTCAACCGGTTTAAACTGGATAAAAACGGATTGAACCGGTTTAAAACGGTTTAAACCGGATAAAAACGGTTTAAACCGGATAAAACCAAATTGAACCAGTTTAAACCGGATAAAACCAGATTGAACCGGTTTAAACCAGATAAAACCGGATTGAACCATTTTAAACCGGTTTAAAACAAATAGAACCGGATAGAACCGGTTTAAACCGGATAAGACCTGATTGAAACGGTTTGAACCGGTTTAAACCGGATAAAACCGGATTGAACCGGTTTAAACTGGTTTCAACCGGATAGAACCGGGTAGAACCTGTTTAAACTGTATAAAACCGGATTGAACCGGCTTAAACCGGTTTAAACCGGATAAAACCGGAATGAACTGGTTTAAACCGGTTTAAAACGGATAGAACCGGATAGAAACGGTATAAACTGGATAAAACCGGATTGAACCGGTGTAAACCGGTTGAAACAGGATAAAAACGGATTGAAAGGGTTTAAACCGGTATAAACTGGATAAAACCGGAATGAACCGGCTTAAACGGGTCTAAACGGGATAAAACGCGATTGAACAGGCTTAAACTGGTATAAAGAGCATAGAACCAGTTTAAACCGGATAAAACTGTATTGAACCGGTTTAAACCGGTTTAAAACGGATAAAACCAGACTGAACCGGTTTAAACCGGATAAAACCGGATTGAACCGGTTTAAACCAGTTTCAACTGTATAGAACCGGATAGAACCGGTTTAAACCGGATAAAACAGGATTGAACTGGTTTAAACCGGATAAAACAGGATTGAACAGGTTTAAACTGGTTCAAACCGGATAGAACCGGTTTAAACTGGATAAAACCGGATTGAACCGGCTCAAACCGGTTTAAACCGGATAAAACCGGAGTGAACTGGTTTAAACCGGCTTAAAACGGATAGAACCGGATACAAACGGTTTAAACCGGATAAAACCGGATTGAACTGGATTAAACCAGTTTAAAACGGATAAAACCGATTTAAACCGGATAAAACCAAATAGAACCATTTTTAACCGGATAAAACCAGATTGAACCGGTTTAAAATGGATAAAACCGGATTGAACCAGTTTAAACCAGTTTAAACCAGATAGAAATGGATAGAACTGGTTTAAACCGGATAAAACCGGATTGAACCGGTTTGAACTGGTCTAAACCGGATAAAACCGGATTGAACTGGTTTCAACCGGTTTAAACCGGATAAAACAAGATTGAACCAGTTTAAACCGGATAAAACCGGATTGAACCAGCTTAAACTGGTTTAAACTGGATAAAACTGGATTGAACCGGTTTAAACCGGTTTAAAACGGATAAAACCAGATTGAACCGGTTTAAAATGGATAAAACCGGATTGAACCAGTTTAAACCGGTTTAAACCAGATAGAAACGGATAGAACCGGTTTAAACCGGATAAAACCGGATTGAAACGGTTTGAACCGCTCTAAACCGGATAGAACCGGTTTCAACCAGTTTAAACCGGATAAAACCGGATTGAACCGGTTTAAACCGGATAAAACCGGATTGAACCGGTTTAAACCGGTTTCAAATGTTTAGAACCGGATAGAACCGGTTTAAACCGGATAAAAGAGGATTGAACTGGTTTAAACAGGATAAAACAGGATTGAACCGGTTTAAACTGGCTTCAACCGGATAGAAACGGATAGAGCCTGTTTAAACTGGATAAAACCGGATTGAACCGGCTTAAACCGGTTTAAACTGGATAAAACCGGATTGAACCGGTTCAAACCGGTTTAAACCGGATAGAACCAGTTTAAACCCGTTTAAACCGGATAAAACCGGATTGAAACAGTTTAAACCATTTTAAACCGGATAAAACCGGATTGAACCAGCTTAACCCGGTTTAAACCGGATAAACCTGGATTGAACCGGTTTAAACCGGATAAAACCGGATTGATCCGGTTTAAACCGGTTTAAACAGGATAAAACAGGATTGAACTGGTTTATACCGGTTTAAACCGGATAAAACCGGATTGAACAGGATTAAACCGGTTTAAAACGGATAAAACCGGTTTAAAACGGATAAAACCAAATTGAACCAGTTTAATCCGGATAAAACCAGATTGAACCGGTTTAAAACGGATAACACCGGATTGAACCGGTTTAAACCTGTTTAAACCAGATCAAAACCGATTGAACCGGTTTAAACCGGTTTAAACCAGATAAAACCGGTATGAACAGGCTTAAACCGGTTTAAACCGGATAGAACCGGTTTAAACCCGTTTAAAACGGATAAAACAGGATTGAACCGGTTTAAACCGGTTTAAACCGGATAAAACCGGATTGAACCAGCTTAAACCGGTTTAAACCGGATAAAACTGGATTGAACCGGTTTAAACCGGATAAAATTGGATTGATCCCGTTTAAACCGTTTTAAACAGGATAAAACCGGATTGAACAGTTTTATACCGGTTTAAACCGGATAAAACCGGTTTAAACGGGATAAAATCAAAATTGAACCAGTTTAAACCGGATAATACCAGATTGAACCGGTTTAAGCCGGATAAAACCGGACTGAACCGGTTTAAATCGGTTTAAACCGTATAAAACCGGATTGAACTGGATTAAACCGGTTTAAACTGGATACACCGGATTGAATGGGTTAAAACCGGTTTAAACCGGATAAAACCAGATTGAACCGGTTTAAACCGGATTGAACCGGATTAAACCGGTTTCAACTGGATACACCGGATTGAATGGGTTAAAACCGGTTTAAACTGGATAAAACCAGATTGAATCGGTTTAAACCGGTTCAAACCGGATAAAACCAGATTGAAACGGTTTAAACCGGATTGAACCGGCTTCAACCAGATAAAACCGGAATGAACTGGTTTAAACCGGTTTAAACCGGAAAAAACGGATTGAACCGTTTTAAAGCGGATAAAACCGGATTGAACTGGTTTAAACCTGTTTAAACCAGATAAAAACCGATAGAACCGGTTTAAACCGGTTTAAACCAGATAAAACCGGTATGAACCGGCTTAAACCGGTTTAAACTGGATAGAACTGGTTTAAACCGTTATCCGGTTTAAACCGGATAAAAGTGGCATGAACCGGCTCAAACCGGTTTAAACCGGATAGAACCAGTTTAAACCGGTTTAAACCGGATAAAACCGGATTGAACCGGTTTAAACCGGTTTAAACCGGATAAAACCGGATTGAACCAGCTTAAACCGGTTTAAACAGGATACAACCGGATTGAAATGGTTTATACCGGTTTAAACCGGATAAAACCGGTTTAAACGGGATAAAACCAAATTGAACGAGTTTAAACTGGATAATACCAGACTGAACCGGTTTAAGCCGGATTAAACCGGACTGAACCGGTTTAAATCGGTTTAAACCGTATAAAACCGGATTAAACCGGTTTAAACTGGATAAACCGGATTGAATCGGTTAAAACCGGTTTAAACCGGATAAAACCGGATAGAACCGGTATAAACCGGATAGAACCCGATTGAACCAGTTTAAACCGGATAAAACCGGATTGATCCGGTTTAAACCGGTTTCAACCGGATAAAACCGGATTGAACGGGTTTAAACCGGTTTAAACCAGATAGAACCGGATAGAACCGGTTTAAACCGGATAGAACCGGATAGAACCGGTTTAAACCGGATAAAACCGGATTGAACGGGTTTAAACCGGTTTAAAGCGGATAAAACCGGATTGAACCGGTTAAAACCGGATCAAACCGGATTGAACCGGTTGAAACCTGTTTCAACCGGATAGAACCGGATAGAACCGGTTTAAACTGGATAAAACCGGATTGAACTGTTTTAACCGGTTAAAACAGGATAGAACAGGATAGAACCGGTTTAAACCGATTTAAACAGGATAGAACCGGATAGAACCGGTTTAAATGAGATAAAACCGGATTGAACCGTTTTAAACCGGATAAAACCGGATTGAACCGATTCAAACTGGTTGAAACCGGATAAAACCGGATTAAACCGTTTTAAAGCGGTTTAAACCAGATAAAACCAGATTGAACCGGTTTAAGCCGATTAAAACCGGATTGAACTGGTTTAAACCAGTCTAAACTGGATAAAACCGGTTTAAACTGGATAAAAGCAGATTGAACCGGTTTAAACCAGACGAAACCGGATTGAACTGGTTCAACCGGGTTTAAACCGGATAAAACCGGAGTGAACTGGTTTAAACCGGATAAAACAGGATTGAACCGGTTGAAACCGGATAAAACCGGATCGAACCGTTTCATACCGGTTTAAACCAGATGTAAACGGAATGAACCAGTTTAAACCGGATAAAACCGGACTGAACCGGTTTAACCCGGATAAAACCGGATTGAACCGTTTCAAACCGGTTTTAACCAGATAAAAACGGAATGAACCGGTTTAAACCGGATAAAACCGGATTGAACCGGTTTAAACCGGATAAAACCGGATTGAACCGGTTTAAACCGGTTTCAAATGTATAGAACCGGATAGAACCGGTTTAAACCGGATAAAACAGGATTGAACTGGTTTAAACAGGATAAAACAGGATTGAACTGGTTTAAACTGGCTTCAACCGGATAGAAACGGATAGAGCCTGTTTAAACTGGATAAACCCGGATTGAACCGGCTTAAACCGGTTTAAACTGGATAAAACCGGATTGAACCGGTTCAAACCGGTTTAAACCGGATAGAACCAGTTTAAACCCGTTTAAACCGGATAAAACCGGATTGAACCGGTTTAAACCGTTTTAAACCGGATAAAACCGGATTGAACCAGCTTAACCCGGTTTAAACCGGATAAAACTGGATAGAACCGGTTTAAACCGGATAAAACCGGATTGATCCGGTTTAAACCGGTTTAAACAGGATAAAACAGGATTGAACTGGTTTATACCGGTTTAAACCGGATAAAACCGGTTTAAACGGGATAAAAACAAATTGAACCAGTTTAAACTGGATAATACCAGACTGAACCGGTTTAAGCCGGATAAAACCGGACTGAACCAGTTTAAATCGTTTTAAACCGTATAAAACCGGATTGAACCGGATTAAACCGGTTTAAACTGGATAAACCGGGTTGAATCGGTTAAAACCGGTTTAAACCGGATAAAACCCGATAGAACTGGTATAAACCGGATAAAAACGGATTGAACCAGTTTAAACCGGTTAAAACCGGATTGATCCGGTTTAAACCGGTTTAAACCGGATAAAACCGGATTGAACCGGTTTAAACCGGTTTAAACCAGATAGAACCGGATAGAACCGGTTTAAAACGGGTAGAACCGGTTCAAACCGGTTTAAACCGGATAAAACCGGAATGAACTGGTTTAAACCGGTTTAAAACGGATAGAACCGTATAGAAACTGTTTAAACCGGATAAAACAGGATCGAACCGGTGGAAACCGTTTGAAACTGGATAAAAATGGATTGAAAGGTTTTAAACCGGTTTAAACTGGATTAAACTGGAATGAACAGGCTTAAACAGGTCTATACTGGATAAAACTCGATTGAACAGGCTTAAACTGGTATAAAAAGCATAGAACCGGTTTAAACCGGATGAAACCGGATTGAACTGGTTTAAACCGGTTTAAACCGGATAAAACCAGACTGAACCGGTTTAAACCGGATAAAACCGGATTGAACCGGTTTAATACGGTTTCAACCGGATAGAACTGGTTTAAACCGGATAAAACCTGATTGAACCGGTTTAAACTGGTTTCAACCGGATAGAACCGGATAGAACCGGTTTAAAATGGATAAAACCGGATTGAACCGGCTTAAACCGGTTTAAATCAGATAAAACCGGATTGAACCGTTTCAAACCGGTTTAAACCGGATAAAACCAGATTGAACTGGGTTAAACCGGATAAAACTGGATTGAACCGGCTTAAACCGGTTTAAACCGGATAAAACCGGATTTAACCGGTTCAAACCGGTTTAAACCGGATAAAACCGGAATGAACTGGTTTAAACCGGTTTAAAACGGATAGAACCGGATAGAAACAGTTTAAACGGATAAAACCGGATTGAACTGGATTAAACCGGTTTAAAACGGATAAAACCGGTTTAAACCGGATAAAACCAAATTGAACCATTTTAAACCGGATAAAACCAGACTGAACCGGTTTAAACCGGTTTAAACCGGATAAAACCAGACTGAACCGGTTTAAACCGGATAAAACCGGATTGAACAGGTTTAATACGGTTTCAACCGGATAGAACTGGTTTAAATCGGATAAAACCTGATTGAACCGGTTTAAACCGGTTTCAAATGTATAGAACCGGATAGAACCGGTTTAAACCGGATAAAACAGGATTGAACTGGTTTAAACAGGATAAAGCCGGATTGAACCGGTTTAAACCGGTTTCAACCGGGTAAAACGAGATTGAACCGGTTTAAACCGGATAAATCCGGAATGAACTGGTTTAAACCGGAAAAAACTGGATTGAACCGGTTTAAACCGTTTTAAATCGGATAAATCCGGAATGAACTGGTTTAAACCGGTTTAAACTGGATAGAACTGCATAGAACCGATTTAAACCGGATAAAACCGGATTGAACCGGTTCAAACCGGATAATACCGGAATGAACCGGTTTAAACCGGATAAAAACGGATTGAAGCGGTTTAAACTGGTTTAAATCTGATAAAACCGGATCGATCCGGCTTAAACTGGTTTAAACCGGATAAAACTGGTTTAAACTGGATAAAACCGATTGAACCGGTTTAAACCGTTTTAAACTGGATAAAACCAGATTGAACCGGTTTAAACTGGATAAAAACGGATAGAACCGGTTTAAACCGGTTTAAACCAGATTGAACTGGATAGAATCGGTTTTAAACCGGATAAAACCGGACTGAACAGGTTTAAACCGGATAAAAACGGATTGAACAGGTTTAAACCGGATAAAAACGGATTGAACCGGTTTAAACCGGCTTAACCGGATAAAACCGGATTGAACCGGATCAAACCCGTTTAAACCGGTTAGAACAGGTTTAAACCGGATAAAATCGGATTGAACCGTTTAAACAGGATAAAACCGGATAGAACCGGTTCTAACCGGCATAAACCGGATTGAACTGGGTAGAACCGGTTTAGAGCCTGTTTAAACTGGATAAAACCGGATTGAAACGGCTTAAACCGGTTTAAACTGGATAAAACCGGATTGAACCGGTTCAAACCGGTTTAAACCGTATAGAACCAGTTTAAACCCGTTTAAACCGGATAAAACCGGATTGAACCAGTTTAAACCATTTTAAACCGGATAAAACCGGATTGAACCAGCTTAACCTGGTTTAAACCGGATAAAACTGGATTGAACCGGTTTAAACCGGATAAAACCGGATTGATCCGGTTTAAACCGGTTTAAACAGGATAAAACAGGATTGAACTGGTTTATACCGGTTTAAACCGGATAAAACCGGATTGAACAGGATTAAACCGGTTTAAAACGGATAAAACCGGTTTAAAACGGATAAAACCAAATTGAACCAGTTTAATCCGGATAAAACCAGATTGAACCGGTTTAAAACGGATAAAACCGGATTGAACCGGTTTAAACCTGTTTAAACCAGATCAAAACCGATTGAACCGGTTTAAACCGGTTTAAACCAGATAAAACCGGTATGAACAGGCTTAAACCGGTTTAAACCGGATAGAACCGGTTTAAACCCGTTTAAAACGGATAAAACAGGATTGAACCGGTTTAAACCGGTTTAAACCGGATAAAACCGGCAGAAACCGGTTTAAAACGGATAGAACCGGTTTAAACCCATTTAAACCGGATAAAACCGGATTGAACCGGTTTAAACCGGTTTAAACCGGATAAAACCGGATTGAACCAGCTTAAACCGGTTTAAACCGGATAAAACTGGATTGAACCGGTTTAAACCGGATAAAATTGGATTGATCCCGTTTAAACCGTTTTAAACAGGATAAAACCGGATTGAACAGTTTTATACCGGTTTAAACCGGATAAAACCGGTTTAAACGGGATAAAATCAAAATTGAACCAGTTTAAACCGGATAATACCAGATTGAACCGGTTTAAGCCGGATAAAACCGGACTGAACCGGTTTAAATCGGTTTAAACCGTATAAAACCGGATTGAACTGGATTAAACCGGTTTAAACTGGATACACCGGATTGAATGGGTTAAAACCGGTTTAAACCGGATAAAACCAGATTGAACCGGTTTAAACCGGATTGAACCGGATTAAACCAGATTGAAACGGTTTAAACCGGATTGAACCGGCTTCAACCAGATAAAACCGGAATGAACTGGTTTAAACCGGTTTAAACCGGAAAAAAACGGATTGAACCGTTTTAAAGCGGATAAAACCGGATTGAACTGGTTTAAACCTGTTTAAACCAGATAAAAACCGATAGAACCGGTTTAAACCGGTTTAAACCAGATAAAACCGGTATGAACCGGCTTGAACTGGTTTAAACTGGATAGAACTGGTTTAAACCGTTATCCGGTTTAAACCGGATAAAAGTGGCTTGAACCGGCTCAAACCGGTTTAAACCGGATAGAACCAGTTTAAACCGGTTTAAACCGGATAAAACCGGATTGAACCGGTTTAAACCAGTTTAAACCGGATAAAACCGGATTGAACCAGCTTAAACCGGTTTAAACAGGATACAACCGGATTGAAATGGTTTATACCGGTTTAAACCGGATAAAACCGGTTTAAACGGGATAAAACCAAATTGAACCAGTTTAAACTGGATAATACCAGACTGAACCGGTTTAAGCCGGATTAAACCGGACTGAACAGGTTTAAACCGGATAAAAACGGATTGAACAGGTTTAAACCGGATAAAAACGGATTGAACCGGTTTAAACCGGCTTAACCGGATAAAACCGGATTGAACCGGATCAAACCGGTTTAAACCGCTTAGAACAGGTTTAAACCGGATAAAATCGGATTGAACCGGTTTAAACAGGATAAAACCGGATAGAACCGGTTCTAACCGGCATAAACCGGATTGAACTGGGTAGAACCGGTTTAAACGAGATAAAACCGGATTGAACTGGTTTAAACCGGTTTAAACAGGATAGAACTGGATAGAACCGGTTTAAACCGGATAAAACCGGATTGAACCAGTTTAAAGTGGTTTAAACCGGATAAAACCAGATTGAACCGGTCTGAAACCGGATAAAACCGGATAGAACCTGTTTAAACCGGATAAAACTATATTGAACCGGTTTAAACCGGTTTAAACAGGATAGAACCGGTTTAAACTGGATAAAACCGGATTGAACCGGTTTAAACCCGTTTAAACCAGATAAAACCGGATTGAACCGTTTTAAACCGGCTCAAATCGGATAAAAACGGATTGAAGCGGTTTAAACTGGTTTAAACCGGATAAAACCAGATAGAACCGGGTTAAACTGGTTTAAATCGGATAAAACCGGATTGACCCGGTTTCAACCGGTTTAAACTGGATAAAAACGGATTGAACCGGTTTAAAACGGTTTAAACCGGATAAAAACGGTTTAAACTGGATAAAACCAAATTGAACCAGTTTAAACCGGATAAAACCAGATTGAACCGGTTTAAACCAGATAAAACCGGATTGAACCATTTTAAACCGGTTTAAAACAAATAGAACTGGATAGAACCGGTTTAAACCGGATAAGACCTGATTGAAACGGTTTGAACCGGTTTAAACCGGATAAAACCGGATTGAACCGGTTTAAACTGGTTTCAACCGGATAGAACCGGATAGAACCTGTTTAAACTGTATAAAACCGGATTGAACCGGCTTAAACCGGTTTAAACCGGATAAAACCGGATTGAACCGGTTCAAACCGGTTTAAACCGGATAAAACCGGAATGAACTGGTTTAAACCGGTTTAAAACGGATAGAACCGGATAGAAACGGTATAAACTGGATAAAACCGGATTGAACCGGTGTAAACCGGTTAAAACAGGATAAAAACGGATTGAAAGGGTTTAAACCGGTATAAACTGGATAAAACCGGAATGAACCGGCTTAAACGGGTCTAAACCGGATAAAACGCGATTGAACAGGCTTAAACTGGTATAAAGAGCATAGAACCGGTTTAAACCGGATAAAACTGTATTGAACCGGTTTAAACCGGTTTAAAACGGATAAAACCAGACTGAACCGGTTTAAACCGGATAAAACCGGATTGAACCGGTTTAAACCAGTTTCAACTGTATAGAACCGGATAGAACCGGTTTAAACCGGATAAAACAGGATTGAACTGGTTTAAACCGAATAAAACAGGATTGAACAGGTTTAAACTGGTTCAAACCGGATAGAACCGGTTTAAACTGGATAAAACCGGATTGAACCGGCTTAAACCGGTTTAAACCGGATAAAACCGGATTGAACCGGTTCAAACCGGTTTAAAACGGATTAAACCGGATTGAACCGGCTCAAACCGGTTTAAACCGGATAAAACCGGAGTGAACTGGATTAAACCGGTATAAAACGGATAAAACCGATTTAAACCGGATAAAACCAAATAGAACCATTTTTAACCGGATAAAACCAGATTGAACCGGTTTAAAATGGATAAAACCAGATTGAACCAGTTTAAACCAGTTTAAACCAGATAGAAATGGATAGAACTGGTTTAAACCGGATAAAACCGGATTGAACCGGTTTGAACTGGTCTAAACCGGATAAAACCGGATTGAACTGGTTTCAACCGGTTTAAACCGGATAAAACAAGATTGAACCAGTTTAAACCGGATAAAACCGGATTGAACCAGCTTAAACTGGTTTAAACTGGATAAAACTGGATTGAACCGGTTTAAACCGGTTTAAAACGGATAAAACCAGATTGAACCGGTTTAAAATGGATAAAACCGGATTGAACCAGTTTAAACCGGTTTAAACCAGATAGAAACGGATAGAACCGGTTTAAACCGGATAAAACCGGATTGAAACGGTTTGAACCGCTCTAAACCGGATAGAACCGGTTTCAACCAGTTTAAACCGGATAAAACCGGATTGAACCGGTTTAAACCGGTTTCAAATGTATAGAACCGGATAGAACCGGTTTAAACCGGATAAAACAGGATTGAACTGGTTTAAACAGGATAAAACAGGATTGAACCGGTTTAAACTGTCTTCAACCGGATAGAAACGGATAGAGCCTGTTTAAACTGGATAAAACCGGATTGAACCGGCTTAAACCGGTTTAAACTGGATAAAACCGGATTGAACCGGTTCAAACCGGTTTAAACCGGATAGAACCAGTTTAAACCCGTTTAAACCGGATAAAACCGGATTGAACCAGCTTAACCCGGTTTAAACCGGATAAAACTGGATTGAACCGGTTTAAACCGGATAAAACCGGATTGATCCGGTTTAAACCGGTTTAAACAGGATAAAACAGGATTGAACTGGTTTATACCGGTTTAAACCGGATAAAACCGGATTGAACAGGATTAAACCGGTTTAAAACGGATAAAACCGGTTTAAAACGGATAAAACCAAATTGAACCAGTTTAATCCGGATAAAACCAGATTGAACCGGTTTAAAACGGATAAAACCGGATTGAACCGGTTTAAACCTGTTTAAACCAGATCAAAACCGATTGAACCGGTTTAAACCGGTTTAAACCAGATAAAACCGGTATGAACAGGCTTAAACCGGTTTAAACCGGATAGAACCGGTTTAAACCCGTTTAAAACGGATAAAACAGGATTGAACCGGTTTAAACCGGTTTAAACCGGATAAAACCGGCAGAAACCGGTTTAAAACGGATAGAACCGGTTTAAACCCATTTAAACCGGATAAAACCGGATTGAACCGGTTTAAACCGGTTTAAACCGGATAAAACCGGATTGAACCAGCTTAAACCGGTTTAAACCGGATAAAACTGGATTGAACCGGTTTAAACCGGATAAAATTGGATTGATCCCGTTTAAACCGTTTTAAACAGGATAAAACCGGATTGAACAGTTTTATACCGGTTTAAACCGGATAAAACCGGTTTAAACGGGATAAAATCAAAACTGAACCAGTTTAAACCGGATAATACCAGATTGAACCGGTTTAAGCCGGATAAAACCGGACTGAACCGGTTTAAATCGGTTTAAACCGTATAAAACCGGATTGAACTGGATTAAACCGGTTTAAACTGGATACACCGGATTGAATGGGTTAAAACCGGTTTAAACCGGATAAAACCAGATTGAACCGGTTTAAACCGGATTGAACCGGATTAAACCAGATTGAAACGGTTTAAACCGGATTGAACCGGCTTCAACCAGATAAAACCGGAATGAACTGGTTTAAACCGGTTTAAACCGGAAAAAACGGATTGAACCGTTTTAAAGCGGATAAAACCGGATTGAACTGGTTTAAACCTGTTTAAACCAGATAAAAACCGATAGAACCGGTTTAAACCGGTTTAAACCAGATAAAACCGGTATGAACCGGCTTAAACTGGTTTAAACTGGATAGAACTGGTTTAAACCGTTATCCAGTTTAAACCGGATAAAAGTGGCTTGAACCGGCTCAAACCGGTTTAAACCGGATAGAACCAGTTTAAACCGGTTTAAACCGGATAAAACCGGATTGAACCGGTTTAAACCGGTTTAAACCGGATAAAACCGGATTGAACCAGCTTAAACCGGTTTAAACAGGATACAACCGGATTGAAATGGTTTATACCGGTTTAAACCGGATAAAACCGGTTTAAACGGGATAAAACCAAATTGAACCAGTTTAAACTGGATAATACCAGACTGAACCGGTTTAAGCCGGATTAAACCGGACTGAACCGGTTTAAATCGGTTTAAACCGTATAAAACCGGATTAAACCGGTTTAAACTGGATAAACCGGATTGAATCGGTTAAAACCGGTTTAAACCGGATAAAACCGGATAGAACCGGTATAAACCGGATAGAACCCGATTGAACCAGTTTAAACCGGATAAAACCGGATTGATCCGGTTTAAACCGGTTTAAACCGGATAAAACCAGATTGAACGGGTTTAAACCGGTTTAAACCAGATAGAACCGGATAGAACCGGTTTAAACCGGATAGAACCGGATAGAACCGGTTTAAACCGGATAAAACCGGATTGAACGGGTTTAAACCGGTTTAAAGCGGATAAAACCGGATTGAACCGGTTAAAACCGGATCAAACCGGATTGAACCGGTTGAAACCTGTTTCAACCGGATAGAACCGGATAGAACCGGTTTAAACTGGATAAAACCGGATTGAACTGTTTTAACCGGTTAAAACAGGATAGAACAGGATAGAACCGGTTTAAACCGATTTAAACAGGATAGAACCGGATAGAACCGGTTTAAACGAGATAAAACCGGATTGAACGGTTTTAAACCGGATAAAACCGGATTGAACCGGTTCAAACTGGTTGAACCCGGATAAAACCGGATTAAACCGTTTTAAAGCGGTTTAAACCAGATAAAACCCGATTGAACCGGTTTAAGCCGATTAAAACCGGATTGAACTGGTTTAAACCAGTCTACACCGGATAAAACCAGTTTAAACTGGATAAAAGCAGATTGAACCGGTTTAAACCAGACAAAACCGGATTGAACTGGTTCAACCGGGTTTAAACCGGATAAAACCGGAGTGAACTGGTTTAAACCGGATAAAACAGGATTGAACCGGTTGAAACCGGATAAAACCGGATCGAACCGTTTCATACCGGTTTAAACCAGATGTAAACGGAATGAACCAGTTTAAACCGGATAAAACCGGACTGAACCGGTTTAAACCGGATAAAACCGGATTGAACCGGTTTAAACCGGATAAAACCGGATTGAACCGGTTTAAACCGGTTTCAAATGTATAGAACCGGATAGAACCGGTTTAAACCGGATAAAACAGGATTGAACTGGTTTAAACAGGATAAAACAGGATTGAACTGGTTTAAACTGGCTTCAACCGGATAGAAACGGATAGAGCCTGTTTAAACTGGATAAACCCGGATTGAACCGGCTTAAACCGGTTTAAACTGGATAAAACCGGATTGAACCGGTTCAAACCGGTTTAAACAGGATAGAACCAGTTTAAACCCGTTTAAACCGGATAAAACCGGATTGAACCGGTTTAAACCGTTTTAAACCGGATAAAACCGGATTGAACCAGCTTAACCCGGTTTAAACCGGATAAAACTGGATAGAACCGGTTTAAACCGGATAAAACCGGATTGATCCGGTTTAAACTGGTTTAAACAGGATAAAACAGGATTGAACTGGTTTATACCGGTTTAAACCGGATAAAACCGGTTTAAACGGGATAAAACCAAATTGAACCAGTTTAAACTGGATAATACCAGACTGAACCGGTTTAAGCCGGATAAAACCGGACTGAACCGGTTTAAATCGGTTTAAACCGTATAAAACCGGATTGAACCGGATTAAACCGGTTTAAACTGGATAAACCGGGTTGAATCGGTTAAAACCGGTTTAAACCGGATAAAACCGGATAGAACTGGTATAAACCGGATAAAAACGGATTGAACCAGTTTAAACCAGATAAAACCGGATTGATCCGGTTTAAACCAGTTTAAACCGGATAAAACCGGATTGAACCGGTTTAAACCGGTTTAAACCAGATAGAACCGGATAGAACCGGTTTAAAACGGGTAGAACCGGTTCAAACCGGTTTGAACCGGATAAAACCGGAATGAACTGGTTTAAACCGGTTTAAAACGGATAGAACCGGATAGAAACGGTTTAAACCGGATAAAACCGGATCGAACCGGTGGAAACCGTTTGAAACCGGATAAAAATGGATTGAAAGGGTTTAAACCGGTTTAAACTGGATTAAACTGGAATGAACAGGCTTAAACAGGTCTATACTGGATAAAACTCGATTGAACAGGCTTAAACTGGTATAAAAAGCATAGAACCGGTTTAAACCGGATAAAACCGGATTGAACTGGTTTAAACCGGTTTAAACCGGATAAAACCAGACTGAACCGGTTTAAACCGGATAAAACCGGATTGAACCGGTTTAATACGGTTTCAACCGGATAGAACTGGTTTAAACCGGATAAAACCTGATTGAACCGGTTTAAACTGGTTTCAACCGGATAGAACCGGATAGAACCGGTTTAAAATGGATAAAACCGGATTGAACCGGCTTAAACCGGTTTAAATCAGATAAAACCGGATTGAACCGTTTCAAACCAGTTTAAACCGGATAAAACCAGATTGAACTGGGTTAAACCGGATAAAACTGGATTGAACCGGCTTAAACCGGTTTAAACCGGATAAAACCGGATTTAACCGGTTCAAACCGGTTTAAACCGGATAAAACCGGAATGAACTGGTTTAAACCGGTTTAAAACGGATAGAACCGGATAGAAACAGTTTAAACCGGATAAAACCGGATTGAACTGGATTAAACCGGTTTAAAACGGATAAAACCGGTTTAAACCGGATAAAACCAAATTGAACCATTTTAAACCGGATAAAACCAGACTGAACCGGTTTAAACCGGTTTAAACCGGATAAAACCAGACTGAACCGATTTAAACCGGATAAAACCGGATTGAACCGGTTTAATACGGTTTCAACTGGATAGAACTGGTTTAAATCGGATAAAACCTGATTGAACCGGTTTAAACCGGTTTCAAATGTATAGAACCGGATAGAACCGGTTTAAACCGGATAAAACAGGATTGAACTGGTTTAAAGCGGATAAAGCCGGACTGAACCGGTTTAAACCGGTTTCAACCGGGTAAAACGAGATTGAACCGGTTTAAACCGGATAAATCCGGAATGAACTGGTTTAAACCGGAAAAAACTGGATTGAACCGGTTTAAACCATTTTAAATCGGATAAATCCGGAATGAACTGGTTTAAACCGGTTTAAACTGGATAGAACTGCATAGAACCGATTTAAACCGGATAAAACCGGATTGAACCGGTTCAAACCGGATAATACCGGAATGAACCGGTTTAAACCGGATAAGAACGGATTGAAGCGGTTTAAACTGGTTTAAATCTGATAAAACCGGATCGATCCGGCTTAAACTGGTTTAAACCGGATAAAACTGGTTTAAACTGGATAAAACCGATTGAACCGGTTTAAACCATTTTAAACTGGATAAAACCAGATTGAACCGGTTTAAACTGGATAAAAACGGATAGAACCGGTTTAAACCGGTTTAAACCAGATTGAACTGGATAGAATCGGTTTAAACCGGATAAAACCGGATTGAACAGGTTTAAACCGGATAAAAACGGATTGAACAGGTTTAAACCGGATAAAAACGGATTGAACAGGTTTAAACCGGATAAAAATGGATTGAACCGGTTTAAACCGGCTTAACCGGATAAAACCGGATTGAACCGGATCAAACCGGTTTAAACCGGTTAGAACAGGTTTAAACCGGATAAAATCGGATTGAACCGGTTTAAACAGGATAAAACCGGATAGAACCGGTTCTAACCGGCATAAACCGGATTGAACTGGGTAGAACCGGTTTAAACGAGATAAAACCGGATTGAACTGGTTTAAACCGGTTTAAACAGGATAGAACTGGATAGAACCGGTTTAAACCGGATAAAACCGGATTGAACCAGTTTAAAGTGGTTTAAACCGGATAAAACCAGATTGAACCGGTCTGAAACCGGATAAAACCGGATAGAACCTGTTTAAACCGGATAAAACTATATTGAACCGGTTTAAACCGGTTTAAACAGGATAGAACCGGTTTAAACTGGATAAAACCGGATTGAACCGGGTTAAACCCGTTTAAACCAGATAAAACCGGATTGAACCGTTTTAAACCGGCTCAAATCAGATAAAAACGGATTGAAGCGGTTTAAACTGGTTTAAACCGGATAAAACCAGATAGAACCGGGTTAAACCGGTTTAAATCGGATAAAACCGGATTGACCCGGTTTCAACCGGTTTAAACTGGATAAAAACGGATTGAACCGGTTTAAAACGGTTTAAACCGGATAAAAACGGTTTAAACCGGATAAAACCAAATTGAACCAGTTTAAACCGGATAAAACCAGATTGAACCGGTTTAAACCAGATAAAACCGGATTGAACCATTTTAAACCGGTTTAAAACAAATAGAACCGGATAGAACCGGTTTAAACCGGATAAGACCTGATTGAAACGGTTTGAACCGGTTTAAACCGGATAAAACCGGATTGAACCGGTTTAAACTGGTTTCAACCGGATAGAACCGGATAGAACCTGTTTAAACTGTATAAAACCGGATTGAACCGGCTTAAACCGGTTTAAACCGGATAAAACCGGATTGAACCGGTTCAAACCGGTTTAAACCGGATAATACCGGAATGAACTGGTTTAAACCGGTTTAAAACGGATAGAACCGGATAGAAACGGTATAAACTGGATAAAACCGGATTGAACCGGTGTAAACCGGTTGAAACAGGATAAAAACGGATTGAAAGGGTTTAAACCGGTATAAACTGGATAAAACCGGAATGAACCGGCTTAAACGGGTCTAAACCGGATAAAACGCGATTGAACAGGCTTAAACTGGTATAAAGAGCATAGAACCGGTTTAAACCGGATAAAACTGTATTGAACCGGTTTAAACCGGTTTAAAACGGATAAAACCAGACTGAACCGGTTTAAACCGGATAAAACCGGATTGAACCGGTTTAAACCAGTTTCAACTGTATAGAACCGGATAGAACCGGTTTAAACCGGATAAAACAGGATTGAACTGGTTTAAACCGGATAAAACAGGATTGAACAGGTTTAAACTGGTTCAAACCGGATAGAACCGGTTTAAACTGGATAAAACCGGATTGAACCGGCTTAAACCGGTTTAAACCGGATAAAACCGGATTGAACCGGTTCAAACCGGTTTAAAACGGATTAAACCGGATTGAACCGGCTCAAACCGGTTTAAACCGGATAAAACCGGAGTGAACTGGTTTAAACCGGCTTAAAACGGATAGAACCGGATACAAACGGTTTAAACCGGATAAAACCGGATTGAACTGGATTAAACCAGTTTAAAACGGATAAAACCGATTTAAACCGGATAAAACCAAATAGAACCATTTTTAACCGGATAAAACCAGATTGAACCGGTTTAAAATGGATAAAACCGGATTGAACCAGTTTAAACCAGTTTAAACCAGATAGAAATGGATAGAACTGGTTTAAACCGGATAAAACCGGATTGAACCGGTTTGAACTGGTCTAAACCGGATAAAACCGGATTGAACTGGTTTCAACCGGTTTAAACCGGATAAAACAAGATTGAACCAGTTTAAACCGGATAAAACCGGATTGAACCAGCTTAAACTGGTTTAAACTGGATAAAACTGGATTGAACCGGTTTAAACCGGTTTAAAACGGATAAAACCAGATTGAACCGGTTTAAAATGGATAAAACCGGATTGAACCAGTTTAAACCGGTTTAAACCAGATAGAAACGGATAGAACCGGTTTAAACCGGATAAAACCGGATTGAAACGGTTTGAACCGCTCTAAACCGGATAGAACCGGTTTCAACCAGTTTAAACCGGATAAAACCGGATTGAACCGGTTTAAACCGGATAAAACCGGATTGAACCGGTTTAAACCGGTTTCAAATGTTTAGAACCGGATAGAACCGGTTTAAACCGGATAAAAGAGGATTGAACTGGTTTAAACAGGATAAAACAGGATTGAACCGGTTTAAACTGGCTTCAACCGGATAGAAACGGATAGAGCCTGTTTAAACTGGATAAAACCGGATTGAACCGGCTTAAACCGGTTTAAACTGGATAAAACCGGATTGAACCGGTTCAAACCGGTTTAAACCGGATAGAACCAGTTTAAACCCGTTTAAACCGGATAAAACCGGATTGAAACAGTTTAAACCATTTTAAACCGGATAAAACCGGATTGAACCAGTTTAACCCGGTTTAAACCGGATAAACCTGGATTGAACCGGTTTAAACCGGATAAAACCGGATTGATCCGGTTTAAACCGGTTTAAACAGGATAAAACAGGATTGAACTGGTTTATACCGGTTTAAACCGGATAAAACCGGATTGAACAGGATTAAACCGGTTTAAAACGGATAAAACCGGTTTAAAACGGATAAAACCAAATTGAACCAGTTTAAACCGGATAAAACCAGATTGAACCGGTTTAAATTGGATAAAACCGGATTGAACCGGTTTAAACCTGTTTAAACCAGATCAAAACCGATTGAACCGGTTTAAACCGGTTTAAACCAGATAAAACCGGTATGAACAGGCTTAAACCGGTTTAAACCGGATAGAACCGGTTTAAACCCATTTAAAACGGATAAAACAGGATTGAACCGGTTTAAACCGATTTAAACCGGATAAAACCGGCAGAAACCGGTTTAAACCGGATAGAACCGGTTTAAACCCGTTTAAACCGGATAAAACCGGATTGAACCGGTTTAAACCGGTTTAAACCGGATAAAACCGGATTGAACCAGCTTAACCCGGTTTAAACCGGATAAAACTGGATAGAACCGGTTTAAAACGGATAAAACCGGATTGATCCGGTTTAAACCGGTTTGAACCGGATAAAACCGGAATGAACTGGTTTAAACCGGTTTAAAACGGATAGAACCGGATAGAAACGGTTTAAACCAGATAAAACCGGATCGAACCGGTGGAAACCGTTTGAAACCGGATAAAAATGGATTGAAAGGGTTTAAACCGGTTTAAACTGGATTAAACTGGAATGAACAGGCTTAAACAGGTCTATACTGGATAAAACTCGATTGAACAGGCTTAAACTGGTATAAAAAGCATAGAACCGGTTTAAACCGGATAAAACCGGATTGAACTGGTTTAAACCGGTTTAAACCGGATAAAACCAGACTGAACCGGTTTAAACCGGATAAAACCGGATTGAACCGGTTTAATACGGTTTCAACCGGATAGAACTGGTTTAAACCGGATAAAACCTGATTGAACCGGTTTAAACTGGTTTCAACCGGATAGAACCGGATAGAACCGGTTTAAAATGGATAAAACCGGATTGAACCGGCTTAAACCGGTTTAAATCAGATAAAACCGGATTGAACCGTTTCAAACCAGTTTAAACCGGATAAAACCAGATTGAACTGGGTTAAACCGGATAAAACTGGATTGAACCGGCTTAAACCGGTTTAAACCGGATAAAACCGGATTTAACCGGTTCAAACCGGTTTAAACCGGATAAAACCGGAATGAACTGGTTTAAACCGGTTTAAAACGGATAGAACCGGATAGAAACAGTTTAAACCGGATAAAACCGGATTGAACTGGATTAAACCGGTTTAAAATGGATAAAACCGGTTTAAACCGGATAAAACCAAATTGAACCATTTTAAACCGGATAAAACCAGACTGAACCGGTTTAAACCGGTTTAAACCGGATAAAACCAGACTGAACCGATTTAAACCGGATAAAACCGGATTGAACCGGTTTAATACGGTTTCAACCGGATAGAACTGGTTTAAATCGGATAAAACCTGATTGAACCGGTTTAAACCGGTTTCAAATGTATAGAACCGGAAAGAACCGGTTTAAACCGGATAAAACAGGATTGAACTGGTTTAAAGCGGATAAAGACGGATTGAACCGGTTTAAACCGGTTTCAACCGGGTAAAACGAGATTGAACCGGTTTAAACCGGATAAATCCGGAATGAACTGGTTTAAACCGGAAAAAACTGGATTGAACCGGTTTAAACCGTTTTAAATCGGATAAATCCGGAATGAACTGGTTTAAACCGGTTTAAACTGGATAGAACTGCATAGAACCGATTTAAACCGGATAAAACCGGATTGAACCGGTTCAAACCGGATAATACCGGAATGAACCGGTTTAAACCGGATAAGAACGGATTGAAGCGGTTTAAACTGGTTTAAATCTGATAAAACCGGATCGATCCGGCTTAAACTGGTTTAAACCGGATAAAACTGGTTTAAACTGGATAAAACCGATTGAACCGGTTTAAACCGTTTTAAACTGCATAAAACCAGATTGAACCGGTTTAAACTGGATAAAAACGGATAGAACCGGTTTAAACCGGTTTAAACCAGATTGAACTGGATAGAATCGGTTTAAGCCGGATAAAACCGGATTGAACAGGTTTAAACCGGATAAAAACGGATTGAACAGGTTTAAACCGGATAAAAACGGATTGAACCGGTTTAAACCGGCTTAACCGGATAAAACCGGATTGAACCGGATCAAACCGGTTTAAACCGGTTAGAACAGGTTTAAACCGGATAAAATCGGATTGAACCGGTTTAAACAGGATAAAACCGGATAGAACCGGTTCTAACCGGCATAAACCGGATTGAACTGGGTAGAACCGGTTTAAACGAGATAAAACCGGATTGAACTGGTTTAAACCGGTTTAAACAGGATAGAACTGGATTGAACCGTTTTAAACCGGCTCAAATCGGATAAAAACGGATTGAAGCGGTTTAAACCCGTTTAAACCAGATAAAACCGGATTGAACCGTTTTAAACCGGCTCAAATCGGATAAAAACGGATTGAAGCGGTTTAAACTGGTTTAAACCGGATAAAACCAGATAGAACCGGGTTAAACTGGTTTAAATCGGATAAAACCGGATTGACCCGGTTTCAACCGGTTTAAACTGGATAAAAACGGATTGAACCGGTTTAAAACGGTTTAAACCGGATAAAAACGGTTTAAACCGGATAAAACCAAATTGAACCAGTTTAAACCGGATAAAACCAGATTGAACCGGTTTAAACCAGATAAAACCGGATTGAACCATTTTAAACCGGTTTAAAACAAATAGAACCGGATAGAACCGGTTTAAACCGGATAAGACCTGATTGAAACGGTTTGAACCGGTTTAAACCGGATAAAACCGGATTGAACCGGTTTAAAATGGTTTCAACCGGATAGAACCGGATAGAACCTGTTTAAACTGTATAAAACCGGATTGAACCGGCTTAAACCGGTTTAAACCGGATAAAACCGGATTGAACCGGTTCAAACCGGTTTAAACCGGATAAAACCGGAATGAACTGGTTTAAACCGGTTTAAAACGGATAGAACCGGATAGAAACGGTATAAACTGGATAAAACCGGATTGAACCGGTGTAAACCGGTTGAAACAGGATAAAAACGGATTGAAAGGGTTTAAACCGGTATAAACTGGATAAAACCGGAATGAACCGGCTTAAACGGGTCTAAACCGGATAAAACGCGATTGAACAGGCTTAAACTGGTATAAAGAGCATAGAACCGGTTTAAACCGGATAAAACTGTATTGAACCGGTTTAAACCGGTTTAAAACGGATAAAACCAGACTGAACCGGTTTAAACCGGATAAAACCGGATTGAACCGGTTTAAACCAGTTTCAACTGTATAGAACCGGATAGAACCGGTTTAAACCGGATAAAACAGGATTGAACTGGTTTAAACCGGATAAAACAGGATTGAACAGGTTTAAACTGGTTCAAACCGGATAGAACCGGTTTAAACTGGATAAAACCGGATTGAACCGGCTTAAACCGGTTTAAACCGGATAAAACCGGATTGAACCGGCTCAAACCGGTTTAAACCGGATAAAACCGGAGTGAACTGGTTTAAACCGGCTTAAAACGGATAGAACCGGATACAAACGGTTTAAACCGGATAAAACCGGATTGAACTGGATTAAACCGGTTTAAAACGGATAAAACCGATTTAAACCGGATAAAACCAAATAGAACCATTTTTAACCGGATAAAACCAGATTGAACCGGTTTAAAATGGATAAAACCGGATTGAACCAGTTTAAACCAGTTTAAACCAGATAGAAATGGATAGAACTGGTTTAAACCGGATAAAACCGGATTGAACCGGTTTGAACTGGTCTAAACCGGATAAAACCGGATTGAACTGGTTTCAACCGGTTTAAACCGGATAAAACAAGATTGAACCAGTTTAAACCGGATAAAACCGGATTGAACCAGCTTAAACTGGTTTAAACTGGATAAAACTGGATTGAACCGGTTTAAACCGGTTTAAAACGGATAAAACCAGATTGAACCGGTTTAAAATGGATAAAACCGGATTGAACCAGTTTAAACCGGTTTAAACCAGATAGAAACGGATAGAACCGGTTTAAACCGGATAAAACCGGATTGAAACGGTTTGAACCGCTCTAAACCGGATAGAACCGGTTTCAACCAGTTTAAACCGGATAAAACCGGATAGAAACGGTTTAAACCGGATAAAACCGGATCGAACCGGTGGAAACCGTTTGAAACCGGATAAAAATGGATTGAAAGGGTTTAAACCGGTTTAAACTGGATTAAACTGGAATGAACAGGCTTAAACAGGTCTATACTGGATAAAACTCGATTGAACAGGCTTAAACTGGTATAAAAAGCATAGAACCGGTTTAAACCGGATAAAACCGGATTGAAATGGTTTATACCGGTTTAAACCGGATAAAACCGGTTTAAACGGGATAAAACCAAATTGAACCAGTTTAAACTGGATAATACCAGACTGAACCGGTTTAAGCCGGATTAAACCGGACTGAACCGGTTTAAATCGGTTTAAACCGTATAAAACCGGATTAAACCGGTTTAAACTGGATAAACCGGATTGAACCGGTTCAAACCGGTTTAAACCGGATAGAACCAGTTTAAACCCGTTTAAACCGGATAAAACCGGATTGAACCAGTTTAAACCATTTTAAACCGGATAAAACCGGATTGAACCAGCTTAACCCGGTTTAAACCGGATAAAACTGGATTGAACCGGTTTAAACCGGATAAAACCGGATTGATCCGGTTTAAACCGGTTTAAACAGGATAAAACAGGATTGAACTGGTTTATACCGGTTTAAACCGGATAAAACCGGATTGAACAGCATTAAACCGGTTTAAAACGGATAAAACCGGTTTAAAATGGATAAAACCAAATTGAACCAGTTTAAACCGGATAAAACCAGATTGAACCGGTTTAAAACGGATAAAACCGGATTGAACCGGTTTAAACCTGTTTAAACCAGATCAAAACCGATTGAACCGGTTTAAACCGGTTTAAACCAGATAAAACCGGTATGAACAGGCTTAAACCGGTTTAAACCGGATAGAACCGGTTTAAACCCGTTTAAAACGGATAAAACAGGATTGAACCAGTTTAAACCGGTTTAAAACGGATAAAACCGGCAGAAACCGGTTTAAACCGGATAGAACCGGTTTAAACCTGTTTAAACCGGATAAAACCGGATTGAACCGCTATAAACCGGTTTAAACCGGATAAAACCGGATTGAACCAGCTTAAAACGGTTTAAACCGGATAAAACTGGATTGAACCGGTTTAAACCGGATAAAATTTGATTGATCCCGTTTAAACCGTTTTAAACAGGATAAAACCGGATTGAACAGTTTTATACCGGTTTAAACCGGATAAAACCGGTTTAAACGGGATAAAATCAAAATTGAACCAGTTTAAACCGGATAATACCAGATTGAACCGGTTTAAGCCGGATAAAACCGGACTGAACCGGTTTAAATCGGTTTAAACCGTATAAAACCGGATTGAACTGGATTAAACCGGTTTAAACTGGATACACCGGATTGAATCGGTTAAAACCGGTTTAAACCGGATAAAACCAGATTGAACCGGTTTAAACCGGATTGAACCGGATTAAACCGGTTTCAACTGGATAGAACCGGACAGAACCGGTTTAAACCGGATAAAACCAGATTGAATCGGTTTAAACCGGTTCAAACCGGATAAAACCAGATTGAAACGGTTTAAACCGGATTGAACCGGCTTCAACCAGATAAAACCGGAATGAACTGGTTTAAACCGGTTTAAACCGGAAAAAACGGATTGAACCGTTTTAAAGCGGATAAAACCGGATTGAACTGGTTTAAACCTGTTTAAACCAGATAAAAACCGATAGAACCGGTTTAAACCGGTTTAAACCAGATAAAACCGGTATGAACCGGCTTAAACTGGTTTAAACTGGATAGAACTGGTTTAAACCGTTATCCGGTTTAAACCGGATAAAAGTGGCATGAACCGGCTCAAACCGGTTTAAACCGGATAGAACCAGTTTAAACCGGTTTAAACCGGATAAAACCGGATTGAACCGGTTTAAACCGGTTTAAACCGGATAAAACCGGATTGAACCAGCTTAAACCGGTTTAAACAGGATACAACCGGATTGAAATGGTTTATACCGGTTTAAACCGGATAAAACCGGTTTAAACGGGATAAAACCAAATTGAACCAGTTTAAACTGGAAAATACCAGACTGAACCGGTTTAAGCCGGATTAAACCGGACTGAACCGGTTTAAATCGGTTTAAACCGTATAAAACCGGATTAAACCGGTTTAAACTGGATAAACCGGATTGAATCGGTTAAAACCGGTTTAAACCGGATAAAACCGGATAGAACCGGTATAAACCGGATAGAACCCGATTGAACCAGTTTAAACCGGATAAAACCGGATTGATCCGGTTTAAACCGGTTTAAACCGGATAAAACCGGATTGAACCGGTTTAAACCGGTTTAAACCAGATAGAACCGGATAGAACCGGTTTAAACCGGATAGAACCGGATAGAACCGGTTTAAACCGGATAAAACCGGATTGAACGGGTTTAAACCGGTTTAAAGCGGATAAAACCGGATTGAACCGGTTAAAACCGGATCAAACCGGATTGAACCGGTTGAAACCTGTTTCAACCGGATAGAACCGGATAGAACCGGTTTAAACTGGATAAAACCGGATTGAACTGTTTTAACCGGTTAAAACAGGATAGAACAGGATAGAACCGGTTTAAACCGATTTAAACAGGATAGAACCGGATAGAACCGGTTTAAACGAGATAAAACCCGATTGAACCGTTTTAAACCGGATAAAACCGGATTGAACCGGTTCAAACTGGTTGAACCCGGATAAAACCGGATTAAACCGTTTTAAAGCGGTTTAAACCAGATAAAACCAGATTGAACCGGTTTAAGCCGATTAAAACCGGATTGAACTGGTTTAAACCAGTCTACACCGGATAAAACCGGTTTAAACTGGATAAAAGCAGATTGAACCGGTTTAAACCAGACAAAACCGGATTGAACTGGTTCAACCAGGTTTAAACCGGATAAAACCGGAGTGAACTGGTTTAAACCGGATAAAACAGGATTGAACCGGTTGAAACCGGATAAAACCGGATCGAACCGTTTCATACCGGTTTAAACCAGATGTAAACGGAATGAACCAGTTTAAACCGGATAAAACCGGACTGAACCGGTTTAACCCGGATAAAACCGGATTGAACCGTTTCAAACCGGTTTTAACCAGATAAAACCGGAATGAACCGGTTTAAACCGGATAAAACCGGATTGAACCGGTTTAAACCGGATAAAACCGGATTGAACCGGTTTAAACCGGTTTCAAATGTATAGAACCGGATAGAACCGGTTTAAACCGGATAAAACAGGATTGAACTGGTTTAAACAGGATAAAACAGGATTGAACTGGTTTAAACTGGCTTCAACCGGATAGAAACGGATAGAGCCTGTTTAAACTGGATAAACCCGGATTGAACCGGCTTAAACCGGTTTAAACTGGATAAAACCGGATTGAACCGGTTCAAACCGGATTAAACAGGATAGAACCAGTTTAAACCCGTTTAAACCGGATAAAACCGGATTGAACCGGTTTAAACCGTTTTAAACCGGATAAAACCGGATTGAACCAGCTTAACCCGGTTTAAACCGGATAAAACTGGATAGAACCGGTTTAAACCGGATAAAACCGGATTGATCCGGTTTAAACCGGTTTAAACAGGATAAAACAGGATTGAACTGGTTTATACCGGTTTACACCGGATAAAACCGGTTTAAAGGGGATAAAACCAAATTGAACCAGTTTAAACTGGATAATACCAGACTGAACCGGTTTAAGCCGGATAAAACCGGACTGAACCGGTTTAAATCGGTTTAAACCGTATAAAACCGGATTGAACCGGATTAAACCGGTTTAAACTGGATAAACCGGGTTGAATCGGTTAAAACCGGTTTAAACCGGATAAAACCGGATAGAACTGGTATAAACCGGATAAAAACGGATTGAACCAGTTTAAACCGGATAAAACCGGATTGATCCGGTTTAAACCAGTTTAAACCGGATAAAATCGGATTGAACCGGTTTAAACCGGTTTAAACCACATAGAACCGGATAGAACCGGTTTAAAACGGGTAGAACCGGTTCAAACCGGTTTGAACCGGATAAAACCGGAATGAACTGGTTTAAACCGGTTTAAAACGGATAGAACCGGATAGAAACGGTTTAAACCAGATAAAACCGGATCGAACCGGTGGAAACCGTTTGAAACCGGATAAAAATGGATTGAAAGGGTTTAAACCGGTTTAAACTGGATTAAACTGGAATGAACAGGCTTAAACAGGTCTATACTGGATAAAACTCGATTGAACAGGCTTAAACTGGTATAAAAAGCATAGAACTGGTTTAAACCGGATAAAACCGGATTGAACTGGTTTAAACCGGTTTAAACCGGATAAAACCAGACTGAACCGGTTTAAACCGGATAAAACCGGATTGAACCGGTTTAATACGGTTTCAACCGGATAGAACTGGTTTAAACCGGATAAAACCTGATTGAACCGGTTTAAACTGGTTTCAACCGGATAGAACCGGATAGAACCGGTTTAAAATGGATAAAACCGGATTGAACCGGCTTAAACCGGTTTAAATCAGATAAAACCGGATTGAACCGTTTCAAACCAGTTTAAACCGGATAAAACCAGATTGAACTGGGTTAAACCGGATAAAACTGGATTGAACCGGCTTAAACCGGTTTAAACCGGATAAAACCGGATTTAACCGGTTCAAACCGGTTTAAACCGGATAAAACCGGAATGAACTGGTTTAAACCGGTTTAAAACGGATAGAACCGGATAGAAACAGTTTAAACCGGATAAAACCGGATTGAACTGGATTAAACCGGTTTAAAACGGATAAAACCGGTTTAAACCGGATAAAACCAAATTGAACCATTTTAAACCGGATAAAACCAGACTGAACCGGTTTAAACCGGTTTAAACCGGATAAAACCAGACTGAACCGATTTAAACCGGATAAAACCGGATTGAACCGGTTTAATACGGTTTCAACCGGATAGAACTGGTTTAAATCGGATAAAACCTGATTGAACCGGTTTAAACCGGTTTCAAATGTATAGAACCGGATAGAACCGGTTTAAACCGGATAAAACAGGATTGAACTGGTTTAAAGCGGATAAAGACGGATTGAACCGGTTTAAACCGGTTTCAACCGGGTAAAACGAGATTGAACCGGTTTAAACCGGATAAATCCGGAATGAACTGGTTTAAACCGGAAAAAACTGGATTGAACCGGTTTAAACCGTTTTAAATCGGATAAATCCGGAATGAACTGGTTTAAACCGGTTTAAACTGGATAGAACTGCATAGAACCGATTTAAACCGGATAAAACCGGATTGAACCGGTTCAAACCGGATAATACCGGAATGAACCGGTTTAAACCGGATAAGAACGGATTGAAGCGGTTTAAACTGGTTTAAATCTGATAAAACCGGATCGATCCGGCTTAAACTGGTTTAAACCGGATAAAACTGGTTTAAACTGGATAAAACCGATTGAACCGGTTTAAACCGTTTTAAACTGGATAAAACCAGATTGAACCGGTTTAAACTGGATAAAAACGGATAGAACCGGTTTAAACCGGTTTAAACCAGATTGAACTGGATAGAATCGGTTTAAACCGGATAAAACCGGATTGAACAGGTTTAAACCGGATAAAAACGGATTGAACAGGTTTAAACCGGATAAAAACGGATTGAACCGGTTTAAACCGGCTTAACCGGATAAAACCGGATTGAACCGGATCAAACCGGTTTAAACCGGTTAGAACAGGTTTAAACCGGATAAAATCGGATTGAACCGGTTTAAACAGGATAAAACCGGATAGAACCGGTTCTAACCGGCATAAACCGGATTGAACTGGGTAGAACCGGTTTAAACGAGATAAAACCGGATTGAACTGGTTTAAACCGGTTTAAACAGGATAGAACTGGATAGAACCGGTTTAAACCGGATAAAACCGGATTGAACCAGTTTAAAGTGGTTTAAACCGGATAAAACCAGATTGAACCGGTCTGAAACCGGATAAAACCGGATAGAACCTGTTTAAACCGGATAAAACTATATTGAACCGGTTTAAACCGGTTTAAACAGGATAGAACCGGTTTAAACTGGATAAAACCGGATTGAACCGGGTTAAACCCGTTTAAACCAGATAAAACCGGATTGAACCGTTTTAAACCGGCTCAAATCAGATAAAAACGGATTGAAGCGGTTTAAACTGGTTTAAACCGGATAAAACCAGATAGAACCGGGTTAAACCGGTTTAAATCGGATAAAACCGGATTGACCCGGTTTCAACCGGTTTAAACTGGATAAAAACGGATTGAACCGGTTTAAAACGGTTTAAACCGGATAAAAACGGTTTAAACCGGATAAAACCAAATTGAACCAGTTTAAACCGGATAAAACCAGATTGAACCGGTTTAAACCAGATAAAACCGGATTGAACCATTTTAAACCGGTTTAAAACAAATAGAACCGGATAGAACCGGTTTAAACCGGATAAGACCTGATTGAAACGGTTTGAACCGGTTTAAACCGGATAAAACCGGATTGAACCGGTTTAAACTGGTTTCAACCGGATAGAACCGGATAGAACCTGTTTAAACTGTATAAAACCGGATTGAACCGGCTTAAACCGGTTTAAACCGGATAAAACCGGATTGAACCGGTTCAAACCGGTTTAAACCGGATAAAACCGGAATGAACTGGTTTAAACCGGTTTAAAACGGATAGAACCGGATAGAAACGGTATAAACTGGATAAAACCGGATTGAACCGGTGTAAACCGGTTGAAACAGGATAAAAACGGATTGAAAGGGTTTAAACCGGTATAAACTGGATAAAACCGGAATGAACCGGCTTAAACGGGTCTAAACCGGATAAAACGCGATTGAACAGGCTTAAACTGGTATAAAGAGCATAGAACCAGTTTAAACCGGATAAAACTGTATTGAACCGGTTTAAACCGGTTTAAAACGGATAAAACCAGACTGAACCGGTTTAAACCGGATAAAACCGGATTGAACCGGTTTAAACCAGTTTCAACTGTATAGAACCGGATAGAACCGGTTTAAACCGGATAAAACAGGATTGAACTGGTTTAAACCGGATAAAACAGGATTGAACAGGTTTAAACTGGTTCAAACCGGATAGAACCGGTTTAAACTGGATAAAACCGGATTGAACCGGCTTAAACCGGTTTAAACCGGATAAAACCGGATTGAACCGGTTCAAACCGGTTTAAAACGGATTAAACCGGATTGAACCGGCTCAAACCGGTTTAAACCGGATAAAACCGGAGTGAACTGGTTTAAACCGGCTTAAAACGGATAGAACCGGATACAAACGGTTTAAACCGGATAAAACCGGATTGAACTGGATTAAACCAGTTTAAAACGGATAAAACCGATTTAAACCGGATAAAACCAAATAGAACCATTTTTAACCGGATAAAACCAGATTGAACCGGTTTAAAATGGATAAAACCGGATTGAACCAGTTTAAACCAGTTTAAACCAGATAGAAATGGATAGAACTGGTTTAAACCGGATAAAACCGGATTGAACCGGTTTGAACTGGTCTAAACCGGATAAAACCGGATTGAACTGGTTTCAACCGGTTTAAACTGGATAAAACAAGATTGAACCAGTTTAAACCGGATAAAACCGGATTGAACCAGCTTAAACTGGTTTAAACTGGATAAAACTGGATTGAACCGGTTTAAACCGGTTTAAAACGGATAAAACCAGATTGAACCGGTTTAAAATGGATAAAACCGGATTGAACCAGTTTAAACCGGTTTAAACCAGATAGAAACGGATAGAACCGGTTTAAACCGGATAAAACCGGATTGAAACGGTTTGAACCGCTCTAAACCGGATAGAACCGGTTTCAACCAGTTTAAACCGGATAAAACCGGATTGAACCGGTTTAAACCGGATAAAACCGGATTGAACCGGTTTAAACCGGTTTCAAATGTTTAGAACCGGATAGAACCGGTTTAAACCGGATAAAAGAGGATTGAACTGGTTTAAACAGGATAAAACAGGATTGAACCGGTTTAAACTGGCTTCAACCGGATAGAAACGGATAGAGCCTGTTTAAACTGGATAAAACCGGATTGAACCGGCTTAAACCGGTTTAAACTGGATAAAACCGGATTGAACCGGTTCAAACCGGTTTAAACCGGATAGAACCAGTTTAAACCCGTTTAAACCGGATAAAACCGGATTGAAACAGTTTAAACCATTTTAAACCGGATAAAACCGGATTGAACCAGCTTAACCCGGTTTAAACCGGATAAACCTGGATTGAACCGGTTTAAACCGGATAAAACCGGATTGATCCGGTTTAAACCGGTTTAAACAGGATAAAACAGGATTGAACTGGTTTATACCGGTTTAAACCGGATAAAACCGGATTGAACAGGATTAAACCGGTTTAAAACGGATAAAACCGGTTTAAAACGGATAAAACCAAATTGAACCAGTTTAAACCGGATAAAACCAGATTGAACCGGTTTAAAACGGATAAAACCGGATTGAACCGGTTTAAACCTGTTTAAACCAGATCAAAACCGATTGAACCGGTTTAAACCGGTTTAAACCAGATAAAACCGGTATGAACAGGCTTAAACCGGTTTAAACCGGATAGAACCGGTTTAAACCCGTTTAAAACGGATAAAACAGGATTGAACCGGTTTAAACCGATTTAAACCGGATAAAACCGGCAGAAACCGGTTTAAACCGGATAGAACCGGTTTAAACCCGTTTAAACCGGATAAAACCGGATTGAACCGGTTTAAAACGGTTTAAACCGGATAAAACCGGATTGAACCAGCTTAAACCGGTTTAAACCGGATAAAACTGGATTGAACCGGTTTAAACCGGATAAAATTGGATTGATCCCGTTTAAACCGTTTTAAACAGGATAAAACCGGATTGAACAGTTTTATACCGGTTTAAACAGGATAAAACCGGTTTAAACGGGATAAAATCAAAATTGAACCAGTTTAAACCGGATAATACCAGATTGAACCGGTTTAAGCCGGATAAAACCGGACTGAACCGGTTTAAATCGGTTTAAACCGTATAAAACCGGATTGAACTGGATTAAACCGGTTTAAACTGGATACACCGGATTGAATCGGTTAAAACCGGTTTACACCGGATAAAACCAGATTGAACCGGTTTAAACCGGATTGAACCGGATTAAACCGGTTTCAACTGGATAGAACCGGACAGAACCGGTTTAAACCGGATAAAACCAGATTGAATCGGTTTAAACCGGTTCAAACCGGATAAAACCAGATTGAAACGGTTTAAACCGGATTGAACCGGCTTCAACCAGATAAAACCGGAATGAACTGGTTTAAACCGGGTTAAACCGGAAAAAACGGATTGAACCGTTTTAAAGCGTATAACACCGGATTGAACTGGTTTAAACCTGTTTAAACCAGATAAAAACCGATAGAACCGGTTTAAACCGGTTTAAACCAGATAAAACCGGTATGAACCGGCTTAAACTGGTTTAAACTGGATAGAACTGGTTTAAAACGTTATCCGGTTTAAACCGGATAAAAGTGGCATGAACCGGCTCAAACCGGTTTAAACCGGATAGAACCAGTTTAAACCGGTTTAAACCGGATAAAACCGGATTGAACCGGTTTAAACCGGTTTAAACCGGATAAAACCGGATTGAACCAGCTTAAACCGGTTTAAACAGGATACAACCGGATTGAAATGGTTTATACCGGTTTAAACCGGATAAAACCGGTTTAAACGGGATAAAACCAAATTGAACCAGTTTAAACTGGATAATACCAGACTGAACCGGTTTAAGCCGGATTAAACCGGACTGAACCGGTTTAAATCGGTTTAAACCGTATAAAACCGGATTAAACCGGTTTAAACTGGATAAACCGGATTGAATCGGTTAAAACCGGTTTAAACCGGATAAAACCGGATTGAACGGGTTTAAACTGGTTTAAACCAGATAGAACCGGATAGAACCGGTTTAAACCGGATAGAACCGGATAGAACCGGTTTAAACCGGATAAAACCGGATTGAACGGGTTTAAACCGGTTTAAAGCGGATAAAACCGGATTGAACCGGTTTAAACCCGTTTAAACCAGATGGAAACGAATAGAACCGGTTTAAACCGGATAAAACCGGATTGAAACGGTTTAAACCCGTTTAAACCGGATAAAACCTGATTGAAGCGGTTCAAACTGGTTTAAACCGGATGAAACCGGATTAAACCGTTTTAAAGCGGTTTAAACCAGATAAAACCAGATTGAACCGGTTTAAGCCGATTAAAACCGGATTGAACTGGTTTAAACCAGTCTACACCGGATAAAACCGGTTTAAACTGGATAAAAGCAGATTGAACCGGTTTAAACCAGACAAAACCGGATTGAACTGGTTCAACCGGGTTTAAACCGGATAAAACCGGAGTGAACTGGTTTAAACCGGATAAAACAGGATTGAACCGGTTGAAACTGGATAAAACCGGATCGAACCGTTTCATACCGGTTTAAACCAGATGTAAACGGAATGAACCAGTTTAAACCGGATAAAACCGGACTGAACCGGTTTAACCCGGATAAAACCGGATTGAACCGTTTCAAACCGGTTTTAACCAGATAAAAACGGAATGAACCGGTTTAAACCGGATAAAACCGGATTGAACCGGTTTAAACCGGATAAAACCGGATTGAACCGGTTTAAACCGGTTTCAAATGTATAGAACCGGATAGAACCGGTTTAAACCGGATAAAACAGGATTGAACTGGTTTAAACAGGATAAAACAGGATTGAACTGGTTTAAACTGGCTTCAACCGGATAGAAACGGATAGAGCCTGTTTAAACTGGATAAACCCGGATTGAACCGGCTTAAACCGGTTTAAACTGGATAAAACCGGATTGAACCGGTTCAAACTGGTTTAAACCGGATAGAACCAGTTTAAACCCGTTTAAACCGGATAAAACCGGATTGAACCGGTTTAAACCGTTTTAAACCGGATAAAACCGGATTGAACCAGCTTAACCCGGTTTAAACCGGATAAAACTGGATAGAACCGGTTTAAAACGGATAAAACCGGATTGATCCGGTTTAAACCGGTTTAAACAGGATAAAACAGGATTGAACTGGTTTATACCAGTTTAAACCGGATAAAACCGGTTTAAACGGGATAAAACCAAATTGAACCAGTTTAAACTGGATAATACCAGACTGAACCGGTTTAAGCCGGATAAAACCGGACTGAACCGGTTTAAATTGGTTTAAACCGTATAAAACCGGATTGAACCGGATTAAACCGGTTTAAACTGGATAAACCGGGTTGAATCGGTTAAAACCGGTTTAAACCGGATAAAACCGGATAGAACTGGTATAAACCGGATAAAAACGGATTGAACCAGTTTAAACCGGATAAAACCGGATTGATCCGGTTTAAACCAGTTTAAACCGGATAAAACCGGATTGAACCGGTTTAAACCGGTTTAAACCAGATAGAACCGGATAGAACCGGTTTAAAACGGGTAGAACCGGTTCAAACCGGTTTGAACCGGATAAAAACGGAATGAACTGGTTTAAACCGGTTTAAAACGGATAGAACCGGATAGAAACGGTTTAAACCAGATAAAACCGGATCGAACCGGTGGAAACCGTTTGAAACCGGATAAAAATGGATTGAAAGGGTTTTAAACCGGTTTAAACTGGATTAAACTGGAATGAACAGGCTTAAACAGGTCTATACTGGATAAAACTCGATTGAACAGGCTTAAACTGGTATAAAAAGCATAGAACCGGTTTAAACCGGATAAAACCGGATTGAACTGGTTTAAACCGGTTTAAACCGGATAAAAACCAGACTGAACCGGTTTAAACCGGATAAAACCGGATTGAACCGGTTTAATACGGTTTCAACCGGATAGAACTGGTTTAAACCGGATAAAACCTGATTGAACCGGTTTAAACTGGTTTCAACCGGATAGAACCGGATAGAACCGGTTTAAAATGGATAAAACCGGATTGAACCGGCTTAAACCGGTTTAAATCAGATAAAACCGGATTGAACCGTTTCAAACCAGTTTAAACCGGATAAAACCAGATTGAACTGGGTTAAACCGGATAAAACTGGATTGAACCGGCTTAAAACCGGTTTAAACCGGATAAAACCGGATTTAACCGGTTCAAACCGGTTTAAACCGGATAAAACCGGAATGAACTGGTTTAAACGGTTTTAAACGGATTGAACCGGATAGAAACAGTTTAAACCGGATAAAACCGGATTGAACTGGATTAAACCGGTTTAAAATGGATAAAACCGGTTTAAACCGGATAAAACCAAATTGAACCATTTTAAACCGGATAAAACCAGACTGAACCGGTTTAAACCGGTTTAAACCGGATAAAACCAGACTGAACCTGTTTAAACCGGATAAAACCGGAATGAACAGGTTTAAACCGGATAAAGCCGGACTGAACCGGTTTAAACCGGTTTCAACCGGGTAAAACGAGATTGACCGGTTTAAACCGGATAAATCCGGAATGAACTGGTTTAAACCGGAAAAAACTGGATTGAACCGGTTTAAACCGTTTTAAATCGGATAAATCCGGAATGAACTGGTTTAAACCGGTTTAAACTGGATAGAACTGCATAGAACCGATTTAAACCGGATAAAACCGGATTGAACCGGTTCAAACCGGATAATACCGGAATGAACCGGTTTAAACCGGATAAGAACGGATTGAAGCGGTTTAAACTGGTTTAAATCTGATAAAACCGGATCGATCCGGCTTAAACTGGTTTAAACCGGATAAAACTGGTTTAAACTGGATAAAACCGATTGAACCGGTTTAAACCGTTTTAAACTGGATAAAACCAGATTGAACCGGTTTAAACTGGATAAAAACGGATAGAACCGGTTTAAACCGTTTAAACCAGATTGAACTGGATAGAATCGGTTTAAACCGGATAAAACCGGATTGAACAGGTTTAAACCGGATAAAAACGGATTGAACAGGTTTAAACCGGATAAAAACGGATTGAACCGGTTTAAACCGGCTTAACCGGATAAAACCGGATTGAACCGGATCAAACCGGTTTAAACCGGTTAGAACAGGTTTAAACCGGATAAAATCGGATTGAACCGGTTTAAACAGGATAAAACCGGATAGAACCGGTTCTAACCGGCATAAACCGGATTGAACTGGGTAGAACCGGTTTAAACGAGATAAAACCGGATTGAACTGGTTTAAACCGGTTTAAACAGGATAGAACTGGATAGAACCGGTTTAAACCGGATAAAACCGGATTGAACCAGTTTAAAGTGGTTTAAACCGGATAAAACCAGATTGAACCGGTCTGAAACCGGATAAAACCGGATAGAACCTGTTTAAACCGGATAAAACTATATTGAACCGGTTTAAACCGGTTTAAACAGGATAGAACCGGTTTAAACTGGATAAAACCGGATTGAACCGGGTTAAACCCGTTTAAACCAGATAAAACCGGATTGAACCGTTTTAAACCGGCTCAAATCAGATAAAAACGGATTGAAGCGGTTTAAACTGGTTTAAACCGGATAAAACCAGATAGAACCCCGTTAAACCGGTTTAAATCGGATAAAACCGGATTGACCCGGTTTCAACCGGTTTAAACTGGATAAAAACGGATTGAACCGGTTTAAAACGGTTTAAACCGGATAAAAACGGTTTAAACCGGATAAAACCAAATTGAACCAGTTTAAACCGGATAAAACCAGATTGAACCGGTTTAAACCAGATAAAACCGGATTGAACCATTTTAAACCGGTTTAAAACAAATAGAACCGGATAGAACCGGTTTAAACCGGATAAGACCTGATTGAAACGGTTTGAACCGGTTTAAACCGGATAAAACCGGATTGAACCGGTTTAAACTGGTTTCAACCGGATAGAACCGGGTAGAACCTGTTTAAACTGTATAAAACCGGATTGAACCGGCTTAAACCGGTTTAAACCGGATAAAACCGGATTGAACCGGTTCAAACCGGTTTAAACCGGATAAAACCGGAATGAACTGGTTTTAAACAGGTTTAAAACGGATGGAACCGGATAGAAACGGTATAAACTGGATAAAACCGGATTGAACCGGTGTAAACCGGTTGAAACAGGATAAAAACGGATTGAAAGGGTTTAAACCGGTATAAACTGGATAAAACCGGAATGAACCGGCTTAAACGGGTCTAAACGGGATAAAACGCGATTGAACAGGCTTAAACTGGTATAAAGAGCATAGAACCAGTTTAAACCGGATAAAACTGTATTGAACCGGTTTTAAACCGGTTTAAAACGGATAAAACCAGACTGAACCGGTTTAAACCGGATAAAACCGGATTGAACCGGTTTAAACCAGTTTCAACTGTATAGAACCGGATAGAACCGGTTTAAACCGGATAAAACAGGATTGAACTGGTTTAAACCGGATAAAACAGGATTGAACAGGTTTAAACTGGTTCAAACCGGATAGAACCGGTTTAAACTGGATAAAACCGGATTGAACCGGCTCAAACCGGTTTAAACCGGATAAAACCGGAGTGAACTGGTTTAAACCGGCTTAAAACGGATAGAACCGGATACAAACGGTTTAAACCGGATAAAACCGGATTGAACTGGATTAAACCAGTTTAAAACGGATAAAACCGATTTAAACCGGATAAAACCAAATAGAACCATTTTTAACCGGATAAAACCAGATTGAACCGGTTTAAAATGGATAAAACCGGATTGAACCAGTTTAAACCAGTTTAAACCAGATAGAAATGGATAGAACTGGTTTAAACCGGATAAAACCGGATTGAACCGGTTTGAACTGGTCTAAACCGGATAAAACCGGATTGAACTGGTTTCAACCGGTTTAAACCGGATAAAACAAGATTGAACCAGTTTAAACCGGATAAAACCGGATTGAACCAGCTTAAACTGGTTTAAACTGGATAAAACTGGATTGAACCGGTTTAAACCGGTTTAAAACGGATAAAACCAGATTGAACCGGTTTAAAATGGATAAAACCGGATTGAACCAGTTTAAACCGGTTTAAACCAGATAGAAACGGATAGAACCGGTTTAAACCGGATAAAACCGGATTGAAACGGTTTGAACCGCTCTAAACCGGATAGAACCGGTTTCAACCAGTTTAAACCGGATAAAACCGGATTGAACCGGTTTAAACCGGATAAAACCGGATTGAACCGGTTTAAACCGGTTTCAAATGTTTAGAACCGGATAGAACCGGTTTAAACCGGATAAAAGAGGATTGAACTGGTTTAAACAGGATAAAACAGGATTGAACCGGTTTAAACTGGCTTCAACCGGATAGAAACGGATAGAGCCTGTTTAAACTGGATAAAACCGGATTGAACCGGCTTAAACCGGTTTAAACTGGATAAAACCGGATTGAACCGGTTCAAACCGGTTTAAACCGGATAGAACCAGTTTAAACCCGTTTAAACCGGATAAAACCGGATTGAAACAGTTTAAACCATTTTAAACCGGATAAAACCGGATTGAACCAGCTTAACCCGGTTTAAACCGGATAAACCTGGATTGAACCGGTTTAAACCGGATAAAACCGGATTGATCCGGTTTAAACCGGTTTAAACAGGATAAAACAGGATTGAACTGGTTTATACCGGTTTAAACCGGATAAAACCGGATTGAACAGGATTAAACCGGTTTAAAACGGATAAAACCGGTTTAAAACGGATAAAACCAAATTGAACCAGTTTAAACCGGATAAAACCAGATTGAACCGGTTTAAAACGGATAAAACCGGATTGAACCGGTTTAAACCTGTTTAAACCAGATCAAAACCGATTGAACCGGTTTAAACCGGTTTAAACCAGATAAAACCGGTATGAACAGGCTTAAACCGGTTTAAACCGGATAGAACCGGTTTAAACCCGTTTAAAACGGATAAAACAGGATTGAACCGGTTTAAACCGATTTAAACCGGATAAAACCGGCAGAAACCGGTTTAAACCGGATAGAACCGGTTTAAGCCCGTTTAAACCGGATAAAACCGGATTGAACCGGTTTAAACCGGTTTAAACCGGATAAAACCGGATTGAACCAGCTTAAACCGGTTTAAACCGGATAAAACTGGATTGAACCGGTTTAAACCGGATAAAATTGGATTGATCCCGTTTAAACCGTTTTAAACAGGATAAAACCGGATTGAACAGTTTTATACCGGTTTAAACAGGATAAAACCGGTTTAAACGGGATAAAATCAAAATTGAACCAGTTTAAACCGGATAATACCAGATTGAACCGGTTTAAGCCGGATAAAACCGGACTGAACCGGTTTAAATCGGTTTAAACCGTATAAAACCGGATTGAACTGGATTAAACCGGTTTAAACTGGATACACCGGATTGAATCGGTTAAAACCGGTTTACACCGGATAAAACCAGATTGAACCGGTTTAAACCGGATTGAACCGGATTAAACCGGTTTCAACTGGATAGAACCGGACAGAACCGGTTTAAACCGGATAAAACCAGATTGAATCGGTTTAAACCGGTTCAAACCGGATAAAACCAGATTGAAACGGTTTAAACCGGATTGAACCGGCTTCAACCAGATAAAACCGGAATGAACTGGTTTAAACCGGGTTAAACCGGAAAAAACGGATTGAACCGTTTTAAAGCGGATAAAACCGGATTGAACTGGTTTAAACCGGTTTAAACCAGATAAAACCGGTATGAACCGGCTTAAACTGGTTTAAACTGGATAGAACTGGTTTAAACCGTTATCCGGTTTAAACCGGATAAAAGTGGCATGAACCGGCTCAAACCGGTTTAAACCGGATAGAACCAGTTTAAACCGGTTTAAACCGGATAAAACCGGATTGAACCGGTTTAAACCGGTTTAAAGCGGATAAAACCGGATTGAACCAGCTTAAACCGGTTTAAACAGGATACAACCGGATTGAAATGGTTTATACCGGTTTAAACCGGATAAAACCGGTTTTAAACGGGATAAAACCAAATTGAACCAGTTTAAACTGGATAATACCAGACTGAACCGGTTTAAGCCGGATTAAACCGGACTGAACCGGTTTAAATCGGTTTAAACCGTATAAAACCGGATTAAACCGGTTTAAACTGGATAAACCGGATTGAATCGGTTAAAACCGGTTTAAACCGGATAAAACCGGATAGAACCGGTATAAACCGGATAGAACCCGATTGAACCAGTTTAAACCGGATAAAACCGGATTGATCCGGTTTAAACCGGTTTAAACCGGATAAAACCGGATTGAACGGGTTTAAACTGGTTTAAACCAGATAGAACCGGATAGAACCGGTTTAAACCGGATAGAACCGGATAGAACCGGTTTAAACCGGATAAAACCGGATTGAACGGGTTTAAACCGGTTTAAAGCGGATAAAACCGGATTGAACCGGTTTAAACCCGTTTAAACCAGATGGAAACGAATAGAACCGGTTTAAACCGGATAAAACCGGATTGAAACGGTTTAAACCCGTTTAAACCGGATAAAACCTGATTGAAGCGGTTCAAACTGGTTTAAACCGGATGAAACCGGATTAAACCGTTTTAAAGCGGTTTAAACCAGATAAAACCAGATTGAACCGGTTTAAGCCGATTAAAACCGGATTGAACTGGTTTAAACCAGTCTACACCGGATAAAACCGGTTTAAACTGGATAAAAGCAGATTGAACCGGTTTAAACCAGACAAAACCGGATTGAACTGGTTCAACCGGGTTTAAACCGGATAAAACCGGAGTGAACTGGTTTAAACCGGATAAAACAGGATTGAACCGGTTGAAACCGGATAAAACCGGATCGAACCGTTTCATACCGGTTTAAACCAGATGTAAACGGAATGAACCAGTTTAAACCGGATAAAACCGGACTGAACCGGTTTAACCCGGATAAAACCGGATTGAACCGTTTCAAACCGGTTTTAACCAGATAAAAACGGAATGAACCGGTTTAAACCGGATAAAACCGGATTGAACCGGTTTAAACCGGATAAAACCGGATTGAACCGGTTTAAACCGGTTTCAAATGTATAGAACCGGATAGAACCGGTTTAAACCGGATAAAACAGGATTGAACTGGTTTAAACAGGATAAAACAGGATTGAACTGGTTTAAACTGGCTTCAACCGGATAGAAACGGATAGAGCCTGTTTAAACTGGATAAACCCGGATTGAACCGGCGTAAACCGGTTTAAACTGGATAAAACCGGATTGAACCGGTTCAAACCGGTTTAAACCGGATAGAACCAGTTTAAACCCGTTTAAACCGGATAAAACCGGATTGAACCGGTTTAAACCGTTTTAAACCGGATAAAACCGGATTGAACCAGCTTAACCCGGTTTAAACCGGATAAAACTGGATAGAACCGGTTTAAAACGGATAAAACCGGATTGATCCGGTTTAAACCGGTTTGAACCGGATAAAACCGGAATGAACTGGTTTAAACCGGTTTTAAAACGGATAGAACCGGATAGAAACGGTTTTAAACCAGATAAAACCGGATCGAACCGGTGGAAACCGTTTGAAACCGGATAAAAATGGATTGAAAGGGTTTAAACCGGTTTAAACTGGATTAAACTGGAATGAACAGGCTTAAACAGGTCTATACTGGATAAAACTCGATTGAACAGGCTTAAACTGGTATAAAAAGCATAGAACCGGTTTAAACCGGATAAAACCGGATTGAACTGGTTTAAACCGGTTTAAACCGGATAAAACCAGACTGAACCGGTTTAAACCGGATAAAACCGGATTGAACCGGTTTAATACGGTTTCAACCGGATAGAACTGGTTTAAACCGGATAAAACCTGATTGAACCGGTTTAAACTGGTTTCAACCGGATAGAACCGGATAGAACCGGTTTAAAATGGATAAAACCGGATTGAACCAGCTTAAACCGGTTTAAATCAGATAAAACCGGATTGAACCGTTTCAAACCAGTTTAAACCGGATAAAACCAGATTGAACTGGGTTAAACCGGATAAAACTGGATTGAACCGGCTTAAACCGGTTTAAACCGGATAAAACCGGATTTAACCGGTTCAAACCGGTTTAAACCGGATAAAACCGGAATGAACTGGTTTAAACCGGTTTAAAACGGATAGAACCGGATAGAAACAGTTTAAACCGGATAAAACCGGATTGAACTGGATTAAACCGGTTTAAAACGGATAAAACCGGTTTAAACCGGATAAAACCAAATTGAACCATTTTAAACCGGATAAAACCAGACTGAACCGGTTTAAACCGGTTTAAACCGGATAAAACCAGACTGAACCGATTTAAACCGGATAAAACCGGATTGAACCGGTTTAATACGGTTTCAACCGGATAGAACTGGTTTAAATCGGATAAAACCTGATTGAACCGGTTTAAACCGGTTTCAAATGTATAGAACCGGAAAGAACCGGTTTAAACCGGATAAAACAGGATTGAACTGGTTTAAAGCGGATAAAGACGGATTGAACCGGTTTAAACCGGTTTCAACCGGGTAAAACGAGATTGAACCGGTTTAAACCGGATAAATCCGGAATGAACTGGTTTAAACCGGAAAAAACTGGATTGAACCGGTTTAAACCGTTTTAAATCGGATAAATCCGGAATGAACTGGTTTAAACCGGTTTAAACTGGATAGAACTGCATAGAACCGATTTAAACCGGATAAAACCGGATTGAACCGGTTCAAACCGGATAATACCGGAATGAACCGGTTTAAACCGGATAAGAACGGATTGAAGCGGTTTAAACTGGTTTAAATCTGATAAAACCGGATCGATCCGGCTTAAACTGGTTTAAACCGGATAAAACTGGTTTAAACTGGATAAAACCGATTGAACCGGTTTAAACCGTTTTAAACTGGATAAAACCAGATTGAACCGGTTTAAACTGGATAAAAACGGATTGAACAGGTTTAAACCGGATAAAAACGGATTGAACCGGTTTAAACCGGCTTAACCGGATAAAACCGGATTGAACCGGATCAAACCGGTTTAAACCGGTTAGAACAGGTTTAAACCGGATAAAATCGGATTGAACCGGTTTAAACAGGATAAAACCGGATAGAACCGGTTCTAACCGGCATAAACCGGATTGAACTGGGTAGAACCGGTTTAAACGAGATAAAACCGGATTGAACTGGTTTAAACCGGTTTAAACAGGATAGAACTGGATAGAACCGGTTTAAACCGGATAAAACCGGATTGAACCAGTTTAAAGTGGTTTAAACCGGATAAAACCAGATTGAACCGGTCTGAAACCGGATAAAACCGGATAGAACCTGTTTAAACCGGATAAAACTATATTGAACCGGTTTAAACCGGTTTAAACAGGATAGAACCGGTTTAAACTGGATAAAACCGGATTGAACCGGTTTAAACCCGTTTAAACCAGATAAAACCGGATTGAACCGTTTTAAACCGGCTCAAATCGGATAAAAACGGATTGAAGCGGTTTAAACTGGTTTAAACCGGATAAAACCAGATAGAACCGGGTTAAACCGGTTTAAATCGGATAAAACCGGATTGACCCGGTTTCAACCGGTTTAAACTGGATAAAAACGGATTGAACCGGTTTAAAACGGTTTAAACCGGATAAAAACGGTTTAAACCGGATAAAACCAAATTGAACCAGTTTAAACCGGATAAAACCAGATTGAACCGGTTTAAACCAGATACAACCGGATTGAACCATTTTAAACCGGTTTAAAACAAATAGAACCGGATAGAACCGGTTTAAACCGGATAAGACCTGATTGAAACGGTTTGAACCGGTTTAAACCGGATAAAACCGGATTGAACCGGTTTAAACTGGTTTCAACCGGATAGAACCGGATAGAACCTGTTTAAACTGTATAAAACCGGATTGAACCGGCTTAAACCGGTTTAAACCGGATAAAACCGGATTGAACCGGTTTAAACTGGTTTCAACCGGATAGAACCGGAATGAACCTGTTTAAACTGTATAAAACCGGATTGAACCGGCTTAAACCGGTTTAAACCGGATAAAACCGGATTGAACCGGTTCAAACCGGTTTAAACTGGATAAAACCGGAATGAACTGGTTTAAACCGGTTTAAAACGGATAGAACCGGATAGAAACGGTATAAACTGGATAAAACCGGATTGAACCGGTGTAAACCGGTTGAAACAGGATAAAAACGGATTGAAAGGGTTTAAACCGGTATAAACTGGATAAAACCGGAATGAACCGGCTTAAACGGGTCTAAACCGGATAAAACGCGATTGAACAGGCTTAAACTGGTATAAAGAGCATAGAACCGGTTTAAACCGGATAAAACTGTATTGAACCGGTTTAAACCGGTTTAAAACGGATAAAACCAGACTGAACCGGTTTAAACCGGATAAAACCGGATTGAACCGGTTTAAACCAGTTTCAACTGTATAGAACTGGATAGAACCGGTTTAAACCGGATAAAACAGGATTGAACTGGTTTAAACCGGATAAAACAGGATTGAACAGGTTTAAACTGGTTCAAACCGGATAGAACCGGTTTAAACTGGATAAAACCGGATTGAACCGGCTTAAACCGGTTTAAACCGGATAAAACCGGATTGAACCGGTTCAAACCGGTTTAAAACGGATAAAACCGGAGTGAACTGGTTTAAACCGGCTTAAAACGGATAGAACCGGATACAAACGGTTTAAACCGGATAAAACCGGATTGAACTGGATTAAACCGGTTTAAAACGGATAAAACCGATTTAAACCGGATAAAACCAAATAGAACCATTTTTAACCGGATAAAACCAGATTGAACCGGTTTAAAATGGATAAAACCGGATTGAACCAGTTTAAACCAGTTTAAACCAGATAGAAATGGATAGAACTGGTTTAAACCGGATAAAACCGGATTGAACTGGTTTGAACTGGTCTAAACCGGATAAAACCGGATTGAACTGGTTTCAACCGGTTTAAACCGGATAAAACAAGATTGAACCAGTTTAAACCGGATAAAACCGGATTGAACCAGCTTAAACTGGTTTAAACTGGATAAAACTGGATTGAACCGGTTTAAACCGGTTTAAAACGGATAAAACCAGATTGAACCGGTTTAAAATGGATAAAACCGGATTGAACCAGTTTAAACCGGTTTAAACCAGATAGAAACGGATAGAACCGGTTTAAACCGGATAAAACCGGATTGAAACGGTTTGAACCGCTCTAAACCGGATAGAACCGGTTTCAACCAGTTTAAACCGGATAAAACCGGATAGAAACGGTTTAAACCGGATAAAACCGGATCGAACCGGTGGAAACCGTTTGAAACCGGATAAAAATGGATTGAAAGGGTTTAAACCGGTTTAAACTGGATTAAACTGGAATGAAGAGGCTTAAACAGTTCTATACTGGATAAAACTCGATTGAACAGGCTTAAACTGGTATAAAAAGCATAGAACCGGTTTAAACCGGATAAAACCGGATTGAAATGGTTTATACCGGTTTAAACCGGATAAAACCGGTTTAAACGGGATAAAACCAAATTGAACCAGTTTAAACTGGATAATACCAGACTGAACCGGTTTAAGCCGGATTAAACCGGACTGAACCGGTTTAAATCGGTTTAAACCGTATAAAACCGGATTAAACCGGTTTAAACTGGATAAACCGGATTGAATCGGTTAAAACCGGTTTAAACCGGATAAAACCGGATAGAACCGGTATAAACCGGATAGAACCCGATTGAACCAGTTTAAACCGGATAAAACCGGATTGATCCGGTTTAAACCGGTTTAAACCGGATAAAACCGGATTGATCCGGTTTAAACCGGTTTAAACCGGATAGAACCGGATAGAACCGGTTTAAACCGGATAGAACCGGATAGAACCGGTTTAAACCGGATAAAACCGGATTGAACGGGTTTAAACCGGTTTAAAGCGGATAAAACCGGATTGAACCGGTTAAAACCGGATCAAACCGGATTGAACCGGTTTAAACCTGTTTCAACCGGATAGAACCGGATAGAACCAGTTTAAACTGGATAAAACCGGATTGAACTGTTTTAACCGGTTAAAACAGGATAGAACAGGATAGAACCGGTTTAAACCGATTTAAACAGGATAGAACCGGATAGAACCGGTTTAAACGAGATAAAACCGGATTGAACCGTTTTAAACCAGATAAAACCGGATTGAACCGGTTCAAACTGGTTGAACCCGGATAAAACCGGATTAAACCGTTTTAAAGCGGTTTAAACCAGATAAAACCAGATTGAACCGGTTTAAGCCGATTAAAACCGGATTGAACTGGTTTAAACCAGTCTACACCGGATAAAACCGGTTTAAACTGGATAAAAGCAGATTGAACCGGTTTAAACCAGACAAAACCGGATTGAACTGGTTCAACCGGGTTTAAACCGGATAAAACCGGAGTGAACTGGTTTAAACCGGATAAAACAGGATTGAACCGGTTGAAACCGGATAAAACCGGATCGAACCGTTTCATACCGGTTTAAACCAGATGTAAACGGAATGAACCAGTTTAAACCGGATAAAACCGGACTGAACCGGTTTAACCCGGATAAAACCGGATTGAACCGTTTCAAACCGGGTTTAACCAGATAAAACCGGAATGAACCGGTTTAAACCGGATAAAACCGGATTGAACCGGTTTAAACCGGATAAAACCGGATTGAACCGGTTTAAACCGGTTTCAAATGTATAGAACCGGATAGAACCGGTTTAAACCGGATAAAACAGGATTGAACTGGTTTAAACAGGATAAAACAGGATTGAACTGGTTTAAACTGGCTTCAACCGGATAGAAACGGATAGAGCCTGTTTAAAGTGGATAAACCCGGATTGAACCGGCTTAAACCGGTTTAAACTGGATAAAACCGGATTGAACCGGTTCAAACCGGTTTAAACCGGATAGAACCAGTTTAAACCCGTTTAAACCGGATAAAACCGGATTGAACCGGTTTAAACCGTTTTAAACCGGATAAAACCGGATTGAACCAGCTTAACCCGGTTTAAACCGGATAAACCTGGATTGAACCGGTTTAAACCGGATAAAACCGGATTGATCTGGTTTAAACCGGTTTAAACAGGATAAAACAGGATTGAACTGGTTTATACCGGTTTAAACCGGATAAAACCGGTTTAAACGGGATAAAACCAAATTGAACCAGTTTAAACTGGATAATACCAGACTGAACCGGTTTAAGCCGGATAAAACCGGACTGAACCGGTTTAAATCGGTTTAAACCGTATAAAACCGGATTGAACCGGATTAAACCGGTTTAAACTGGATAAACCGGGTTGAATCGGTTAAAACCGGTTTAAACCGGATAAAACCGGATAGAACTGGTATAAACCGGATAAAAACGGAATGAACCAGTTTAAACCGGATAAAACCGGATTGATCCGGTTTAAACCAGTTTAAACCGGATAAAACCGGATTGAACCGGTTTAAACCGGTTTAAACCAGATAGAACCGGATAGAACCGGTTTAAAACGGGTAGAACCGGTTCAAACCGGTTTGAACCGGATAAAACCGGAATGAACTGGTTTAAACCGGTTTAAAACGGATAGAACCGGATAGAAACGGTTTAAACCGAATAAAACCGGATCGAACCGGTGGAAACCGTTTGAAACCGGATAAAAATGGATTGAAAGGGTTTAAACCGGTTTAAACTGGATTAAACTGGAATGAACAGGCTTAAACAGGTCTATACTGGATAAAACTCGATTGAACAGGCTTAAACTGGTATAAAAAGCATAGAACCGGTTTAAACCGGATAAAACCGGATTGAACTGGTTTAAACCGGTTTAAACCGGATAAAACCAGACTGAACCGGTTTAAACCGGATAAAACCGGATTGAACCGGTTTAATACGGTTTCAACCGGATAGAACTGGTTTAAACCGGATAAAACCTGATTGAACCGGTTTAAACTGGTTTCAACCGGATAGAACCGGATAGAACCGGTTTAAAATGGATAAAACCGGATTGAACCGGCTTAAACCGGTTTAAATCAGATAAAACCGGATTGAACCGTTTCAAACCAGTTTAAACCGGATAAAACCAGATTGAACTGGGTTAAACCGGATAAAACTGGATTGAACCGGCTTAAACCGGTTTAAACCGGATAAAACCGGATTTAACCGGTTCAAACCGGTTTAAACCGGATAAAACCGGAATGAACTGGTTTAAACCGGTTTAAAACGGATAGAACCGGATAGAAACAGTTTAAACCGGATAAAACCGGATTGAACTGGATTAAACCTGTTTAAAACGGATAAAACCGGTTTAAACCGGATAAAACCAAATTGAACCATTTTAAACCGGATAAAACCAGACTGAACCGGTTGAAACCGGTTTAAACCGGATAAAACCAGACTGAACCGATTTAAACCGGATAAAACCGGATTGAACCGGTTTAATACGGTTTCAACCGGATAGAACTGGTTTAAATCGGATAAAACCTGATTGAACCGGTTTAAACCGGTTTCAAATGTATAGAACCGGATAGAACCGGTTTAAACCGGATAAAACAGGATTGAACTGGTTTAAAGCGTATAAAGCCGGATTGAACCGGTTTAAACCGGTTTCAACCGGGTAAAACGAGATTGAACCGGTTTAAACCGGATAAATCCGGAATGAACTGGTTTAAACCGGAAAAAACTGGATTGAACCGGTTTAAACCGTTTTAAATCGGATAAATCCGGAATGAACTGGTTTAAACCGGTTTAAACTGGATAGAACTGCATAGAACCGATTTAAACCGGATAAAACCGGATTGAACCGGTTCAAACCGGATAATACCGGAATGAACCGGTTTAAACCGGATAAGAACGGATTGAAGCGGTTTAAACTGGTTTAAATCTGATAAAACCGGATCGATCCGGCTTAAACTGGTTTAAACCGGATAAAACTGGTTTAAACTGGATAAAACCGATTGAACCGGTTTAAACCGTTTTAAACTGGATAAAACCAGATTGAACCGGTTTAAACTGGATAAAAACGGATAGAACCGGTTTAAACCGGTTTAAACCAGATTGAACTGGATAGAATCGGTTTAAACCGGATAAAACCGGATTGAACAGGTTTAAACCGGATAAAAACGGATTGAACAGGTTTAAACAGGATAAAAACGGATTGAACCGGTTTAAACCGGCTTAACCGGATAAAACCGGATTGAACCGGATCAAACCGTTTTAAACCGGTTAGAACAGGTTTAAACCGGATAAAATCGGATTGAACCGGTTTAAACAGGATAAAACCGGATAGAACCGGTTCTAACCGGCATAAACCGGATTGAACTGGGTAGAACCGGTTTAAACGAGATAAAACCGGATTGAACTGGTTTAAACCGGTTTAAACAGGATAGAACTGGATAGAACCGGTTTAAACCGGATAAAACCGGATTGAACCAGTTTAAAGTGGTTTAAACCGGATAAAACCAGATTGAACCGGTCTGAAACCGGATAAAACCGGATAGAACCTGTTTAAACCGGATAAAACTATATTGAACCGGTTTAAACCGGTTTAAACAGGATAGAACCGGTTTAAACTGGATAAAACCGGATTGAGCCGGGTTAAACCCGTTTAAACCAGATAAAACCGGATTGAACCGTTTTAAACCGGCTCAAATCAGATAAAAACGGATTGAAGCGGTTTAAACTGGTTTAAACCGGATAAAACCAGATAGAACCGGGTTAAACCGGTTTAAATCGGATAAAACCGGATTGACCCGGTTTCAACCGGTTTAAACTGGATAAAAACGGATTGAACCGGTTTAAAACGGTTTAAACCGGATAAAAAAGGTTTAAACCGGATAAAACCAAATTGAACCAGTTTAAACCGGATAAAACCAGATTGAACCGGTTTAAACCAGATAAAACCGGATTGAACCATATTAAACCGGTTTAAAACAAATAGAACCGGATAGAACCGGTTTAAACCGGATAAGACCTGATTGAAACGGTTTGAACCGGTTTAAACCGGATAAAACCGGATTGAACCGGTTTAAACTGGTTTCAACCGGATAGAACCGGATAGAACCTGTTTAAACTGTATAAAACCGGATTGAACCGGCTTAAACCGGTTTAAACCGGATAAAACCGGATTGAACCGGTTCAAACCGGTTTAAACCGGATAAAACCGGAATGAACTGGTTTAAACCGGTTTAAAACGGATAGAACCGGATAGAAACGGTATAAACTGGATAAAACCGGATTGAACCGGTGTAAACCGGTTGAAACAGGATAAAAACGGATTGAAAGGGTTTAAACCGGTATAAACTGGATAAAACCGGAATGAACCGGCTTAAACGGGTCTAAACCGGATAAAACGCGATTGAACAGGCTTAAACTGGTATAAAGAGCATAGAACCGGTTTAAACCGGATAAAACTGTATTGAACCGGTTTAAACCGGTTTAAAACGGATAAAACCAGACTGAACCGGTTTAAACCGGATAAAACCGGATTGAACCGGTTTAAACCAGTTTCAACTGTATAGAACCGGATAGAACCGGTTTAAACCGGATAAAACAGGATTGAACTGGTTTAAACCGGATAAAACAGGATTGAACAGGTTTAAACTGGTTCAAACCGGATAGAACCGGTTTAAACTGGATAAAACCGGATTGAACCGGCTTAAACCGGTTTAAACCGGATAAAACCGGATTGAACCGGTTCAAACCGGTTTAAAACGGATTAAACCGGATTGAACCGGCTCAAACCGGTTTAAACCGGATAAAACCGGAGTGAACTGGTTTAAACCGGCTTAAAACGGATAGAACCGGATACAAACGGTTTAAACCGGATAAAACCGGATTGAACTGGATTAAACCGGTTTAAAACGGATAAAACCGATTTAAACCGGATAAAACCAAATAGAACCATTTTTAACCGGATAAAACCAGATTGAACCGGTTTAAAATGGATAAAACCGGATTGAACCAGTTTAAACCAGTTTAAACCAGATAGAAATGGATAGAACTGGTTTAAACCGGATAAAACCGGATTGAACCGGTTTGAACTGGTCTAAACCGGATAAAACCGGATTGAACTGGTTTCAACCGGTTTAAACCGGATAAAACAAGATTGAACCAGTTTAAACCGGATAAAACCGGATTGAACCAGCTTAAACTGGTTTAAACTGGATAAAACTGGATTGAACCGGTTTAAACCGGTTTAAAACGGATAAAACCAGATTGAACCGGTTTAAAATGGATAAAACCGGATTGAACCAGTTTAAACCGGTTTAAACCAGATAGAAACGGATAGAACCGGTTTAAACCGGATAAAACCGGATTGAAACGGTTTGAACCGCTCTAAACCGGATAGAACCGGTTTCAACCAGTTTAAAACGGATAAAACCGTATTGAACCGGTTTAAACCGGATAAAACCGGATTGAACCGGTTTAAACCGGTTTCAAATGTATAGAACCGGATAGAACCGGTTTAAACCGGATAAAACAGGATTGAACTGGTTTAAACAGGATAAAACAGGATTGAACCGGTTTAAACTGGCTTCAACCGGATAGAAACGGATAGAGCCTGTTTAAACTGGATAAAACCGGATTGAACCGGCTTAAACCGGTTTAAACTGGATAAAACCGGATTGAACCGGTTCAAACCGGTTTAAACCGGATAGAACCAGTTTAAACCCGTTTAAACCGGATAAAACCGGATTGAACCAGTTTAAACCATTTTAAACCGGATAAAACCGGATTGAACCAGCTTAACCCGGTTTAAACCGGATAAAACTGGATTGAACCGGTTTAAACCGGATAAAACCGGATTGATCCGGTTTAAACCGGTTTAAACAGGATAAAACAGGATTGAACTGGTTTATACCGGTTTAAACCGGATAAAACCGGATTGAACAGGATTAAACCGGTTTAAAACGGATAAAACCGGTTTAAAATGGATAAAACCAAATTGAACCAGTTTAAACCGGATAAAACCAGATTGAACCGGTTTAAAACGGATAAAACCGGATTGAACCGGTTTAAACCTGTTTAAACCAGATCAAAACCGATTGAACCGGTTTAAACCGGTTTAAACCAGATAAAACCGGTATGAACAGGCTTAAACCGGTTTAAACCGGATAGAACCGGTTTAAACCCGTTTAAAACGGATAAAACAGGATTGAACCGGTTTAAACCGGTTTAAAACGGATAAAACCGGCAGAAACCGGTTTAAACCGGATAGAACCGGTTTAAACCTGTTTAAACCGGATAAAACCGGATTGAACCGCTATAAACCGGTTTAAACCGGATAAAACCGGATTGAACCAGCTTAAAACGGTTTAAACCGGATAAAACTGGATTGAACCGGTTTAAACCGGATAAAATTTGATTGATCCCGTTTAAACCGTTTTAAACAGGATAAAACCGGATTGAACAGTTTTATACCGGTTTAAACCGGATAAAACCGGTTTAAACGGGATAAAATCAAAATTGAACCAGTTTAAACCGGATAATACCAGATTGAACCGGTTTAAGCCGGATAAAACCGGACTGAACCGGTTTAAATCGGTTTAAACCGTATAAAACCGGATTGAACTGGATTAAACCGGTTTAAACTGGATACACCGGATTGAATCGGTTAAAACCGGTTTAAACCGGATAAAACCAGATTGAACCGGTTTAAACCGGATTGAACCGGATTAAACCGGTTTCAACTGGATAGAACCGGACAGAACCGGTTTAAACCGGATAAAACCAGATTGAATCGGTTTAAACCGGTTCAAACCGGATAAAACCAGATTGAAACGGTTTAAACCGGATTGAACCGGCTTCAACCAGATAAAACCGGAATGAACTGGTTTAAACCAGTTTAAACCGGAAAAAACGGATTGAACCGTTTTAAAGCGGATAAAACCGGATTGAACTGGTTTAAACCTGTTTAAACCAGATAAAAACCGATAGAACCGGTTTAAACCGGTTTAAACCAGATAAAACCGGTATGAACCGGCTTAAACTGGTTTAAACTGGATAGAACTGGTTTAAACCGTTATCCGGTTTAAACCGGATAAAAGTGGCATGAACCGGCTCAAACCGGTTTAAACCGGATAGAACCAGTTTAAACCGGTTTAAACCGGATAAAACCGGATTGAACCGGTTTAAACCGGTTTAAACCGGATAAAACCGGATTGAACCAGCTTAAACCGGTTTAAACAGGATACAACCGGATTGAAATGGTTTATACCGGTTTAAACCGGATAAAACCGGTTTAAACGGGATAAAACCAAATTGAACCAGTTTAAACTGGAAAATACCAGACTGAACCGGTTTAAGCCGGATTAAACCGGACTGAACCGGTTTAAATCGGTTTAAACCGTATAAAACCGGATTAAACCGGTTTAAACTGGATAAACCGGATTGAATCGGTTAAAACCGGTTTAAACCGGATAAAACCGGATAGAACCGGTATAAACCGGATAGAACCCGATTGAACCAGTTTAAACCGGATAAAACCGGATTGATCCGGTTTAAACCGGTTTAAACCGGATAAAACCGGATTGAACCGGTTTAAACCGGTTTAAACCAGATAGAACCGGTTTAAACCGGATAGAACCGGATAGAACCGGTTTAAACCGGATAAAACCGGATTGAACGGGTTTAAACCGGTTTAAAGCGGATAAAACCGGATTGAACCGGTTAAAACCGGATCAAACCGGATTGAACCGGTTGAAACCTGTTTCAACCGGATAGAACCGGATAGAACCGGTTTAAACTGGATAAAACCGGATTGAACTGTTTTAACCGGTTAAAACAGGATAGAACAGGATAGAACCGGTTTAAACCGATTTAAACAGGATAGAACCGGATAGAACCGGTTTAAACGAGATAAAACCCGATTGAACCGTTTTAAACCGGATAAAACCGGATTGAACCGGTTCAAACTGGTTGAACCCGGATAAAACCGGATTAAACCGTTTTAAAGCGGTTTAAACCAGATAAAACCAGATTGAACCGGTTTAAGCCGATTAAAACCGGATTGAACTGGTTTAAACCAGTCTACACCGGATAAAACCGGTTTAAACTGGATAAAAGCAGATTGAACCGGTTTAAACCAGACAAAACCGGATTGAACTGGTTCAACCGGGTTTAAACCGGATAAAACCGGAGTGAACTGGTTTAAACCGGATAAAACAGGATTGAACCGGTTGAAACCGGATAAAACCGGATCGAACCGTTTCATACCGGTTTAAACCAGATGTAAACGGAATGAACCAGTTTAAACCGGATAAAACCGGACTGAACCGGTTTAACCCGGATAAAACCGGATTGAACCGTTTCAAACCGGTTTTAACCAGATAAAACCGGAATGAACCGGTTTAAACCGGATAAAACCGGATTGAACCGGTTTAAACCGGATAAAACCGGATTGAACCGGTTTAAACCGGTTTCAAATGTATAGAACCGGATAGAACCGGTTTAAACCGGATAAAACAGGATTGAACTGGTTTAAACAGGATAAAACAGGATTGAACTGGTTTAAACTGGCTTCAACCGGATAGAAACGGATAGAGCCTGTTTAAACTGGATAAACCCGGATTGAACCGGCTTAAACCGGTTTAAACTGGATAAAACCGGATTGAACCGGTTCAAACCGGATTAAACAGGATAGAACCAGTTTAAACCCGTTTAAACCGGATAAAACCGGATTGAACCGGTTTAAACCGTTTTAAACCGGATAAAACCGGATTGAACCAGCTTAACCCGGTTTAAACCGGATAAAACTGGATAGAACCGGTTTAAACCGGATAAAACCGGATTGATCCGGTTTAAACCGGTTTAAACAGGATAAAACAGGATTGAACTGGTTTATACCGGTTTAAACCGGATAAAACCGGTTTAAACGGGATAAAACCAAATTGAACCAGTTTAAACTGGATAATACCAGACTGAACCGGTTTAAGCCGGATAAAACCGGACTGAACCGGTTTAAATCGGTTTAAACCGTATAAAACCGGATTGAACCGGATTAAACCGGTTTAAACTGGATAAACCGGGTTGAATCGGTTAAAACCGGTTTAAACCGGATAAAACCGGATAGAACTGGTATAAACCGGATAAAAACGGATTGAACCAGTTTAAACCGGATAAAACCGGATTGATCCAGTTTAAACCAGTTTAAACCGGATAAAATCGGATTGAACCGGTTTAAACCGGTTTAAACCAGATAGAACCGGATAGAACCGGTTTAAAACGGGTAGAACCGGTTCAAACCGGTTTGAACCGGATAAAACCGGAATGAACTGGTTTAAACCGGTTTAAAACGGATAGAACCGGATAGAAACGGTTTAAACCAGATAAAACCGGATCGAACCGGTGGAAACCGTTTGAAACCGGATAAAAATGGATTGAAAGGGTTTAAACCGGTTTAAACTGGATTAAACTGGAATGAACAGGCTTAAACAGGTCTATACTGGATAAAACTCGATTGAACAGGCTTAAACTGGTATAAAAAGCATAGAACTGGTTTAAACCGGATAAAACCGGATTGAACTGGTTTAAACCGGTTTAAACCGGATAAAACCAGACTGAACCGGTTTAAACCGGATAAAACCGGATTGAACCGGTTTAATACGGTTTCAACCGGATAGAACTGGTTTAAACCGGATAAAACCTGATTGAACCGGTTTAAACTGGTTTCAACCGGATAGAACCGGATAGAACCGGTTTAAAATGGATAAAACCGGATTGAACCGGCTTAAACCGGTTTAAATCAGATAAAACCGGATTGAACCGTTTCAAACCAGTTTAAACCGGATAAAACCAGATTGAACTGGGTTAAACCGGATAAAACTGGATTGAACCGGCTTAAACCGGTTTAAACCGGATAAAACCGGATTTAACCGGTTCAAACCGGTTTAAACCGGATAAAACCGGAATGAACTGGTTTAAACCGGTTTAAAACGGATAGAACCGGATAGAAACAGTTTAAACCGGATAAAACCGGATTGAACTGGATTAAACCGGTTTAAAACGGATAAAACCGGTTTAAACCGGATAAAACCAAATTGAACCATTTTAAACCGGATAAAACCAGACTGAACCGGTTTAAACCGGTTTAAACCGGATAAAACCAGACTGAACCGATTTAAACCGGATAAAACCGGATTGAACCGGTTTAATACGGTTTCAACCGGATAGAACTGGTTTAAATCGGATAAAACCTGATTGAACCGGTTTAAACCGGTTTCAAATGTATAGAACCGGATAGAACCGGTTTAAACCGGATAAAACAGGATTGAACTGGTTTAAAGCGGATAAAGACGGATTGAACCGGTTTAAACCGGTTTCAACCGGGTAAAACGAGATTGAACCGGTTTAAACCGGATAAATCCGGAATGAACTGGTTTAAACCGGAAAAAACTGGATTGAACCGGTTTAAACCGTTTTAAATCGGATAAATCCGGAATGAACTGGTTTAAACCGGTTTAAACTGGATAGAACTGCATAGAACCGATTTAAACCGGATAAAACCGGATTGAACCGGTTCAAACCGGATAATACCGGAATGAACCGGTTTAAACCGGATAAGAACGGATTGAAGCGGTTTAAACTGGTTTAAATCTGATAAAACCGGATCGATCCGGCTTAAACTGGTTTAAACCGGATAAAACTGGTTTAAACTGGATAAAACCGATTGAACCGGTTTAAACCGTTTTAAACTGGATAAAACCAGATTGAACCGGTTTAAACTGGATAAAAACGGATAGAACCGGTTTAAACCGGTTTAAACCAGATTGAACTGGATAGAATCGGTTTAAACCGGATAAAACCGGATTGAACAGGTTTAAACCGGATAAAAACGGATTGAACAGGTTTAAACCGGATAAAAACGGATTGAACCGGTTTAAACCGGCTTAACCGGATAAAACCGGATTGAACCGGATCAAACCGGTTTAAACCGGTTAGAACAGGTTTAAACCGGATAAAATCGGATTGAACCGGTTTAAACAGGATAAAACCGGATAGAACCGGTTCTAACCGGCATAAACCGGATTGAACTGGGTAGAACCGGTTTAAACGAGATAAAACCGGATTGAACTGGTTTAAACCGGTTTAAACAGGATAGAACTGGATAGAACCGGTTTAAACCGGATAAAACCGGATTGAACCAGTTTAAAGTGGTTTAAACCGGATAAAACCAGATTGAACCGGTCTGAAACCGGATAAAACCGGATAGAACCTGTTTAAACCGGATAAAACTATATTGAACCGGTTTAAACCGGTTTAAACAGGATAGAACCGGTTTAAACTGGATAAAACCGGATTGAACCGGGTTAAACCCGTTTAAACCAGATAAAACCGGATTGAACCGTTTTAAACCGGCTCAAATCAGATAAAAACGGATTGAAGCGGTTTAAACTGGTTTAAACCGGATAAAACCAGATAGAACCCCGTTAAACCGGTTTAAATCGGATAAAACCGGATTGACCCGGTTTCAACCGGTTTAAACTGGATAAAAACGGATTGAACCGGTTTAAAACGGTTTAAACCGGATAAAAACGGTTTAAACCGGATAAAACCAAATTGAACCAGTTTAAACCGGATAAAACCAGATTGAACCGGTTTAAACCAGATAAAACCGGATTGAACCATTTTAAACCGGTTTAAAACAAATAGAACCGGATAGAAACGGTTTAAACCGGATAAGACCTGATTGAAACGGTTTGAACCGGTTTAAACCGGATAAAACCGGATTGAACCGGTTTAAACTGGTTTCAACCGGATAGAACCGGATAGAACCTGTTTAAACTGTATAAAACCGGATTGAACCGGCTTAAACCGGTTTAAACCGGATAAAACCGGATTGAACCGGTTCAAACCGGTTTAAACCGGATAAAACCGGAATGAACTGGTTTAAACCGGTTTAAAACGGATAGAACCGGATAGAAATGGTATAAACTGGATAAAACCGGATTGAACCGGTGTAAACCGGTTGAAACAGGATAAAAACGGATTGAAAGGGTTTAAACCGGTATAAACTGGATAAAACCGGAATGAACCGGCTTAAACGGGTCTAAACCGGATAAAACGCGATTGAACAGGCTTAAACTGGTATAAAGAGCATAGAACCAGTTTAAACCGGATAAAACTGTATTGAACCGGTTTAAACCGGTATAAAACGGATAAAACCAGACTGAACCGGTTTAAACCGGATAAAACCGGATTGAACCGGTTTAAACCAGTTTCAACTGTATAGAACCGGATAGAACCGGTTTAAACCGGATAAAACAGGATTGAACTGGTTTAAACCGGATAAAACAGGATTGAACAGGTTTAAACTGGTTCAAACCGGATAGAACCGGTTTAAACTGGATAAAACCGGATTGAACCGGCTTAAACCGGTTTAAACCGGATAAAACCGGATTGAACCATTTTAAACCGGTTTAAAACAAATAGAACCGGATAGAACCGGTTTAAACCGGATAAAACCGGATTGAAACGGTTTGAACCGCTCTAAACCGGATAGAACCGGTTTCAACCAGTTTAAAACGGATAAAACCGTATTGAACCGGTTTAAACCGGATAAAACCGGATTGAACCGGTTTAAACCGGTTTCAAATGTATAGAACCGGATAGAACCGGTTTAAACCGGATAAAACAGGATTGAACTGGTTTAAACAGGATAAAACAGGATTGAACCGGTTTAAACTGGCTTCAACCGGATAGAAACGGATAGAGCCTGTTTAAACTGGATAAAACCGGATTCAACCGGTTTAAACCGGTTTAAAACGGATAAAACCAGATTGAACCGGTTTAAAATGGATAAAACCGGATTGAACCAGTGTAAACCGGTTTAAACCAGATAGAAACGGATAGAACCGGTTTAAACCGGATAAAACCGGATTGAAACGGTTTGAACCGCTCTAAACCGGATAGAACCGGTTTCAACCAGTTTAAGCCGGATAAAACCGGATTGAACCGGTTTAAACCGGATAAAACCGGATTGAACCGGTTTAAACCGGTTTCAAATGTATAGAACCGGATAGAACCGGTTTAAACCGGATAAAACAGGATTGAACTGGTTTAAACAGGATAAAACAGGATTGAACCGGTTTAAACTGGCTTCAACCGGATAGAAACGGATAGAGCCTGTTTAAACTGGATAAAACCGGATTGAACCGGCTTAAACCGGTTTAAACTGGATAAAACCGGATTGAACCGGTTCAAACCGGTTTAAACAGGATAGAACCAGTTTAAACCCGTTTAAACCGGATAAAACCGGATTGAACCAGTTTAAACCATTTTAAACCGGATAAAACCGGATTGAACCAGCTTAACCCGGTTTAAACCGGATAAAACTGGATTGAACCGGTTTAAACCGGATAAAACCGGATTGATCCGGTTTAAACCGGTTTAAACAGGATAAAACAGGATTGAACTGGTTTATACCGGTTTAAACCGGATAAAACCGGATTGAACAGGATTAAACCGGTTTAAAACGGATAAAACCGGTTTAAAATAGATAAAACCAAATTGAATCAGTTTAAACCGGATAAAACCAGATTGAACCGGTTTAAAACGGATAAAACCGGATTGAACCGGTTTAAACCTGTTTAAACCAGATCAAAACCGATTGAACCGGTTTAAACCGGTTTAAACCAGATAAAACCGGTATGAACAGGCTTAAACCGGTTTAAACCGGATAGAACCGGTTTAAACCCGTTTAAAACGGATAAAACAGGATTGAACCGGTTTAAACCGGTTTAAAACGGATAAAACCGGCAGAAACCGGTTTAAACCGGATAGAACCGGTTTAAACCTGTTTAAACCGGATAAAACCGGATTGAACCGCTATAAACCGGTTTAAACCGGATAAAACCGGATTGAACCAGCTTAAAACGGTTTAAACCGGATAAAACTGGATTGAACCGGTTTAAACCGGATAAAATTTGATTGATCCCGTTTAAACCGTTTTAAACAGGATAAAACCGGATTGAACAGTTTTATACCGGTTTAAACCGGATAAAACCGGTTTAAACGGGATAAAATCAAAATTGAACCAGTTTAAACCGGATAATACCAGATTGAACCGGTTTAAGCCGGATAAAACCGGACTGAACCGGTTTAAATCGGTTTAAACCGTATAAAACCGGATTGAACTGGATTAAACCGGTTTAAACTGGATACACCGGATTGAATCGGTTAAAACCGGTTTAAACCGGATAAAACCAGATTGAACCGGTTTAAACCGGATTGAACCGGATTAAACCGGTTTCAACTGGATAGAACCGGACAGAACCGGTTTAAACCGGATAAAACGAGATTGAATCGGTTTAAACCGGTTCAAACCGGATAAAACCAGATTGAAACGGTTTAAACCGGATTGAACCGGCTTCAACCAGATAAAACCGGAATGAACTGGTTTAAACCGGTTTAAACCGGAAAAAACGGATTGAACCGTTTTAAAGCGGATAAAACCGGATTGAACTGGTTTAAACCTGTTTAAACCAGATAAAAACCGATAGAACCGGTTTAAACCGGTTTAAACCAGATAAAACCGGTATGAACCGGCTTAAACTGGTTTAAACTGGATAGAACTGGTTTAAACCGTTATCCGGTTTAAACCGGATAAAAGTGGCATGAACCGGCTCAAACCGGTTTAAACCGGATAGAACCAGTTTAAACCGGTTTAAACCGGATAAAACCGGATTGAACCGGTTTAAACCGGTTTAAACCGGATAAAACCGGATTGAACCAGCTTAAACCGGTTTAAACAGGATACAACCGGATTGAAATGGTTTATACCGGTTTAAACCGGATAAAACCGGTTTAAACGGGATAAAACCAAATTGAACCAGTTTAAACTGGAAAATACCAGACTGAACCGGTTTAAGCCGGATTAAACCGGACTGAACCGGTTTAAATCGGTTTAAACCGTATAAAACCGGATTAAACCGGTTTAAACTGGATAAACCGGATTGAATCGGTTAAAACCGGTTTAAACCGGATAAAACCGGATAGAACCGGTATAAACCGGATAGAACCCGATTGAACCAGTTTAAACCGGATAAAACCGGATTGATCCGGTTTAAACCGGTTTAAACCGGATAAAACCGGATTGAACCGGTTTAAACCGGTTTAAACCAGATAGAACCGGATAGAACCGGTTTAAACCGGATAGAACCGGATAGAACCGGTTTAAACCGGATAAAACCGGATTGAACGGGTTTAAACCGGTTTAAAGCGGATAAAACCGGATTGAACCGGTTAAAACCGGATCAAACCGGATTGAACCGGTTGAAACCTGTTTCAACCGGATAGAACCGGATAGAACCGGTTTAAACTGGATAAAACCGGATTGAACTGTTTTAACCGGTTAAAACAGGATAGAACAGGATAGAACCGGTTTAAACCGATTTAAACAGGATAGAACCGGATAGAACCGGTTTAAACGAGATAAAACCCGATTGAACCGTTTTAAACCGGATAAAACCGGATTGAACCGGTTCAAACTGGTTGAACCCGGATAAAACCGGATTAAACCGTTTTAAAGCGGTTTAAACCAGATAAAACCAGATTGAACCGGTTTAAGCCGATTAAAACCGGATTGAACTGGTTTAAACCAGTCTACACCGGATAAAACCGGTTTAAACTGGATAAAAGCAGATTGAACCGGTTTAAACCAGACAAAACCGGATTGAACTGGTTCAACCGGGTTTAAACCGGATAAAACCGGAGTGAACTGGTTTAAACCGGATAAAACAGGATTGAACCGGTTGAAACCGGATAAAACCGGATCGAACCGTTTCATACCGGTTTAAACCAGATGTAAACGGAATGAACCAGTTTAAACCGGATAAAACCGGACTGAACCGGTTTAACCCGGATAAAACCGGATTGAACCGTTTCAAAACGGTTTTAACCAGATAAAACCGGAATGAACCGGTTTAAACCGGATAAAACCGGATTGAACCGGTTTAAACCGGATAAAACCGGATTGAACCGGTTTAAACCGGTTTCAAATGTATAGAACCGGATAGAACCGGTTTAAACCGGATAAAACAGGATTGAACTGGTTTAAACAGGATAAAACAGGATTGAACTGGTTTAAACTGGCTTCAACCGGATAGAAACGGATAGAGCCTGTTTAAACTGGATAAACCCGGATTGAACCGGCTTAAACCGGTTTAAACTGGATAAAACCGGATTGAACCGGTTCAAACCGGATTAAACAGGATAGAACCAGTTTAAACCCGTTTAAACCGGATAAAACCGGATTGAACCGGTTTAAACCGTTTTAAACCGGATAAAACCGGATTGAACCAGCTTAACCCGGTTTAAACCGGATAAAACTGGATAGAACCGGTTTAAACCGGATAAAACCGGATTGATCCGGTTTAAACCGGTTTAAACAGGATAAAACAGGATTGAACTGGTTTATACCGGTTTAAACCGGATAAAACCGGTTTAAACGGGATAAAACCAAATTGAACCAGTTTAAACTGGATAATACCAGACTGAACCGGTTTAAGCCGGATAAAACCGGACTGAACCGGTTTAAATCGGTTTAAACCGTATAAAACCGGATTGAACCGGATTAAACCGGTTTAAACTGGATAAACCGGGTTGAATCGGTTAAAACCGGTTTAAACCGGATAAAACCGGATAGAACTGGTATAAACCGGATAAAAACGGATTGAACCAGTTTAAACCGGATAAAACCGGATTGATCCGGTTTAAACCAGTTTAAACCGGATAAAATCGGATTGAACCGGTTTAAACCGGTTTAAACCAGATAGAACCGGATAGAACCGGTTTAAAACGGGTAGAACCGGTTCAAACCGGTTTGAACCGGATAAAACCGGAATGAACTGGTTTAAACCGGTTTAAAACGGATAGAACCGGATAGAAACGGTTTAAACCAGATAAAACCGGATCGAACCGGTGGAAACCGTTTGAAACCGGATAAAAATGGATTGAAAGGGTTTAAACCGGTTTAAACTGGATTAAACTGGAATGAACAGGCTTAAACAGGTCTATACTGGATAAAACTCGATTGAACAGGCTTAAACTGGTATAAAAAGCATAGAACTGGTTTAAACCGGATAAAACCGGATTGAACTGGTTTAAACCGGTTTAAACCGGATAAAACCAGACTGAACCGGTTTAAACCGGATAAAACCGGATTGAACCGGTTTAATACGGTTTCAACCGGATAGAACTGGTTTAAACCGGATAAAACCTGATTGAACCGGTTTAAACTGGTTTCAACCGGATAGAACCGGATAGAACCGGTTTAAAATGGATAAAACCGGATTGAACCGGCTTAAACCGGTTTAAATCAGATAAAACCGGATTGAACCGTTTCAAACCAGTTTAAACCGGATAAAACCAGATTGAACTGGGTTAAACCGGATAAAACTGGATTGAACCGGCTTAAACCGGTTTAAACCGGATAAAACCGGATTTAACCGGTTCAAACCGGTTTAAACCGGATAAAACCGGAATGAACTGGTTTAAACCGGTTTAAAACGGATAGAACCGGATAGAAACAGTTTAAACCGGATAAAACCGGATTGAACTGGATTAAACCGGTTTAAAACGGATAAAACCGGTTTAAACCGGATAAAACCAAATTGAACCATTTTAAACCGGATAAAACCAGACTGAACCGGTTTAAACCGGTTTAAACCGGATAAAACCAGACTGAACCGATTTAAACCGGATAAAACCGGATTGAACCGGTTTAATACGGTTTCAACCGGATAGAACTGGTTTAAATCGGATAAAACCTGATTGAACCGGTTTAAACCGGTTTCAAATGTATAGAACCGGATAGAACCGGTTTAAACCGGATAAAACAGGATTGAACTGGTTTAAAGCGGATAAAGACGGATTGAACCGGTTTAAACCGGTTTCAACCGGGTAAAACGAGATTGAACCGGTTTAAACCGGATAAATCCGGAATGAACTGGTTTAAACCGGAAAAAACTGGATTGAACCGGTTTAAACCGTTTTAAATCGGATAAATCCGGAATGAACTGGTTTAAACCGGTTTAAACTGGATAGAACTGCATAGAACCGATTTAAACCGGATAAAACCGGATTGAACCGGTTCAAACCGGATAATACCGGAATGAACCGGTTTAAACCGGATAAGAACGGATTGAAGCGGTTTAAACTGGTTTAAATCTGATAAAACCGGATCGATCCGGCTTAAACTGGTTTAAACCGGATAAAACTGGTTTAAACTGGATAAAACCGATTGAACCGGTTTAAACCGTTTTAAACTGGATAAAACCAGATTGAACCGGTTTAAACTGGATAAAAACGGATAGAACCGGTTTAAACCGGTTTAAACCAGATTGAACTGGATAGAATCGGTTTAAACCGGATAAAACCGGATTGAACAGGTTTAAACCGGATAAAAACGGATTGAACAGGTTTAAACCGGATAAAAACGGATTGAACCGGTTTAAACCGGCTTAACCGGATAAAACCGGATTGAACCGGATCAAACCGGTTTAAACCGGTTAGAACAGGTTTAAACCGGATAAAATCGGATTGAACCGGTTTAAACAGGATAAAACCGGATAGAACCGGTTCTAACCGGCATAAACCGGATTGAACTGGGTAGAACCGGTTTAAACGAGATAAAACCGGATTGAACTGGTTTAAACCGGTTTAAACAGGATAGAACTGGATAGAACCGGTTTAAACCGGATAAAACCGGATTGAACCAGTTTAAAGTGGTTTAAACCGGATAAAACCAGATTGAACCGGTCTGAAACCGGATAAAACCGGATAGAACCTGTTTAAACCGGATAAAACTATATTGAACCGGTTTAAACCGGTTTAAACAGGATAGAACCGGTTTAAACTGGATAAAACCGGATTGAACCGGGTTAAACCCGTTTAAACCAGATAAAACCGGATTGAACCGTTTTAAACCGGCTCAAATCAGATAAAAACGGATTGAAGCGGTTTAAACTGGTTTAAACCGGATAAAACCAGATAGAACCCCGTTAAACCGGTTTAAATCGGATAAAACCGGATTGACCCGGTTTCAACCGGTTTAAACTGGATAAAAACGGATTGAACCGGTTTAAAACGGTTTAAACCGGATAAAAACGGTTTAAACCGGATAAAACCAAATTGAACCAGTTTAAACCGGATAAAACCAGATTGAACCGGTTTAAACCAGATAAAACCGGATTGAACCATTTTAAACCGGTTTAAAACAAATAGAACCGGATAGAACCGGTTTAAACCGGATAAGACCTGATTGAAACGGTTTGAACCGGTTTAAACCGGATAAAACCGGATTGAACCGGTTTAAACTGGTTTCAACCGGATAGAACCGGATAGAACCTGTTTAAACTGTATAAAACCGGATTGAACCGGCTTAAACCGGTTTAAACCGGATAAAACCGGATTGAACCGGTTCAAACCGGTTTAAACCGGATAAAACCGGAATGAACTGGTTTAAACCGGTTTAAAACGGATAGAACCGGATAGAAACGGTATAAACTGGATAAAACCGGATTGAACTGGTTTCAACCGGTTTAAACCGGATAAAACAAGATTGAACCTGTTTAAACCGGATAAAACCGGATTGAACCAGCTTAAACTGGTTTAAACTGGATAAAACTGGATTGAACCGGTTTAAACCGGTTTAAAACGGATAAAACCAGATTGAACCGGTTTAAAATGGATAAAACCGGATTGAACCAGTTTAAACCGGTTTAAACCAGATAGAAACGGATAGAACCGGTTTAAACCGGATAAAACCGGATTGAAACGGTTTGAACCGCTCTAAACCGGATAGAACCGGTTTCAACCAGTTTAAACCGGATAAAACCGGATTGAACCGGTTTAAACCGGATAAAACCGGATTGAACCGGTTTAAACCGGTTTCAAATGTTTAGAACCGGATAGAACCGGTTTAAACCGGATAAAAGAGGATTGAACTGGTTTAAACAGGATAAAACAGGATTGAACCGGTTTAAACTGGCTTCAACCGGATAGAAACGGATAGAGCCTGTTTAAACTGGATAAAACCGGATTGAACCGGCTTAAACCGGTTTAAACTGGATAAAACCGGATTGAACCGGTTCAAACCGGTTTAATCCGGATAGAACCAGTTTAAACCCGTTTAAACCGGATAAAACCGGATTGAAACAGTTTAAACCATTTTAAACCGGATAAAACCGGATTGAACCAGCTTAACCCGGTTTAAACCGGATAAACCTGGATTGAACCGGTTTAAACCGGATAAAACCGGATTGATCCGGTTTAAACCGGTTTAAACAGGATAAAACAGGATTGAACTGGTTTATACCGGTTTAAACCGGATAAAACCGGATTGAACAGGATTAAACCGGTTTAAAACGGATAAAACCGGTTTAAAACGGATAAAACCAAATTGAACCAGTTTAAACCGGATAAAACCAGATTGAACCGGTTTAAAACGGATAAAACCGGATTGAACCGGTTTAAACCTGTTTAAACCAGATCAAAACCGATTGAACCGGTTTAAACCGGTTTAAACCAGATAAAACCGGTATGAACAGGCTTAAACCGGTTTAAACCGGATAGAACCGGTTTAAACCCGTTTAAAACGGATAAAACAGGATTGAACCGGTTTAAACCGATTTAAACCGGATAAAACCGGCAGAAACCGGTTTAAACCGGATAGAACCGGTTTAAACCCGTTTAAACCGGATAAAACCGGATTGAACCGGTTTAAACCGGTTTAAACCGGATAAAACCGGATTGAACCAGCTTAAACCGGTTTAAACCGGATAAAACTGGATTGAACCGGTTTAAACCGGATAAAATTGGATTGATCCCGTTTAAACCGTTTTAAACAGGATAAAACCGGATTGAACAGTTTTATACCGGTTTAAACAGGATAAAACCGGTTTAAACGGGATAAAATCAAAATTGAACCAGTTTAAACCGGATAATACCAGATTGAACTGGTTTAAGCCGGATAAAACCGGACTGAACCGGTTTAAATCGGTTTAAACCGTATAAAACCGGATTGAACTGGATTAAACCGGTTTAAACTGGATACACCGGATTGAATCGGTTAAAACCGGTTTACACCGGATAAAACCAGATTGAACCGGTTTAAACCGGATTGAACCGGATTAAACCGGTTTCAACTGGATAGAACCGGACAGAACCGGTTTAAACCGGATAAAACCAGATTGAAACGGTTTAAACCGGATTGAACCGGCTTCAACCAGATAAAACCGGAATGAACTGGTTTAAACCGGGTTAAACCGGAAAAAACGGATTGAACCGTTTTAAAGCGTATAACACCGGATTGAACTGGTTTAAACCTGTTTAAACCAGATAAAAACCGATAGAACCGGTTTAAACCGGTTTAAACCAGATAAAACCGGTATGAACCGGCTTAAACTGGTTTAAACTGGATAGAACTGGTTTAAACCGTTATCCGGTTTAAACCGGATAAAAGTGGCATGAACCGGCTCAAACCGGTTTAAACCGGATAGAACCAGTTTAAACCGGTTTAAACCGGATAAAACCGGATTGAACCGGTTTAAACCGGTTTAAACCGGATAAAACCGGATTGAACCAGCTTAAACCGGTTTAAACAGGATACAACCGGATTGAAATGGTTTATACCGGTTTAAACCGGATAAAACCGGTTTAAACGGGATAAAACCAAATTGAACCAGTTTAAACTGGATAATACCAGACTGAACCGGTTTAAGCCGGATTAAACCGGACTGAACCGGTTTAAATCGGTTTAAACCGTATAAAACCGGATTAAACCGGTTTAAACTGGATAAACCGGATTGAATCGGTTAAAACCGGTTTAAACCGGATAAAACCGGATAGAACCGGTATAAACCGGATAGAACCCGATTGAACCAGTTTAAACCGGATAAAACCGGATTGATCCGGTTTAAACCGGTTTAAACCGGATAAAACCGGATTGAACGGGTTTAAACTGGTTTAAACCAGATAGAACCGGATAGAACCGGTTTAAACCGGATAGAACCGGATAGAACCGGTTTAAACCGGATAAAACCGGATTGAACGGGTTTAAACCGGTTTAAAGCGGATAAAACCGGATTGAACCGGTTTAAACCCGTTTAAACCAGATGGAAACGAATAGAACCGGTTTAAACCGGATAAAACCGGATTGAAACGGTTTAAACCCGTTTAAACCGGATAAAACCTGATTGAAGCGGTTCAAACTGGTTTAAACCGGATGAAACCGGATTAAACCGTTTTAAAGCGGTTTAAACCAGATAAAACCAGATTGAACCGGTTTAAGCCGATTAAAACCGGATTGAACTGGTTTAAACCAGTCTACACCGGATAAAACCGGTTTAAACTGGATAAAAGCAGATTGAACCGGTTTAAACCAGACAAAACCGGATTGAACTGGTTCAACCGGGTTTAAACCGGATAAAACCGGAGTGAACTGGTTTAAACCGGATAAAACAGGATTGAACCGGTTGAAACTGGATAAAACCGGATCGAACCGTTTCATACCGGTTTAAACCAGATGTAAACGGAATGAACCAGTTTAAACCGGATAAAACCGGACTGAACCGGTTTAACCCGGATAAAACCGGATTGAACCGTTTCAAACCGGTTTTAACCAGATAAAAACGGAATGAACCGGTTTAAACCGGATAAAACCGGATTGAACCGGTTTAAACCGGATAAAACCGGATTGAACCGGTTTAAACCGGTTTCAAATGTATAGAACCGGATAGAACCGGTTTAAACCGGATAAAACAGGATTGAACTGGTTTAAACAGGATAAAACAGGATTGAACTGGTTTAAACTGGCTTCAACCGGATAGAAACGGATAGAGCCTGTTTAAACTGGATAAACCCGGATTGAACCGGCTTAAACCGGTTTAAACTGGATAAAACCGGATTGAACCGGTTCAAACCGGTTTAAACCGGATAGAACCAGTTTAAACCCGTTTAAACCGGATAAAACCGGATTGAAACAGTTTAAACCATTTTAAACCGGATAAAACCGGATTGAACCAGCTTAACCCGGTTTAAACCGGATAAACCTGGATTGAACCGGTTTAAACCGGATAAAACCGGATTGATCCGGTTTAAACCGGTTTAAACAGGATAAAACAGGATTGAACTGGTTTATACCGGTTTAAACCGGATAAAACCGGATTGAACAGGATTAAACCGGTTTAAAACGGATAAAACCGGTTTAAAACGGATAAAACCAAATTGAACCAGTTTAAACCGGATAAAACCAGATTGAACCGGTTTAAAACGGATAAAACCGGATTGAACCGGTTTAAACCTGTTTAAACCAGATCAAAACCGATTGAACCGGTTTAAACCGGTTTAAACCAGATAAAACCGGTATGAACAGGCTTAAACCGGTTTAAACCGGATAGAACCGGTTTAAACCCGTTTAAAACGGATAAAACAGGATTGAACCGGTTTAAACCGATTTAAACCGGATGAAACCGGCAGAAACCGGTTTAAACCGGATAGAACCGGTTTAAACCCGTTTAAACCGGATAAAACCGGATTGAACCGGTTTTAAACCGGTTTAAACCGGATAAAACCGGATTGAACCAGCTTAAACCGGTTTAAACCGGATAAAACTGGATTGAACCGGTTTAAACCGGATAAAATTGGATTGATCCCGTTTAAACCGTTTTAAACAGGATAAAACCGGATTGAACAGTTTTATACCGGTTTAAACAGGATAAAACCGGTTTAAACGGGATAAAATCAAAATTGAACCAGTTTAAACCGGATAATACCAGATTGAACCGGTTTAAGCCGGATAAAACCGGACTGAACCGGTTTAAATCGGTTTAAACCGTATAAAACCGGATTGAACTGGATTAAACCGGTTTAAACTGGATACACCGGATTGAATCGGTTAAAACCGGTTTACACCGGATAAAACCAGATTGAACCGGTTTAAACCGGATTGAACCGGATTAAACCGGTTTCAACTGGATAGAACCGGACAGAACCGGTTTAAACCGGATAAAACCAGATTGAAACGGTTTAAACCGGATTGAACCGGCTTCAACCAGATAAAACCGGAATGAACTGGTTTAAACCGGGTTAAACCGGAAAAAACGGATTGAACCGTTTTAAAGCGTATAACACCGGATTGAACTGGTTTAAACCTGTTTAAACCAGATAAAAACCGATAGAACCGGTTTAAACCGGTTTAAACCAGATAAAACCAGTATGAACCGGCTTAAACTGGTTTAAACTGGATAGAACTGGTTTAAACCGTTATCCGGTTTAAACCGGATAAAAGTGGCATGAACCGGCTCAAACCGGTTTAAACCGGATAGAACCAGTTTAAACCGGTTTAAACCGGATAAAACCGGATTGAACCGGTTTAAACCGGTTTAAACCGGATAAAACCGGATTGAACCAGCTTAAACCGGTTTAAACAGGATACAACCGGATTGAAATGGTTTATACCGGTTTAAACCGGATAAAACCGGTTTAAACGGGATAAAACCAAATTGAACCAGTTTAAACTGGATAATACCAGACTGAACCGGTTTAAGCCGGATTAAACCGGACTGAACCGGTTTAAATCGGTTTAAACCGTATAAAACCGGATTAAACCGGTTTAAACTGGATAAACCGGATTGAAACGGTTAAAACCGGTTTAAACCGGATAAAACCGGATAGAACCGGTATAAACCGGATAGAACCCGATTGAACCAGTTTAAACCGGATAAAACCGGATTGAACGTGTTTAAACCCGTTTAAACCGGATAAAACCTGATTGAAGCGGTTCAAACTGGTTTAAACCGGATGAAACCGGATTAAACCGTTTTAAAGCGGTTTAAACCAGATAAAACCAGATTGAACCGGTTTAAGCCGATTAAAACCGGATTGAACTGGTTTAAACCAGTCTACACCGGATAAAACCGGTTTAAACTGGATAAAAGCAGATTGAACCGGTTTAAACCAGACAAAACCGGATTGAACTGGTTCAACCGGGTTTAAACCGGATAAAACCGGAGTGAACTGGTTTAAACCGGATAAAACAGGATTGAACCGGTTGAAACTGGATAAAACCGGATCGAACCGTTTCATACCGGTTTAAACCAGATGTAAACGGAATGAACCAGTTTAAACCGGATAAAACCGGACTGAACCGGTTTAACCCGGATAAAACCGGATTGAACCGTTTCAAACCGGTTTTAACCAGATAAAAACGGAATGAACCGGTTTAAACCGGATAAAACCGGATTGAACCGGTTTAAACCGGATAAAACCGGATTGAACCGGTTTAAACCGGTTTCAAATGTATAGAACCGGATAGAACCGGTTTAAACCGGATAAAACAGGATTGAACTGGTTTAAACAGGATAAAACAGGATTGAACTGGTTTAAACTGGCTTCAACCGGATAGAAACGGATAGAGCCTGTTTAAACTGGATAAACCCGGATTGAACCGGCTTAAACCGGTTTAAACTGGATAAAACCGGATTGAACCGGTTCAAACCGGTTTAAACCGGATAGAACCAGTTTAAACCCGTTTAAACCGGATAAAACCGGATTGAACCGGTTTAAACCGTTTTAAACCGGATAAAACCGGATTGAACCAGCTTAACCCGGTTTAAACCGGATAAAACTGGATAGAACCGGTTTAAAACGGATAAAACCGGATTGATCCGGTTTAAACCGGTTTAAACAGGATAAAACAGGATTGAACTGGTTTATACCGGTTTAAACCGGATAAAACCGGTTTAAACGGGATAAAACCAAATTGAACCAGTTTAAACTGGATAATACCAGATTGAACCGGTTTAAGCCGGATAAAACCGGACTGAACCGGTTTAAATTGGTTTAAACCGTATAAAACCGGATTGAACCGGATTAAACCGGTTTAAACTGGATAAACCGGGTTGAATCGGTTAAAACCGGTTTAAACCGGATAAAACCGGATAGAACTGGTATAAACCGGATAAAAACGGATTGAACCAGTTTAAACCGGATAAAACCGGATTGATCCGGTTTAAACCAGTTTAAACCGGATAAAACCGGATTGAACCGGTTTAAACCGGTTTAAACCAGATAGAACCGGATAGAACCGGTTTAAAACGGGTAGAACCGGTTCAAACCGGTTTGAACCGGATAAAACCGGAATGAACTGGTTTAAACCGGTTTAAAACGGATAGAACCGGATAGAAACGGTTTAAACCGGATAAAACCGGATCGAACCGGTGGAAACCGTTTGAAACCGGATAAAAATGGATTGAAAGGGTTTAAACCGGTTTAAACTGGATTAAACTCGATTGAACAGGCTTAAACTGGTATAAAAAGCATAGAACCGGTTTAAACCGGATAAAACCGGATTGAACTGGTTTAAACCGGTTTAAACCGGATAAAACCAGACTGAACCGGTTTAAACCGGATAAAACCGGATTGAACCGGTTTAATACGGTTTCAACCGGATAGAACTGGTTTAAACCGGATAAAACCTGATTGAACCGGTTTAAACTGGTTTCAACCGGATAGAACCGGATAGAACCGGTTTAAAATGGATAAAACCGGATTGAACCGGCTTAAACCGGTTTAAATCAGATAAAACCGGATTGAACCGTTTCAAACCAGTTTAAACCGGATAAAACCAGATTGAACTGGGTTAAACCGGATAAAACTGGATTGAACCGGCTTAAACCGGTTTAAACCGGATAAAACCAAATTGAACCATTTTAAACCGGATAAAACCAGACTGAACCGGTTTAAACCGGTTTAAACTGGATAAAACCAGACTGAACCGATTTAAACCGGATAAAACCGGATTGAACCGGTTTAATACGGTTTCAACCGGATAGAACTGGTTTAAATCGGATAAAACCTGATTGAACCGGTTTAAACCGGTTTCAAATGTATAGAACCGGATAGAACCGGTTTAAACCGGATAAAACAGGATTGAACTGGTTTAAAGCGGATAAAGCCGGACTGAACCGGTTTAAACCGGTTTCAACCGGGTAAAACGAGATTGAACCGGTTTAAACCGGATAAATCCGGAATGAACTGGTTTAAACCGGAAAAAACTGGATTGAACCGGTTTAAACCGTTTTAAATCGGATAAATCCGGAATGAACTGGTTTAAACCGGTTTAAACTGGATAGAACTGCATAGAACCGATTTAAACCGGATAAAACCGGATTGAACCGGTTCAAACCGGATAATACCGGAATGAACCGGTTTAAACCGGATAAGAACGGATTGAAGCGGTTTAAACTGGTTTAAATCTGATAAAACCGGATCGATCCGGCTTAAACTGGTTTAAACCGGATAAAACTGGTTTAAACTGGATAAAACCGATTGAACCGGTTTAAACCGTTTTAAACTGGATAAAACCAGATTTAACCGGTTTAAACTGGATAAAAACGGATAGAACCGGTTTAAACCGGTTTAAACCAGATTGAACTGGATAGAATCGGTTTAAACAGGATAAAACCGGATTGAACAGGTTTAAACCGGATAAAAACGGATTGAACAGGTTTAAACCGGATAAAAACGGATTGAACCGGTTTAAACCGGCTTAACCGGATAAAACCGGATTGAACCGGATCAAACCGGTTTAAACCGGTTAGAACAGGTTTAAACCGGATAAAATCGGATTGAACCGGTTTAAACAGGATAAAACCGGATAGAACCGGTTCTAACTGGCATAAACCGGATTGAACTGGGTAGAACCGGTTTAAACGAGATAAAACCGGATTGAACTGGTTTAAACCGGTTTAAACAGGATAGAACTGGATAGAACCGGTTTAAACCGGATAAAACCGGATTGAACCAGTTTAAAGTGGTTTAAACCGGATAAAACCAGATTGAACCGGTCTGAAACCGGATAAAACCGGATAGAACCTGTTTAAACCGGATAAAACTATATTGAACCGGTTTAAACCGGTTTAAACAGGATAGAACCGGTTTAAACTGGATAAAACCGGATTGAACCGGTTTAAACCCGTTTAAACCAGATAAAACCGGATTGAACCGTTTTAAACCGGCTCAAATCGGATAAAAACGGATTGAAGCGGTTTAAACTGGTTTAAACCGGATAAAACCAGATAGAACCGGGTTAAACCGGTTTAAATCGGATAAAACCGGATTGACCCGGTTTCAACCGGTTTAAACTGGATAAAAACGGATTGAACCGGTTTAAAACGGTTTAAACCGGATAAAAAAGGTTTAAACCGGATAAAACCAAATTGAACCAGTTTAAACCGGATAAAACCAGATTGAACCGGTTTAAACCAGATAAAACCGGATTGAACCATTTTAAACCGGTTTAAAACAAATAGAACCGGATAGAACCGGTTTAAACCGGATAAGACCTGATTGAAACGGTTTGAACCGGTTTAAACCGGATAAAACCGGATTGAACCGGTTTAAACTGGTTTCAACCGGATAGAACCGGATAGAACCTGTTTAAACTGTATAAAACCGGATTGAACCGGCTTAAACCGGTTTAAACCGGATAAAACCGGATTGAACCGGTTCAAACCGGTTTTAACCGGATAAAACCGGAATGAACTGGTTTAAACCGGTTTAAAACGGATAGAACCGGATAGAAACGGTATAAACTGGATAAAACCGGATTGAACCGGTGTAAACCGGTTGAAACAGGATAAAAACGGATTGAAAGGGTTTAAACCGGTATAAACTGGATAAAACCGGAATGAACCGGCTTAAACGGGTCTAAACCGGATAAAACGCGATTGAACAGGCTTAAACTGGTATAAAGAGCATAGAACCGGTTTAAACCGGATAAAACTGTATTGAACCGGTTTAAACCGGTTTAAAACGGATAAAACCAGACTGAACCGGTTTAAACCGGATAAAACCGGATTGAACCGGTTTAAACCAGTTTCAACTGTATAGAACTGGATAGAACCGGTTTAAACCGGATAAAACAGGATTGAACTGGTTTAAACCGGATAAAACAGGATTGAACAGGTTTAAACTGGTTCAAACCGGATAGAACCGGTTTAAACTGGATAAAACCGGATTGAACCGGCTTAAACCGGTTTAAACCGGATAAAACCGGATTGAACCGGTTCAAAACGGTTTAAAACGGATTAAACCGGATTGAACCGGCTCAAACCGGTTTAAACCGGATAAAACCGGAGTGAACTGGTTTAAACCGGCTTAAAACGGATAGAACCGGATACAAACGGTTTAAACCGGATAAAACCGGATTGAACTGGATTAAACCGGTATAAAACGGATAAAACCGATTTAAACCGGATAAAACCAAATAGAACCATTTTTAACCGGATAAAACCAGATTGAACCGGTTTAAAATGGATAAAACCGGATTGAACCAGTTTAAACCAGTTTAAACCAGATAGAAATGGATAGAACTGGTTTAAACCGGATAAAACCGGATTGAACCGGTTTGAACTGGTCTAAACCGGATAAAACCGGATTGAACTGGTTTCAACCGGTTTAAACCGGATAAAACAAGATTGAACCAGTTTAAACCGGATAAAACCGGATTGAACCAGCTTAAACTGGTTTAAACTGGATAAAACTGGATTGAACCGGTTTAAACCGGTTTAAAACGGATAAAACCAGATTGAACCGGTTTAAAATGGATAAAACCGGATTGAACCAGTTTAAACCGGTTTAAACCAGATAGAAACGGATAGAACCGGTTTAAACCGGATAAAACCGGATTGAACCGGTTTAAACCGGATAAAACCGGATTGAACCGGTTTAAACCGGTTTCAAATGTATAGAACCGGATAGAACCGGTTTAAACCGGATAAAACAGGATTGAACTGGTTTAAACAGGATAAAACAGGATTGAACCGGTTTAAACTGGCTTCAACCGGATAGAAACGGATAGAGCCTGTTTAAACTGGATAAAACCGGATTGAACCGGCTTAAACCGGTTTAAACTGGATAAAACCGGATTGAACCGGTTCAAACCGGTTTAAACCGGATAGAACCAGTTTAAACCCGTTTAAACCGGATAAAACCGGATTGAACCGGTTTAAACCATTTTAAACCGGATAAAACCGGATTGAACCAGCTTAACCCGGTTTAAACCGGATAAAACTGGATTGAACCGGTTTAAACCGGATAAAACCGGATTGATCCGGTTTAAACCGGTTTAAACAGGATAAAACAGGATTGAACTGCTTTATACCGGTTTAAACCGGATAAAACCGGATTGAACAGGATTAAACCGGTTTAAAACGGATAAAACCGGTTTAAAACGGATAAAACCAAATTGAACCAGTTTAATCCGGATAAAACCAGATTGAACCGGTTTAAAACGGATAAAACCGGATTGAACCGGTTTAAACCTGTTTAAACCAGATCAAAACCGATTGAACCGGTTTAAACCGGTTTAAACCAGATAAAACCGGTATGAACAGGCTTAAACCGGTTTAAACCGGATAGAACCGGTTTAAACCCGTTTAAAACGGATAAAACAGGATTGAAACGGTTTAAACCGGTTTAAACCGGATAAAACCGGCAGAAACCGGTTTAAACCGGATAGAACCGGTTTAAACCCGTTTAAACCGGATAAAACCGGATTGAACCGGTTTAAACCGGTTTAAACAGGATAAAACCGGATTGAACCAGCTTAAACCGGTTTAAACCGGATAAAACTGGATTGAACCGGTTTAAACCGGATAAAATTGGATTGATCCCGTTTAAACCGTTTTAAACAGGATAAAACCGGATTGAACAGTTTTATACCGGTTTAAACCGGATAAAACCGGTTTAAACGGGATAAAATCAAAATTGAACCAGTTTAAACCGGATAATACCAGATTGAACCGGTTTAAGCCGGATAAAACCGGACTGAACCGGTTTAAATCGGTTTAAACCGTATAAAACCGGATTGAACTGGATTAAACCGGTTTAAACTGGATACACCGGATTGAATGGGTTAAAACCGGTTTAAACCGGATAAAACCAGATTGAACCGTTTAAACCGGATTGAACAGGATTAAACCGGTTTCAACTGGATACACCGGATTGAATGGGTTAAAACCGGTTTAAACCGGATAAAACCAGATTGAATCGGTTTAAACCGGTTCAAACCGGATAAAACCAGATTGAAACGGTTTAAACCGGATTGAACCGGCTTCAACCAGATAAAACCGGAATGAACTGGTTTAAACCGGTTTAAACCGGAAAAAACGGATTGAACCGTTTTAAAGCGGATAAAACCGGATTGAACTGGTTTAAACCTGTTTAAACCAGATAAAAACCGATAGAACCGGTTTAAACCGGTTTAAACCAGATAAAACCGGTATGAACCGGCTTAAACTGGTTTAAACTGGATAGAACTGGTTTAAACCGTTATCCGGTTTAAACCGGATAAAAGTGGCATGAACCGGCTCAAACCGGTTTAAACCGGATAGAACCAGTTTAAACCGGTTTAAACCGGATAAAACCGGATTGAACCGGTTTAAACCGGTTTAAACCGGATAAAACCGGATTGAACCAGCTTAAACCGGTTTAAACAGGATACAACCGGATTGAAATGGTTTATACCGGTTTAAACCGGATAAAACCGGTTTAAACGGGATAAAACCAAATTGAACCAGTTTAAACTGGATAATACCAGACTGAACCGGTTTAAGCTGGATTAAACCGGACTGAACCGGTTTTAAATCGGTTTAAACCGTATAAAACCGGATTAAACCGGTTTAAACTGGATAAACCGGATTGAATCGGTTAAAACCGGTTTAAACCGGATAAAACCGGATAGAACCGGTATAAACCGGATAGAACCCGATTGAACCAGTTTAAACCGGATAAAACCGGAATGAACTGGTTTAAACCGGTTTAAAACGGATAGAACCGGATAGAAACGGTATAAACTGGATAAAACCGGATTGAACCGGCTCAAACCGGTTTAAACCGGATAAAACCGGAGTGAACTGGTTTAAACCGGCTTAAAACGGATAGAACCGGATACAAACGGTTTAAACCGGATAAAACCGGATTGAACTGGATTAAACCGGTTTAAAATGGATAAAACCGATTTAAACCGGATAAAACCAAATAGAACCATTGTTAACCGGATAAAACCAGATTGAACCGGTTTAAAATGGATAAAACCGGATTGAACCAGTTTAAACCAGTTTAAACCAGATAGAAATGGATAGGACTGGTTTAAACCGGATAAAACCGGATTGAACCGGTTTGAACTGGTCTAAACCGGATAAAACCGGATTGAACTGGTTTCAACCGGTTTAAACCGGATAAAACAAGATTGAACCAGTTTAAACCGGATAAAACCGGATTGAACCAGCTTAAACTGGTTTAAACTGGATAAAACTGGATTGAACCGGTTTAAACCGGTTTAAAACGGATAAAACCAGATTGAACCGGTTTAAAATGGATAAAACCGGATTGAAACGGTTTGAACCGCTCTAAACCGGATAGAACCGGTTTCAACCAGTTTAAACCGGATAAAACCGGATTGAACCGGTTTAAACCGGATAAAACCGGATTGAACCAGTTTAAACCGGTTTCAAATGTATAGAACCGGATAGAACCGGTTTAAACCGGATAAAACAGGATTGAACTGGTTTAAACAGGATAAAACAGGATTGAACCGGTTTAAACTGGCTTCAACCGGATAGAAACGGATAGAGCCTGTTTAAACTGGATAAAACCGGATTGAACCGGCTTAAACCGGTTTAAACTGGATAAAACCGGATTGAACCGGTTCAAACCGGTTTAAACCGGATAGAACCAGTTTAAACCCGTTTAAACCGGATAAAACCGGATTGAAACAGTTTAAACCATTTTAAACCGGATAAAACCGGATTGAACCAGCTTAACCCGGTTTAAACCGGATAAAACTGGATTGAACCGGTTTAAACCGGTTTAAACAGGATAAAACAGGATTGAACTGGTTTATACCGGTTTAAACCGGATAAAACCGGATTGAACAGGATTAAACCGGTTTAAAACGGATAAAACCGGTTTAAAACGGATAAAACCAAATTGAACCAGTTTAAACCGGATAAAACCAGATTGAACCGGTTTAAAACGGATAAAACCGGATTGAACCGGTTTAAACCTGTTTAAACCAGATCAAAACCGATTGAACCGGTTTAAACCGGTTTAAACCAGATAAAACCGGTATGAACAGGCTTAAACCGGTTTAAACCGGATAGAACCGGTTTAAACCCGTTTAAAACGGATAAAACAGGATTGAACCGGTTTAAACCGATTTAAACCGGATAAAACCGGCAGAAACCGGTTTAAACCGGATAGAACAGGTTTAAACCCGTTTAAACCGGATAAAACCGGATTGAACCGATTTAAACCGGTTTAAACCGGATAAAACCGAATTGAACCAGCTTAAACCGGTTTAAACCGGATAAAACTGGATTGAACCGGTTTAAACCGGATAAAATTGGATTGATCCCGTTTAAACCGTTTTAAACAGGATAAAACCGGATTGAACAGTTTTATACCGGTTTAAACCGGATAAAACCGGTTTAAACGGGATAAAATCAAAATTGAACCAGTTTAAACCGGATAATACCAGATTGAACCGGTTTAAGCCGGATAAAACCGGACTGAACCGGTTTAAATCGGTTTAAACCGTATAAAACCGGATTGAACTGGATTAAACCGGTTTAAACTGGATACACCGGATTGAATCGGTTAAAACCGGTTTAAACCGGATAAAACCAGATTGAACCGGTTTAAACCGGATTGAACCGGATTAAACCGGTTTCAACTGGATAGAACCGGACAGAACCGGTTTTAAACCGGATAAAACGAGATTGAATCGGTTTAAACCGGTTCAAACCGGATAAAACCAGATTGAAACGGTTTAAACCGGATTGAACCGGCTTCAACCAGATAAAACCGGAATGAACTGGTTTAAACCGGTTTAAACCGGAAAAAACGGATTGAACCGTTTTAAAGCGGATAAAACCGGATTGAACTGGTTTAAACCTGTTTAAACCAGATAAAAACCGATAGAACCGGTTTAAACCGGTTTAAACCAGATAAAACCGGTATGAACCGGCTTAAACTGGTTTAAACTGGATAGAACTGGTTTAAACCGTTATCCGGTTTAAACCGGATAAAAGTGGCATGAACCGGCTCAAACCGGTTTAAACCGGATAGAACCAGTTTAAACCGGTTTAATCTGGATAAAACCGGATTGAACCGGTTTAAACCGGTTTAAACCGGATAAAACCGGATTGAACCAGCTTAAACCGGTTTAAACAGGATACAACCGGAATGAAATGGTTTATACCGGTTTAAACCGGATAAAACCGGTTTAAACGGGATAAAACCAAATTGAACCAGTTTAAACTGGAAAATACCAGACTGAACCGGTTTAAGCCGGATTAAACCGGACTGAACCGGTTTAAATCGGTTTAAACCGTTTAAAACCGGATTAAACCGGTTTAAACTGGATAAACCGGATTGAATGGGTTAAAACCGGTTTAAACCGGATAAAACCGGATAGAACCGGTATAAACCGGATAGAACCCGATTGAACCAGTTTAAACCGGATAAAACCGGATTGATCCGGTTTAAACCGGTTTAAACCGGATAAAACCGGATTGAACCGGTTTAAACCGGTTTAAACCAGATAGAACCGGATAGAACCGGTTTAAACCGGATAGAACCGGATAGAACCGGTTTAAACCGGATAAAACTGGATTGAACGGGTTTAAACCGGTTTAAAGAGGATAAAACCGGATTGAACCGGTTAAAACCGGATCAAACCGGATTGAACCGGTTGAAACCTGTTTCAACCGGATAGAACCGGATAGAACCGGTTTAAACTGGATAAAACCGGATTGAACTGTTTTAACCGGTTAAAACAGGATAGAACAGGATAGAACCGGTTTAAACCGATTTAAACAGGATAGAACCGGATAGAACCGGTTTAAACGAGATAAAACCGGATTGAACCGTTTTAAACCGGATAAAACCGGATTGAACCGGTTCAAACTGGTTGAACCCGGATAAAACCGGATTAAACCGTTTTAAAGCGGTTTAAACCAGATAAAACCAGATTGAACCGGTGTAAGCCGATTAAAACCGGATTGAACTGGTTTAAACCAGTCTACACCGGATAAAACCGGTTTAAACTGGATAAAAGCAGATTGAACCGGTTTAAACCAGACAAAACCGGATTGAACTGGTTCAACCGGGTTTAAACCGGATAAAACCGGAGTGAACTGGTTTAAACCGGATAAAACAGGATTGAACCGGTTGAAACCGGATAAAACCGGATCGAACCGTTTCATACCGGTTTAAACCAGATGTAAACGGAATGAACCAGTTTAAACCGGATAAAACCGGACTGAACCGGTTTAACCCGGATAAAACCGGATTGAACCGTTTCAAACCGGTTTTAACCAGATAAAAACGGAATGAACCGGTTTAAACCGGATAAAACCGGATTGAACCGGTTTAAACCGGATAAAACCGGATTGAACCGGTTTAAACCGGTTTCAAATGTATAGAACCGGATAGAACCGGTTTAAACCGGATAAAACAGGATTGAACTGGTTTAAACAGGATAAAACAGGATTGAACTGGTTTAAACTGGCTTCAACCGGATAGAAACGGATAGAGCCTGTTTAAACTGGATAAACCCGGATTGAACCGGCTTAAACCGGTTTAAACTGGATAAAACCGGATTGAACCGGTTCAAACCGGTTTAAACCGGATAGAACCAGTTTAAACCCGTTTAAACCGGATAAAACCGGATTGAAACGGTTTAAACCGTTTTAAACCGGATAAAACCGGATTGAACCAGCTTAACCCGGTTTAAACCGGATAAAACTGGATAGAACCGGTTTAAACCGGATAAAACCGGATTGATCCGGTTTAAACCGGTTTAAACAGGATAAAACAGGATTGAACTGGTTTATACCGGTTTAAACCGGATAAAACCGGTTTAAACGGGATAAAACCAAATTGAACCAGTTTAAACTGGATAATACCAGACTGAACCGGTTTAAGCCGGATAAAACCGGACTGAACCGGTTTAAATCGGTTTAAACCGTATAAAACCGGATTGAACCAGATTAAACCGGTTTAAACTGGATAAACCGGGTTGAATCGGTTAAAACCGGTTTAAACCGGATAAAACCGGATAGAACTGGTATGAACCGGATAAAAACGGATTGAACCAGTTTAAACCGGATAAAACCGGATTGATCCGGTTTAAACCAGTTTAAACCGGATAAAACCGGATTGAACCGGTTTAAACCGGTTTAAACCAGATAGAACCGGATAGAACCGGTTTAAAACGGGTAGAACCGGTTCAAACCGGTTTGAACCGGATAAAACCGGAATGAACTGGTTTAAACCGTTTTAAAACGGATAGAACCGGATAGAAACGGTTTAAACCGGATAAAACCGGATCGAACCGGTGGAAACCGTTTGAAACCGGATAAAAATGGATTGAAAGGGTTTAAACCGGTTTAAACTGGATTAAACTGGAATGAACAGGCTTAAACAGGTCTATACTGGATAAAACTCGATTGAACAGGCTTAAACTGGTATAAAAAGCATAGAACCGGTTTAAACGGGATAAAACCGGATTGAACTGGTTTAAACCGGTTTAAACCGGATAAAACCAGACTGAACCGGTTTAAACCAGATAAAACCGGATTGAACCGGTTTAATACGGTTTCAACCGGATAGAACTGGTTTAAACCGGATAAAACCTGATTGAACCGGTTTAAACTGGTTTCAACCGGATAGAACCGGATAGAACCGGTTTAAAATGGATAAAACCGGATTGAACCGGCTTAAACCGGTTTAAATCAGATAAAACCGGATTGAACCGTTTCAAACCAGTTTAAACCGGATAAAACCAGATTGAACTGGGTTAAACCGGATAAAACTGGATTGAACCGGCTTAAACCGGTTTAAACCGGATAAAACTGGATTTAACCGGTTCAAACCGGTTTAAACCGGATAAAACCGGAATGAACTGGTTTAAACCGGTTTAAAACGGATAGAACCGGATAGAAACAGTTTAAACCGGATAAAACCGGATTGAACTGGATTAAACCGGATAAAAACGGATTGAACAGGTTTAAACCGGATAAAAACGGATTGAACCGGTTTAAACCGGCTTAACCGGATAAAACCGGATTGAACCGGATCAAACCGGTTTAAACCGGTTAGAACAGGTTTAAACCGGATAAAATCGGATTGAACCGGTTTAAACAGGATAAAACCGGATAGAACCGGTTCTAACTGGCATAAACCGGATTGAACTGGGTAGAACCGGTTTAAACGAGATAAAACCGGATTGAACTGGTTTAAACCGGTTTAAACAGGATAGAACTGGATAGAACCGGTTTAAACCGGATAAAACCGGATTGAACCAGTTTAAAGTGGTTTAAACCGGATAAAACCAGATTGAACCGGTCTGAAACCGGATAAAACCGGATAGAACCTGTTTAAACCGGATAAAACTATATTGAACCGGTTTAAACCGGTTTAAACAGGATAGAACCGGTTTAAACTGGATAAAACCGGATTGAACCGGTTTAAACCCGTTTAAACCAGATAAAACCGGATTGAACCGTTTTAAACCGGCTCAAATCGGATAAAAACGGATTGAAGCGGTTTAAACTGGTTTAAACCGGATAAAACCAGATAGAACCGGGTTAAACCGGTTTAAATCGGATAAAACCGGATTGACCCGGTTTCAACCGGTTTAAACTGGATAAAAACGGATTGAACCGGTTTAAAACGGTTTAAACCGGATAAAAAAGGTTTAAACCGGATAAAACCAGATTGAACCGGTTTAAACCAGATAAAACCGGATTGAACCATTTTAAACCGGTTTAAAACAAATAGAACCGGATAGAACCGGTTTAAACCGGATAAGACCTGATTGAAACGGTTTGAACCGGTTTAAACCGGATAAAACCGGATTGAACCGGTTTAAACTGGTTTCAACCGGATAGAACCGGATAGAACCTGTTTAAACTGTATAAAACCGGATTGAACCGGCTTAAACCGGTTTAAACCGGATAAAACCGGATTGAACCGGTTCAAACCGGTTTTAACCGGATAAAACCGGAATGAACTGGTTTAAACCGGTTTAAAACGGATAGAACCGGATAGAAACGGTATAAACTGGATAAAACCGGATTGAACCGGTGTAAACCGGTTGAAACAGGATAAAAACGGATTGAAAGGGTTTAAACCGGTATAAACTGGATAAAACCGGAATGAACCGGCTTAAACGGGTCTAAACCGGATAAAACGCGATTGAACAGGCTTAAACTGGTATAAAGAGCATAGAACCGGTTTAAACCGGATAAAACTGTATTGAACCGGTTTAAACCGGTTTAAAACGGATAAAACCAGACTGAACCGGTTTAAACCGGATAAAACCGGATTGAACCGGTTTAAACCAGTTTCAACTGTATAGAACTGGATAGAACCGGTTTAAACCGGATAAAACAGGATTGAACTGGTTTAAACCGGATAAAACAGGATTGAACAGGTTTAAACTGGTTCAAACCGGATAGAACCGGTTTAAACTGGATAAAACCGGATTGAACCGGCTTAAACCGGTTTAAACCGGATAAAACCGGATTGAACCGGTTCAAAACGGTTTAAAACGGATTAAACCGGATTGAACCGGCTCAAACCGGTTTAAACCGGATAAAACCGGAGTGAACTGGTTTAAACCGGCTTAAAACGGATAGAACCGGATACAAACGGTTTAAACCGGATAAAACCAGATTGAACTGGATTAAACCGGTATAAAACGGATAAAACCGATTTAAACCGGATAAAACCAAATAGAACCATTTTTAACCGGATAAAACCAGATTGAACCGGTTTAAAATGGATAAAACCGGATTGAACCAGTTTAAACCAGTTTAAACCAGATAGAAATGGATAGAACTGGTTTAAACCGGATAAAACCGGATTGAACCGGTTTGAACTGGTCTAAACCGGATAAAACCGGATTGAACTGGTTTCAACCGGTTTAAACCGGATAAAACAAGATTGAACCAGTTTAAACCGGATAAAACCGGATTGAACCAGCTTAAACTGGTTTAAACTGGATAAAACTGGATTGAACCGGTTTAAACCGGTTTAAAACGGATAAAACCAGATTGAACCGGTTTAAAATGGATAAAACCGGATTGAACCAGTTTAAACCGGTTTAAACCAGATAGAAACGGATAGAACCGGTTTAAACCGGATAAAACCGGATTGAACCGGTTTAAACCGGATAAAACCGGATTGAACCGGTTTAAACCGGTTTCAAATGTATAGAACCGGATAGAACCGGTTTAAACCGGATAAAACAGGATTGAACTGGTTTAAACAGGATAAAACAGGATTGAACCGGTTTAAACTGGCTTCAACCGGATAGAAACGGATAGAGCCTGTTTAAACTGGATAAAACCGGATTGAACCGGCTTAAACCGGTTTAAACTGGATAAAACCGGATTGAACCGGTTCAAACCGGTTTAAACCGGATAGAACCAGTTTAAACCCGTTTAAACCGGATAAAACCGGATTGAACCGGTTTAAACCATTTTAAACCGGATAAAACCGGATTGAACCAGCTTAACCCGGTGTAAACCGGATAAAACTGGATTGAACCGGTTTAAACCGGATAAAACCGGATTGATCCGGTTTAAACCGGTTTAAACAGGATAAAACAGGATTGAACTGCTTTATACCGGTTTAAACCGGATAAAACCGGATTGAACAGGATTAAACCGGTTTAAAACGGATAAAACCGGTTTAAAACGGATAAAACCAAATTGAACCAGTTTAATCCGGATAAAACCAGATTGAACCGGTTTAAAACGGATAAAACCGGATTGAACCGGTTTAAACCTGTTTAAACCAGATCAAAACCGATTGAACCGGTTTAAACCGGTTTAAACCAGATAAAACCGGTATGAACAGGCTTAAACCGGTTTAAACCGGATAGAACCGGTTTAAACCCGTTTAAAACGGATAAAACAGGATTGAAACGGTTTAAACCGGTTTAAACCGGATAAAACCGGCAGAAACCGGTTTAAACCGGATAGAACCGGTTTAAACCCGTTTAAACCGGATAAAACCGGATTGAACCGGTTTAAACCGGTTTAAACAGGATAAAACCGGATTGAACCAGCTTAAACCGGTTTAAACCGGATAAAACTGGATTGAACCGGTTTAAACCGGATAAAATTGGATTGATCCCGTTTAAACCGTTTTAAACAGGATAAAACCGGATTGAACAGTTTTATACCGGTTTAAACCGGATAAAACCGGTTTAAACGGGATAAAATCAAAATTGAACCAGTTTAAACCGGATAATACCAGATTGAACCGGTTTAAGCCGGATAAAACCGGACTGAACCGGTTTAAATCGGTTTAAACCGTATAAAACCGGATTGAACTGGATTAAACCGGTTTAAACTGGATACACCGGATTGAATGGGTTAAAACCGGTTTAAACCGGATAAAACCAGATTGAACCGGTTTAAACCGGATTGAACAGGATTAAACCGGTTTCAACTGGATACACCGGATTGAATGGGTTAAAACCGGTTTAAACCGGATAAAACCAGATTGAATCGGTTTAAACCGGTTCAAACCGGATAAAACCAGATTGAAACGGTTTAAACCGGATTGAACCGGCTTCAACCAGATAAAACCGGAATGAACTGGTTTAAACCGGTTTAAACCGGAAAAAACGGATTGAACCGTTTTAAAGCGGATAAAACCGGATTGAACTGGTTTAAACCTGTTTAAACCAGATAAAAACCGATAGAACCGGTTTAAACCGGTTTAAACCAGATAAAACCGGTATGAACCGGCTTAAACTGGTTTAAACTGGATAGAACTGGTTTAAACCGTTATCCGGTTTAAACCGGATAAAAGTGGCATGAACCGGCTCAAACCGGTTTAAACCGGATAGAACCAGTTTAAACCGGTTTAAACCGGATAAAACCGGATTGAACCGGTTTAAACCGGTTTAAACCGGATAAAACCGGATTGAACCAGCTTAAACCGGTTTAAACAGGATACAACCGGATTGAAATGGTTTATACCGGTTTAAACCGGATAAAACCGGTTTAAACGGGATAAAACCAAATTGAACCAGTTTAAACTGGATAATACCAGACTGAACCGGTTTAAGCTGGATTAAACCGGACTGAACCGGTTTAAATCGGTTTAAACCGTATAAAACCGGATTAAACCGGTTTAAACTGGATAAACCCGATTGAATCGGTTAAAACCGGTTTAAACCGGATAAAACCGGATAGAACCGGTATAAACCGGATAGAACCCGATTGAACCAGTTTAAACCGGATAAAACCGGAATGAACTGGTTTAAACCGGTTTAAAACGGATAGAACCGGATAGAAACGGTATAAACTGGATAAAACCGGATTGAACCGGCTCAAACCGGTTTAAACCGGATAAAACCGGAGTGAACTGGTTTAAACCGGCTTAAAACGGATAGAACCGGATACAAACGGTTTAAACCGGATAAAACCGGATTGAACTGGATTAAACCGGTTTAAAATGGATAAAACCGATTTAAACCGGATAAAACCAAATAGAACCATTTTTAACCGGATAAAACCAGATTGAACCGGTTTAAAATGGATAAAACCGGATTGAACCAGTTTAAACCAGTTTAAACCAGATAGAAATGGATAGAACTGGTTTAAACCGGATAAAACCGGATTGAACCGGTTTGAACTGGTCTAAACCGGATAAAACCGGATTGAACTGGTTTCAACCGGTTTAAACCGGATAAAACAAGATTGAACCAGTTTAAACCGGATAAAACCGGATTGAACCAGCTTAAACTGGTTTAAACTGGATAAAACTGGATTGAACCGGTTTAAACCGGTTTAAAACGGATAAAACCAGATTGAACCGGTTTAAAATGGATAAAACCGGATTGAAACGGTTTGAACCGCTCTAAACCGGATAGAACCGGTTTCAACCAGTTTAAACCGGATAAAACCGGATTGAACCGGTTTAAACCGGATAAAACCGGATTGAACCAGTTTAAACCGGTTTCAAATGTATAGAACCGGATAGAACCGGTTTAAACCGGATAAAACAGGATTGAACTGGTTTAAACAGGATAAAACAGGATTGAACCGGTTTAAACTGGCTTCAACCGGATAGAAACGGATAGAGCCTGTTTAAACTGGATAAAACCGGATTGAACCGGCTTAAACCGGTTTAAACTGGATAAAACCGGATTGAACCGGTTCAAACCGGTTTAAACCGGATAGAACCAGTTTAAACCCGTTTAAACCGGATAAAACCGGATTGAAACAGTTTAAACCATTTTAAACCGGATAAAACCGGATTGAACCAGCTTAACGCGGTTTAAACCGGATAAAACTGGATTGAACCGGTTTAAACCGGTTTAAACAGGATAAAACAGGATTGAACTGGTTTATACCGGTTTAAACCGGATAAAACCGGATTGAACAGGATTAAACCGGTTTAAAACGGATAAAACCGGTTTAAAACGGATAAAACCAAATTGAACCAGTTTAAACCGGATAAAACCAGATTGAACCGGTTTAAAACGGATAAAACCGGATTGAACCGGTTTAAACCTGTTTAAACCAGATCAAAACCGATTGAACCGGTTTAAACCGGTTTAAACCAGATAAAACCGGTATGAACAGGCTTAAACCGGTTTAAACCGGATAGAACCGGTTTAAACCCGTTTAAAACGGATAAAACAGGATTGAACCGGTTTAAACCGATTTAAACCGGATAAAACCGGCAGAAACCGGTTTAAACCGGATAGAACAGGTTTAAACCCGTTTAAACCGGATAAAACCGGATTGAACCGGTTTAAACCGGTTTAAACCGGATAAAACCGGATTGAACCAGCTTAAACCGGTTTAAACCGGATAAAACTGGATTGAACCGGTTTAAACCGGATAAAATTGGATTGATCCCGTTTAAACCGTTTTAAACAGGATAAAACCGGATTGAACAGTTTTATACCGGTTTAAACCGGATAAAACCGGTTTAAACGGGATAAAATCAAAATTGAACCAGTTTAAACCGGATAATACCAGATTGAACGGGTTTAAGCCGGATAAAACCGGACTGAACCGGTTTAAATCGGTTTAAACCGTATAAAACCGGATTGAACTGGATTAAACCGGTTTAAACTGGATACACCGGATTGAATCGGTTAAAACCGGTTTAAACCGGATAAAACCAGATTGAACCGGTTTAAACCGGATTGAACCGGATTAAACCGGTTTCAACTGGATAGAACCGGACAGAACCGGTTTAAACCGGATAAAACGAGATTGAATCGGTTTAAACCGGTTCAAACCGGATAAAACCAGATTGAAACGGTTTAAACCGGATTGAACCGGCTTCAACCAGATAAAACCGGAATGAACTGGTTTAAACCGGTTTAAACCGGAAAAAACGGATTGAACCGTTTTAAAGCGGATAAAACCGGATTGAACTGGTTTAAACCTGTTTAAACCAGATAAAAACCGATAGAACCGGTTTAAACCGGTTTAAACCAGATAAAACCGGTATGAACCGGCTTAAACTGGTTTAAACTGGATAGAACTGGTTTAAACCGTTATCCGGTTTAAACCGGATAAAAGTGGCATGAACCGGCTCAAACCGGTTTAAACCGGATAGAACCAGTTTAAACCGGTTTAAACTGGATAAAACCGGATTGAACCGGTTTAAACCGGTTTAAACCGGATAAAACCGGATTGAACCAGCTTAAACCGGTTTAAACAGGATACAACCGGAATGAAATGGTTTATACCGGTTTAAACCGGATAAAACCGGTTTAAACGGGATAAAACCAAATTGAACCAGTTTAAACTGGAAAATACCAGACTGAACCGGTTTAAGCCGGATTAAACCGGACTGAACCGGTTTAAATCGGTTTAAACCGTTTAAAACCGGATTAAACCGGTTTAAACTGGATAAACCGGATTGAATGGGTTAAAACCGGTTTAAACCGGATAAAACCGGATAGAACCGGTATAAACCGGATAGAACCCGATTGAACCAGTTTAAACCGGATAAAACCGGATTGATCCGGTTTAAACCGGTTTAAACCGGATAAAACCGGATTGAACCGGTTTAAACCGGTTTAAACCAGATAGAACCGGATAGAACCGGTTTAAACCGGATAGAACCGGATAGAACCGGTTTAAACCGGATAAAACCGGATTGAACTGTTTTAACCGGTTAAAACAGGATAGAACAGGATAGAACCGGTTTAAACCGATTTAAACAGGATAGAACCGGATAGAACCGGTTTAAACGAGATAAAACCGGATTGAACCGTTTTAAACCGGATAAAACCGGATTGAACCGGTTCAAACTGGTTGAACCCGGATAAAACCGGATTAAACCGTTTTAAAGCGGTTTAAACCAGATAAAACCAGATTGAACCGGTGTAAGCCGATTAAAACCGGATTGAACTGGTTTAAACCAGTCTACACCGGATAAAACCGGTTTAAACTGGATAAAAGCAGATTGAACCGGTTTAAACCAGACAAAACCGGATTGAACTGGTTCAACCGGGTTTAAACCGGATAAAACCAGAGTGAACTGGTTTAAACCGGATAAAACAGGATTGAACCGGTTGAAACCGGATAAAACCGGATCGAACCGTTTCATACCGGTTTAAACCAGATGTAAACGGAATGAACCAGTTTAAACCGGATAAAACCGGACTGAACCGGTTTAACCCGGATAAAACCGGATTGAACCGTTTCAAACCGGTTTTAACCAGATAAAAACGGAATGAACCGGTTTAAACCGGATAAAACCGGATTGAACCGGTTTAAACCGGATAAAACCGGATTGAACCGGTTTAAACCGGTTTCAAATGTATAGAACCGGATAGAACCGGTTTAAACCGGATAAAACAGGATTGAACTGGTTTAAACAGGATAAAACAGGATTGAACTGGTTTAAACTGGCTTCAACCGGATAGAAACGGATAGAGCCTGTTTAAACTGGATAAACCCGGATTGAACCGGCTTAAACCGGTTTAAACTGGATAAAACCGGATTGAACCGGTTCAAACCGGTTTAAACCGGATAGAACCAGTTTAAACCCGTTTAAACCGGATAAAACCGGATTGAACCGGTTTAAACCGTTTTAAACCGGATAAAACCGGATTGAACCAGCTTAACCCGGTTTAAACCGGATAAAACTGGATAGAACCGGTTTAAACCGGATAAAACCGGATTGATCCGGTTTAAACCGGTTTAAACAGGATAAAACAGGATTGAACTGGTTTATACCGGTTTAAACCGGATAAAACCGGTTTAAACGGGATAAAACCAAATTGAACCAGTTTAAACTGGATAATACCAGACTGAACCGGTTTAAGCCGGATAAAACCGGACTGAACCGGTTTAAATCGGTTTAAACCGTATAAAACCGGATTGAACCAGATTAAACCGGTTTAAACTGGATAAACCGGGTTGAATCGGTTAAAACCGGTTTAAACCGGATAAAACCGGATAGAACTGGTATAAACCGGATAAAAACGGATTGAACCAGTTTAAACCGGATAAAACCGGATTGATCCGGTTTAAACCAGTTTAAACCGGATAAAACCGGATTGAACCGGTTTAAACCGGTTTAAACCAGATAGAACCGGATAGAACCGGTTTAAAACGGGTAGAACCGGTTCAAACCGGTTTGAACCGGATAAAACCGGAATGAACTGGTTTAAACCGGTTTAAAACGGATAGAACCGGATAGAAACGGTTTAAACCGGATAAAACCGGATCGAACCGGTGGAAACCGTTTGAAACCGGATAAAAATGGATTGAAAGGGTTTAAACCGGTTTCAACTGGATTAAACTGGAATGAACAGGCTTAAACAGGTCTATACTGGATAAAACTCGATTGAACAGGCTTAAACTGGTATAAAAAGCATAGAACCGGTTTAAACGGGATAAAACCGGATTGAACTGGTTTAAACCGGTTTAAACCGGATAAAACCAGACTGAACCGGTTTAAACCGGATAAAACCGGATTGAACCGGTTTAATACGGTTTCAACCGGATAGAACTGGTTTAAACCGGATAAAACCTGATTGAACCGGTTTAAACTGGTTTCAACCGGATAGAACCGGATAGAACCGGTTTAAAATGGATAAAACCGGATTGAACCGGCTTAAACCGGTTTAAATCAGATAAAACCGGATTGAACCGTTTCAAACCAGTTTAAACCGGATAAAACCAGATTGAACTGGGTTAAACCGGATAAAACTGGATTGAACCGGCTTAAACCGGTTTAAACCGGATAAAACCGGATTTAACCGGTTCAAACCGGTTTAAACCGGATAAAACCGGAATGAACTGGTTTAAACCGGTTTAAAACGGATAGAACCGGATAGAAACAGTTTAAACCGGATAAAACCGGATTGAACTGAATTAAACCGGTTTAAAACGGATAAAACCGGTTTAAACCGGATAAAACCAAATTGAACCATTTTAAACCGGATAAAACCAGACTGAACCGGTTTAAACCGGTTTAAACCGGATAAAACCAGACTGAACCGATTTAAACCGGATAAAACCGGATTGAACCGGTTTAATACGGTTTCAACCGGATAGAACTGGTTTAAATCGGATAAAACCTGATTGAACCGGTTTAAACCGGTTTCAAATGTATAGAACCGGATAGAACCGGTTTAAACCGGATAAAACAGGATTGAACTGGTTTAAAGCGGATAAAGCCGGACTGAACCGGTTTAAACCGGTTTCAACCGGGTAAAACGAGATTGAACCGGTTTAAACCGGATAAATCCGGAATGAACTGGTTTAAACCGGAAAAAACTGGATTGAACCGGTTTAAACCGTTTTAAATCGGATAAATCCGGAATGAACTGGTTTAAACCGGTTTAAACTGGATAGAACTGCATAGAACCGATTTAAACCGGATAAAACCGGATTGAACCGGTTCAAACCGGATAATACCGGAATGAACCGGTTTAAACCGGATAAGAACGGATTGAAGCGGTTTAAACTGGTTTAAATCTGATAAAACCGGATCGATCCGGCTTAAACTGGTTTAAACCGGATAAAACTGGTTTAAACTGGATAAAACCGATTGAACCGGTTTAAACCGTTTTAAACTGGATAAAACCAGATTGAACCGGTTTAAACTGGATAAAAACGGATAGAACCGGTTTAAACCGGTTTAAACCAGATTGAACTGGATAGAATCGGTTTAAACCGGATAAAACCGGATTGAACAGGTTTAAACCGGATAAAAACGGATTGAACAGGTTTAAACCGGATAAAAACGGATTGAACCGGTTTAAACCGGCTTAACCGGATAAAACCGGATTGAACCGGATCAAACCGGTTTAAACCGGTTAGAACAGGTTTAAACCGGATAAAATCGGATTGAACCGGTTTAAACAGGATAAAACCGGATAGAACCGGTTCTAACCGGCATAAACCGGATTGAACTGGGTAGAACCGGTTTAAACGAGATAAAACCGGATTGAACTGGTTTAAACCGGTTTAAACAGGATAGAACTGGATAGAACCGGTTTAAACCGGATAAAACCGGATTGAACCAGTTTAAAGTGGTTTAAACCGGATAAAACCAGATTGAACCGGTCTGAAACCGGATAAAACCGGATAGAACCTGTTTAAACCGGATAAAACTATATTGAACCGGTTTAAACCGGTTTAAACAGGATAGAACCGGTTTAAACTGGATAAAACCGGATTGAACCGGTTTAAACCCGTTTAAACCAGATAAAACCGGATTGAACCGTTTTAAACCGGCTCAAATCGGATAAAAACGGATTGAAGCGGTTTAAACTGGTTTAAACCGGATAAAACCAGATAGAACCGGGTTAAACCGGTTTAAATCGGATAAAACCGGATTGACCCGGTTTCAACCGGTTTAAACTGGATAAAAACGGATTGAACCGGTTTAAAACGGTTTAAACCGGATAAAAACGGTTTAAACCGGATAAAACCAAATTGAACCAGTTTAAACCGGATAAAACCAGATTGAACCGGTTTAAACCAGATAAAACCGGATTGAACCATTTTAAACCGGTTTAAAACAAATAGAACCGGATAGAACCGGTTTAAACCGGATAAGACCTGATTGAAACGGTTTGAACCGGTTTAAACCGGATAAAACCGGATTGAACCGGTTTAAACTGGTTTCAACCGGATAGAACCGGATAGAACCTGTTTAAACTGTATAAAACCGGATTGAACCGGCTTAAACCGGTTTAAACCGGATAAAACCGGATTGAACCGGTTCAAACCGGTTTAAACCGGATAAAACCGGAATGAACTGGTTTAAACCGGTTTAAAACGGATAGAACCGGATAGAAACGGTATAAACTGGATAAAACCGGATTGAACCGGTGTAAACCGGTTAAAACAGGATAAAAACGGATTGAAAGGGTTTAAACCGGTATAAACTGGATAAAACCGGAATGAACCTGCTTAAACGGGTCTAAACCGGATAAAACGCGATTGAACAGGCTTAAACTGGTATAAAGAGCATAGAACCGGTTTAAACCGGATAAAACTGTATTGAACCGGTTTAAACCGGTTTAAAACGGATAAAACCAGACTGAACCGGTTTAAACCGGATAAAACCGGATTGAACCGGTTTAAACCAGTTTCAACTGTATAGAACCGGATAGAACCGGTTTAAACCAGATAAAACTGGATTAAACTGGTTTAAACCGAATAAAACAGGATTGAACAGGTTTAAACTGGTTCAAACCGGATAGAACCGGTTTAAACTGGATAAAACCGGATTGAACCGGCTTAAACCGGTTTAAACCGGATAAAACCGGATTGAAACGGTTTGAACCGCTCTAAACCGGATAGAACCGGTTTCAACCAGTTTAAACCGGATAAAACCGGATTGAACCGGTTTAAACCGGATAAAACCGGATTGAACCGGTTTAAACCGGTTTCAAATGTATAGAACCGGATAGAACCGGTTTAAACCGGATAAAACAGGATTGAACTGGTTTAAACAGGATAAAACAGGATTGAACCGGTTTAAACTGGCTTCAACCGGATAGAAACGGATAGAGCCTGTTTAAACTGGATAAAACCGGATTGAACCGGCTTAAACCGGTTTAAACTGGATAAAACCGGATTGAACCGGTTCAAACCGGTTTAAACCGGATTGAACCGGTTCAAACCGGTTTAAACCGGATAGAACCAGTTTAAACCCGTTTAAACCGGATAAAACCGGATTGAACCAGTTTAAACCATTTTAAACCGGATAAAACCGGATTGAACCAGCTTAACCCCGTTTAAACCGGATAAAACTGGATTGAACCGGTTTAAACCGGATAAAACCGGATTGATCCGGTTTAAACCGGTTTAAACAGGATAAAACAGGATTGAACTGGTTTATACCGGTTTAAACCGGATAAAACCGGATTGAACAGGATTAAACCGGTTTAAAACGGATAAAACCGGTTTAAAACGGATAAAACCAAATTGAACCAGTTTAATCCGGATAAAACCAGATTGAACCGGTTTAAAACGGATAAAACCGGATTGAACCGGTTTAAACCTGTTTAAACCAGATCAAAACCGATTGAACCGGTTTAAACCGGTTTAAACCAGATAAAACCGGTATGAACAGGCTTAAACCGGTTTAAACCGGATAGAACCGGTTTAAACCCGTTTAAAACGGATAAAACAGGATTGAACCGGTTTAAACCGGTTTAAACCGGATAAAACCGGATTGAACCAGCTTAAACCGGTTTAAACCGGATAAAACTGGATTGAACCGGTTTAAACCGGATAAAATTGGATTGATCCCGTTTAAACCGTTTTAAACAGGATAAAACCGGATTGAACAGTTTTATACCGGTTTAAACCGGATAAAACCGGTTTAAACGGGATAAAATCAAAATTGAACCAGTTTAAACCGGATAATACCAGATTGAACCGGTTTAAGCCGGATAAAACCGGACTGAACCGGTTTAAATCGGTTTAAACCGTATAAAACCGGATTGAACTGGATTAAACCGGTTTAAACTGGATACACCGGATTGAATGGGTTAAAACCGGTTTAAACCGGATAAAACCAGATTGAACCGGTTTAAACCGGATTGAACCGGATTAAACCGGTTTCAACTGGATACACCGGATTGAATGGGTTAAAACCGGTTTAAACTGGATAAAACCAGATTGAATCGGTTTAAACCGGTTCAAACCGGATAAAACCAGATTGAAACGGTTTAAACCGGATTGAACCGGCTTCAACCAGATAAAACCGGAATGAACTGGTTTAAACCGGTTTAAACCGGAAAAAACGGATTGAACCGTTTTAAAGCGGATAAAACCGGATTGAACTGGTTTAAACCTGTTTAAACCAGATAAAAACCGATAGAACCGGTTTAAACCGGTTTAAACCAGATAAAACCGGTATGAACCGGCTTAAACTGGTTTAAACTGGATAGAACTGGTTTAAACCGTTATCCGGTTTAAACCGGATAAAAGTGGCATGAACCGGCTCAAACCGGTTTAAACCGGATAGAACCAGTTTAAACCGGTTTAAACCGGATAAAACCGGATTGAACCGGTTTAAACCGGTTTAAACCGGATAAAACCGGATTGAACCAGCTTAAACCGGTTTAAACAGGATACAACCGGATTGAAATGGTTTATACCGGTTTAAACCGGATAAAACCGGTTTAAACGGGATAAAACCAAATTGAACCAGTTTAAACTGGATAATACCAGACTGAACCGGTTTAAGCCGGATTAAACCGGACTGAACCGGTTTAAATCGGTTTAAACCGTATAAAACCGGATTAAACCGGTTTAAACTGGATAAACCGGATTGAATCGGTTAAAACCGGTTTAAACCGGATAAAACCGGATAGAACCGGTATAAACCGGATAGAACCCGATTGAACCAGTTTAAACCGGATAAAACCGGATTGAACGGGTTTAAACTGGTTTAAACCAGATAGAACCGGATAGAACCGGTTTAAACCGGATAGAACCGGATAGAACCGGTTTAAACCGGATAAAACCGGATTGAACGGGTTTAAACCGGTTTAAAGCGGATAAAACCGGATTGAACCGGTTAAAACCGGATCAAACCGGATTGAACCGGTTGAAACCTGTTTCAACCGGATAGAACCGGATAGAACCGGTTTAACCTGGATAAAACCGGATTGATCTGTTTTAACCGGTTAAAACAGGATAGAACAGGATAGAACCGGTTTAAACCGATTTAAACAGGATAGAACCGGATAGAACCGGTTTAAACGAGATAAAACCGGATTGAACCGTTTCAAACCGGATAAAACCGGATTGAACCGGTTCAAACTGGTTGAACCCGGATAAAACCGGATTAAACCGTTTTAAAGCGGTTTAAACCAGATAAAACCAGATTGAACCGGTTTAAGCCGATTAAAACCGGATTGAACTGGTTTAAACCAGTCTACACCGGATAAAACCGGTTTAAACTGGATAAAAGCAGATTGAACCGGTTTAAACCAGACAAAACCGGATTGAACTGGTTCAACCGGGTTTAAACCGGATAAAACCGGAGTGAACTGGTTTAAACCGGATAAAACAGGATTGAACCGGTTGAAACCGGATAAAACCGGATCGAACCGTTTCATACCGGTTTAAACCAGATGTAAACGGAATGAACCAGTTTAAACCGGATAAAACCGGACTGAACCGGTTTAACCCGGATAAAACCGGATTGAACCGTTTCAAACCGGTTTTAACCAGATAAAAACGGAATGAACCGGTTTAAACCGGATAAAACCGGATTGAACCGGTTTAAACCGGATAAAACCGGATTGAACCGGTTTAAACCGGTTTCAAATGTATAGAACCGGATAGAACCAGTTTAAACCGGATAAAACAGGATTGAACTGGTTTAAACAGGATAAAACAGGATTGAACTGGTTTAAACTGGCTTCAACCGGATAGAAACGGATAGAGCCTGTTTAAACTGGATAAACCCGGATTGAACCGGCTTAAACCGGTTTAAACTGGATAAAACCGGATTGAACCGGTTCAAACCGGTTTAAACCGGATAGAACCAGTTTAAACCCGTTTAAACCGGATAAAACCGGATTGAACCGGTTTAAACCGTTTTAAACCGGATAAAACCGGATTGAACCAGCTTAACCCGGTTTAAACCGGATAAAACTGGATAGAACCGGTTTAAACCGGATAAAACCGGATTGATCCGGTTTAAACCGGTTTAAACAGGATAAAACAGGATTGAACTGGTTTATACCGGTTTAAACCGGATAAAACCGGTTTAAACGGGATAAAACCAAATTGAACCAGTTTAAACTGGATAATACCAGACTGAACCGGTTTAAGCCGGATAAAACCGGACTGAACCGGTTTAAATCGGTTTAAACCGTATAAAACCGGATTGAACCGGATTAAACCGGTTTAAACTGGATAAACCGGGTTGAATCGGTTAAAACCGGTTTAAACCGGATAAAACCGGATAGAACTGGTATAAACCGGATAAAAACGGATTGAACCAGTTTAAACCGGATAAAACCGGATTGATCCGGTTTAAACCAGTTTAAACCGGATAAAACCGGATTGAACCGGTTTAAACCGGTTTAAACCAGATAGAACCGGATAGAACCGGTTTAAAACGGGTAGAACCGGTTCAAACCGGTTTGAACCGGATAAAACCGGAATGAACTGTTTTAAACCGGTTTAAAACGGATAGAACCGGATAGAAACGGTTTAAACCGGATAAAACTGGATCGAACCGGTGGAAACCGTTTGAAACCGGATAAAAATGGATTGAAAGGGTTTAAACCGGTTTAAACTGGATTAAACTGGAATGAACAGGCTTAAACAGGTCTATACTGGATAAAACTCGATTGAACAGGCTTAAACTGGTATAAAAAGCATAGAACCAGTTTAAACCGGATAAAACCGGATTGAACTGGTTTAAACCGGTTTAAACCGGATAAAACCAGACTGAACCGGTTTAAACCGGATAAAACCGGATTGAACCGGTTTAATACGGTTTCAACCGGATAGAACTGGTTTAAACCGGATAAAACCTGATTGAACCGGTTTAAACTGGTTTCAACCGGATAGAACCGGATAGAACCGGTTTAAAATGGATAAAACCGGATTGAACCGGCTTAAACCGGTTTAAATCAGATAAAACCGGATTGAACCGTTTCAAACCAGTTTAAACCGGATAAAACCAGATTGAACTGGGTTAAACCGGATAAAACTGGATTGAACCGGCTTAAACCGGTTTAAACCGGATAAAACCAAATTGAACCATTTTAAACCAGATAAAACCAGACTGAACCGGTTTAAACCGGTTTAAACTGGATAAAACCAGACTGAACCGATTTAAACCGGATAAAACCGGATTGAACCGGTTTAATACGGTTTCAACCGGATAGAACTGGTTTAAATCGGATAAAACCTGATTGAACCGGTTTAAACCGGTTTCAAATGTATAGAACCGGATAGAACCGGTTTAAACCGGATAAAACAGGATTGAACTGGTTTAAAGCGGATAAAGCCGGACTGAACCGGTTTAAACCGGTTTCAACCGGGTAAAACGAGATTGAACCGGTTTAAACCGGATAAATCCGGAATGAACTGGTTTAAACCGGAAAAAACTGGATTGAACCGGTTTAAACCGTTTTAAATCGGATAAATCCGGAATGAACTGGTTTAAACCGGTTTAAACTGGATAGAACTGCATAGAACCGATTTAAACCGGATAAAACCGGATTGAACCGGTTCGAACCGGATAATACCGGAATGAACCGGTTTAAACCGGATAAGAACGGATTGAAGCGGTTTAAACTGGTTTAAATCTGATAAAACCGGATCGATCCGGCTTAAACTGGTTTAAACCGGATAAAACTGGTTTAAACTGGATAAAACCGATTGAACCGGTTTAAACCGTTTTAAACTGGATAAAACCAGATTGAACCGGTTTAAACTGGATAAAAACGGATAGAACCGGTTTAAACCGGTTTAAACCAGATTGAACTGGATAGAATCGGTTTAAACCGGATAAAACCGGATTGAACAGGTTTAAACCGGATAAAAACGGATTGAACAGGTTTAAACCGGATAAAAACGGATTGAACCGGTTTAAACCGGCTTAACCGGATAAAACCGGATTGAACCGGATCAAACCGGTTTAAACCGGTTAGAACAGGTTTAAACCGGATAAAATCGGATTGAACCGGTTTAAACAGGATAAAACCGGATAGAACCGGTTCTAACTGGCATAAACCGGATTGAACTGGGTAGAACCGGTTTAAACGAGATAAAACCGGATTGAACTGGTTTAAACCGGTTTAAACAGGATAGAACTGGATAGAACCGGTTTAAACCGGATAAAACCGGATTGAACCAGTTTAAAGTGGTTTAAACCGGATAAAACCAGATTGAACCGGTCTGAAACCGGATAAAACCGGATAGAACCTGTTTAAACCGGATAAAACTATATTGAACCGGTTTAAACCGGTTTAAACAGGATAGAACCGGTTTAAACTGGATAAAACCGGATTGAACCGGTTTAAACCCGTTTAAACCAGATAAAACCGGATTGAACCGTTTTAAACCGGCTCAAATCGGATAAAAACGGATTGAAGCGGTTTAAACTGGTTTAAACCGGATAAAACCAGATAGAACCGGGTTAAACCGGTTTAAATCGGATAAAACCGGATTGACCCGGTTTCAACCGGTTTAAACTGGATAAAAACGGATTGAACCGGTTTAAACCGGTTTAAACCGGATAAAAACGGTTTAAACCGGATAAAACCAAATTGAACCAGTTTAAACCGGATAAAACCAGATTGAACCGGTTTAAACCAGATAAAACCGGATTGAACCATTTTAAACCGGTTTAAAACAAATAGAACCGGATAGAACCGGTTTAAACCGGATAAGACCTGATTGAAACGGTTTGAACCGGTTTAAACCGGATAAAACCGGATTGAACCGGTTTAAACTGGTTTCAACCGGATAGAACCGGATAGAACCTGTTTAAACTGTATAAAACCGGATTGAACCGGCTTAAACCGGTTTAAACCGGATAAAACCGGATTGAACCGGTTCAAACCGGTTTAAACCGGATAAAACCGGAATGAACTGGTTTAAACCGGTTTAAAACGGATAGAACCGGATAGAAACGGTATAAACTGGATAAAACCGGATTGAACCGGTGTAAACCGGTTGAAACAGGATAAAAACGGATTGAAAGGGTTTAAACCGGTATAAACTGGATAAAACCGGAATGAACCGGCTTAAACGGGTCTAAACCGGATAAAACGCGATTGAACAGGCTTAAACTGGTATAAAGAGCATAGAACCGGTTTAAACCGGATAAAACTGTATTGAACCGGTTTAAACCGGTTTAAAACGGATAAAACCAGACTGAACCGGTTTAAACCGGATAAAACCGGATTGAACCGGTTTAAACCAGTTTCAACTGTATAGAACCGGATAGAACCGGTTTAAACCGGATAAAACAGGATTGAACTGGTTTAAACCGGATAAAACAGGATTGAACAGGTTTAAACTGGTTCAAACCGGATAGAACCGGTTTAAACTGGATAAAACCGGATTGAACCGGCTTAAACCGGTTTAAACCGGATAAAACCGGATTGAACCGGTTCAAAACGGTTTAAAACGGATTAAACCGGATTGAACCGGCTCAAACCGGTTTAAACCGGATAAAACCGGAGTGAACTGGTTTAAACCGGCTTAAAACGGATAGAACCGGATACAAACGGTTTAAACCGGATAAAACCGGATTGAACTGGATTAAACCGGTATAAAACGGATAAAACCGATTTAAACCGGATAAAACCAAATAGAACCATTTTTAACCGGATAAAACCAGATTGAACCGGTTTAAAATGGATAAAACCGGATTGAACCAGTTTAAACCAGTTTAAACCAGATAGAAATGGATAGAACTGGTTTAAACCGGATAAAACCGGATTGAACCGGTTTGAACTGGTCTAAACCGGATAAAACCGGATTGAACTGGTTTCAACCGGTTTAAACCGGATAAAACAAGATTGAACCAGTTTAAACCGGATAAAACCGGATTGAACCAGCTTAAACTGGTTTAAACTGGATAAAACTGGATTGAACCGGTTTAAACCGGTTTAAAACGGATAAAACCAGATTGAACCGGTTTAAAATGGATAAAACCGGATTGAACCAGTTTAAACCGGTTTAAACCAGATAGAAACGGATAGAACCGGTTTAAACCGGATAAAACCGGATTGAACCAGCTTAAACCGGTTTAAACCGGATAAAACTGGATTGAACCGGTTTAAACCGGATAAAATTGGATTGATCCCGTTTAAACCGTTTTAAACAGGATAAAACCGGATTGAACAGTTTTATACCTGTTTAAACCGGATAAAACCGGTTTAAACGGGATAAAATCAAAATTGAACCAGTTTAAACCGGATAATACCAGATTGAACCGGTTTAAGCCGGATAAAACCAGACTGAACTGGTTTAAATCGGTTTAAACCGTATAAAACCGGATTGAACTGGATTAAACCGGTTTAAACTGGATACACCGGATTGAATGGGTTAAAACCGGTTTAAACCGGATAAAACCAGATTGAACCGGTTTCAACTGGATACACCGGATTGAATGGGTTAAAACCGGTTTAAACCGGATAAAACCAGATTGAATCGGTTTAAACCGGTTCAAACCGGATAAAACCAGATTGAAACGGTTTAAACCGGATTGAACCGGCTTCAACCAGATAAAACCGGAATGAACTGGTTTAAACCGGTTTAAACCGGAAAAAACGGATTGAACCGTTTTAAAGCGGATAAAACCGGATTGAACTGGTTTAAACCTGTTTAAACCAGATAAAAACCGATAGAACCGGTTTAAACCGGTTTAAACCAGATAAAACCGGTATGAACCGGCTTAAACTGGTTTAAACTGGATAGAACTGGTTTAAACCGTTATCCGGTTTAAACCGGATAAAAGTGGCATGAACCGGCTCAAACCGGTTTAAACCGGATAGAACCAGTTTAAACCGGTTTAAACCGGATAAAACCGGATTGAACCGGTTTAAACCGGTTTAAACCGGATAAAACCGGATTGAACCAGCTTAAACCGGTTTAAACAGGATACAACCGGATTGAAATGGTTTATACCGGTTTAAACCGGATAAAACCGGTTTAAACGGGATAAAACCAAATTGAACCAGTTTAAACTGGATAATACCAGACTGAACCGGTTTAAGCCGGATTAAACCGGACTGAACCGGTTTAAATCGGGTTAAACCGTATAAAACCGGATTAAACCGGTTTAAACTGGATAAACCGGATTGAATCGGTTAAAACCGGTTTAAACCGGATAAAACCGGATAGAACCGGTATAAACCGGATAGAACCCGATTGAACCAGTTTAAACCGGATAAAACCGGATTGATCCGGTTTAAACCGGTTTAAACCGGATAAAACCGGATTGAACCGGTTTAAACCGGTTTAAACCAGATAGAACCGGATAGAACCGGTTTAAACCGGATAGAACCGGATAGAACCGGTTTAAACCGGATAAAACCGGATTGAACGGGTTTAAACCGGTTTAAAGCGGATAAAACCGGATTGAACCGGTTAAAACCGGATCAAACCGGATTGAACCGGTTGAAACCTGTTTCAACCGGATAGAACCGGATAGAACCGGTTTAAACTGGATAAAACCGGATTGAACTGTTTTAACCGGTTAAAACAGGATAGAACAGGATAGAACCGGTTTAAACCGATTTAAACAGGATAGAACCGGATAGAACCGGTTTAAACGAGATAAAACCGGATTGAAACGTTTTAAACCGGATAAAACCGGATTGAACCGGTTCAAACTGGTTGAACCCGGATAAAACCGGATTAAACCGTTTTAAAGCGGTTTAAACCAGATAAAACCAGATTGAACCGGTGTAAGCCGATTAAAACCGGATTGAACTGGTTTAAACCAGTCTACACCGGATAAAACCGGTTTAAACTGGATAAAAGCAGATTGAACCGGTTTAAACCAGACAAAACCGGATTGAACTGGTTCAACCGGGTTTAAACCGGATAAAACCGGAGTGAACTGGTTTAAACCGGATAAAACAGGATTGAACCGGTTGAAACCGGATAAAACCGGATCGAACCGTTTCATACCGGTTTAAACCAGATGTAAACGGAATGAACCAGTTTAAACCGGATAAAACCGGACTGAACCGGTTTAACCCGGATAAAACCGGATTGAACCGTTTCAAACCGGTTTTAACCAGATAAAAACGGAATGAACCGGTTTAAACCGGATAAAACCGGATTGAACCGGTTTAAACCGGATAAAACCGGATTGAACCGGTTTAAACCGGTTTCAAATGTATAGAACCGGATAGAACCGGTTTAAACCGGATAAAACAGGATTGAACTGGTTTAAACAGGATAAAACAGGATTGAACTGGTTTAAACTGGCTTCAACCGGATAGAAACGGATAGAGCCTGTTTAAACTGGATAAACCCGGATTGAACCGGCTTAAACCGGTTTAAACTGGATAAAACCGGATTGAACCGGTTCAAACCGGTTTAAACCGGATAGAACCAGTTTAAACCCGTTTAAACCGGATAAAACCGGATTGAACCGGTTTAAACCGTTTTAAACCGGATAAACCGGATTGAACCAGCTTAACCCGGTTTAAACAGGATAAAACTGGATAGAACCGGTTTAAACCGGATAAAACCGGATTGATCCGGTTTAAACCGGTTTAAACAGGATAAAACAGGATTGACCTGGTTTATACCGGTTTAAACCGGATAAAACCGGTTTAAACGGGATAAAACCAAATTGAACCAGTTTAAACTGGATAATACCAGACTGAACCGGTTTAAGCCGGATAAAACCGGACTGAACCGGTTTAAATCGGTTTAAACCGTATAAAACCGGATTGAACCGGATTAAACCGGTTTAAACTGGATAAACCGGGTTGAATCGGTTAAAACCGGTTTAAACCGGATAAAACCGGATAGAACTGGTATAAACCGGATAAAAACGGATTGAACCAGTTTAAACCGGATAAAACCGGATTGATCCGGTTTAAACCAGTTTAAACCGGATAAAACCGGATTGAACCGGTTTAAACCGGTTTAAACCAGATAGAACCGGATAGAACCGGTTTAAAACGGGTAGAACCGGTTCAAACCGGTTTGAACCGGATAAAACCGGAATGAACTGGTTTAAACCGGTTTAAACCGGATAAAACCAGACTGAACCGGTTTAAACCGGATAAAACCGGATTGAACCGGTTTAATACGGTTTCAACCGGATAGAACTGGTTTAAACCGGATAAAACCTGATTGAACCGGTTTAAACTGGTTTCAACCGGATAGAACCGGATAGAACCGGTTTAAAATGGATAAAACCGGATTGAACCGGCTTAAACCGGTTTAAATCAGATAAAACCGGATTGAACCGTTTCAAACCAGTTTAAACCGGATAAAACCAGATTGAACTGGGTTAAACCGGATAAAACTGGATTGAACCGGCTTAAACCGGTTTAAACCGGATAAAACCGGATTTAACCGGTTCAAACCGGTTTAAACCGGATAAAACCGGAATGAACTGGTTTAAACCGGTTTAAAACGGATAGAACCGGATAGAAACAGTTTAAACCGGATAAAACCGGATTGAACTGGATTAAACCGGTTTAAAACGGATAAAACCGGTTTAAACCGGATAAAACCAAATTGAACCATTTTAAACCGGATAAAACCAGACTGAACCGGTTTAAACCGGTTTAAACCGGATAAAACCAGACTGAACCGATTTAAACCGGATAAAACCGGATTGAAACGGTTTAATACGGTTTCAACCGGATAGAACTGGTTTAAATCGGATAAAACCTGATTGAACCGGTTTAAACCGGTTTCAAATGTATAGAACCGGATAGAACCGGTTTAAACCGGATAAAACAGGATTGAACTGGTTTAAAGCGGATAAAGCCGGACTGAACCGGTTTAAACCGGTTTCAACCGGGTAAAACGAGATTGAACCAGTTTAAACCGGATAAATCCGGAATGAACTGGTTTAAACCGGAAAAAACTGGATTGAACCGGTTTAAACCGTTTTAAATCGGATAAATCCGGAATGAACTGGTTTAAACCAGTTTAAACTGGATAGAACTGCATAGAACCGATTTAAACCGGATAAAACCGGATTGAACCGGTTCAAACCGGATAATACCGGAATGAACCGGTTTAAACCGGATAAGAACGGATTGAAGCGGTTTAAACTGGTTTAAATCTGATAAAACCGGATCGATCCGGCTTAAACTGGTTTAAACCGGATAAAACTGGTTTAAACTGGATAAAACCGATTGAACCGGTTTAAACCGTTTTAAACTGGATAAAACCAGATTGAACCGGTTTAAACTGGATAAAAACGGATAGAACCGGTTTAAACCGGTTTAAACCAGATTGAACTGGATAGAATCGGTTTAAACCGGATAAAACCGGATTGAACAGGTTTAAACCGGATAAAAACGGATTGAACAGGTTTAAACCGGATAAAAACGGATTGAACCGGTTTAAACCGGCTTAACCGGATAAAACCGGATTGAACCGGATCAAACCGGTTTAAACCGGTTAGAACAGGTTTAAACCGGATAAAATCGGATTGAACCGGTTTAAACAGGATAAAACCGGATAGAACCGGTTCTAACTGGCATAAACCGGATTGAACTGGGTAGAACCGGTTTAAACGAGATAAAACCGGATTGAACTGGTTTAAACCGGTTTAAACAGGATAGAACTGGATAGAACCGGTTTAAACCGGATAAAACCGGATTGAACCAGTTTAAAGTGGTTTAAACCGGATAAAACCAGATTGAACCGGTCTGAAACCGGATAAAACCGGATAGAACCTGTTTAAACCGGATAAAACTATATTGAACCGGTTTAAACCGGTTTAAACAGGATAGAACCGGTTTAAACTGGATAAAACCGGATTGAACCGGTTTAAACCCGTTTAAACCAGATAAAACCGGATTGAACCGTTTTAAACCGGCTCAAATCGGATAAAAACGGATTGAAGCGGTTTAAACTGGTTTAAACCGGATAAAACCAGATAGAACCGGGTTAAACCGGTTTAAATCGGATAAAACCGGATTGACCCGGTTTCAACCGGTTTAAACTGGATAAAAACGGATTGAACCGGTTTAAACCGGTTTAAACCGGATAAAAACGGTTTAAACCGGATAAAACCAAATTGAACCAGTTTAAACCGGATAAAACCAGATTGAACCGGTTTAAACCAGATAAAACCGGATTGAACCATTTTAAACCGGTTTAAAACAAATAGAACCGGATAGAACCGGTTTAAACCGGATAAGACCTGATTGAAACGGTTTGAACCGGTTTAAACCGGATAAAACCGGATTGAACCGGTTTAAACTGGTTTCAACCGGATAGAACCGGATAGAACCTGTTTAAACTGTATAAAACCGGATTGAACCGGCTTAAACCGGTTTAAACCGGATAAAACCGGATTGAACCGGTTCAAACCGGTTTAAACCGGATAAAACCGGAATGAACTGGTTTAAACCGGTTTAAAACGGATAGAACCGGATAGAAACGGTATAAACTGGATAAAACCGGATTGAACCGGTGTAAACCGGTTGAAACAGGATAAAAACGGATTGAAAGGGTTTAAACCGGTATAAACTGGATAAAACCGGAATGAACCGGCTTAAACGGGTCTAAACCGGATAAAACGCGATTGAACAGGCTTAAACTGGTATAAAGAGCATAGAACCGGTTTAAACCGGATAAAACTGTATTGAACCGGTTTAAACCGGTTTAAAACGGATAAAACCAGACTGAACCGGTTTAAACCGGATAAAACCGGATTGAACCGGTTTAAACCAGTTTCAACTGTATAGAACCGGATAGAACCGGTTTAAACCGGATAAAACAGGATTGAACTGGTTTAAACCGGATAAAACAGGATTGAACAGGTTTAAACTGGTTCAAACCGGATAGAACCGGTTTAAACTGGATAAAACCGGATTGAACCGGCTTAAACCGGTTTAAACCGGATAAAACCGGATTGAACCGGTTCAAAACGGTTTAAAACGGATTAAACCGGATTGAACCGGCTCAAACCGGTTTAAACCGGATAAAACCGGAGTGAACTGGTTTAACCGGCTTAAAACGGATAGAACCGGATACAAACGGTTTAAACCGGATAAAACCGGATTGAACTGGATTAAACCGGTATAAAACGGATAAAACCGATTTAAACCGGATAAAACCAAATAGAACCATTTTTAACCGGATAAAACCAGATTGAACCGGTTTAAAATGGATAAAACCGGATTGAACCAGTTTAAACCAGTTTAAACCAGATAGAAATGGATAGAACTGGTTTAAACCGGATAAAACCGGATTGAACCGGTTTGAACTGGTCTAAACCGGATAAAACCAGATTGAACTGGTTTCAACCGGTTTAAACCGGATAAAACAAGATTGAACCAGTTTAAACCGGATAAAACCGGATTGAACCAGCTTAAACTGGTTTAAACTGGATAAAACTGGATTGAACCGGTTTAAACCGGTTTAAAACGGATAAAACCAGATTGAACCGGTTTAAAATGGATAAAACCGGATTGAACCAGTTTAAACCGGTTTAAACCAGATAGAAACGGATAGAACCGGTTTAAACCGGATAAAACCGGATTGAAACGGTTTGAACCGCTCTAAACCGGATAGAACCGGTTTCAACCAGTTTAAACCGGATAAAACCGGATTGAACCGGTTTAAACCGGATAAAACCGGATTGAACCGGTTTAAACCGGTTTCCAATGTATAGAACCGGATAGAACCGGTTTAAACCGGATAAAACAGGATTGAACTGGTTTAAACAGGATAAAACAGGATTGAACCGGTTTAAACTGGCTTCAACCGGATAGAAACGGATAGAGCCTGTTTAAACTGGATAAAACCGGATTGAACCGGCTTAAACCGGTTTAAACTGGATAAAACCGGATTGAACCGGTTCAAACCGGTTTAAACCGGATAGAACCAGTTTAAACCCGTTTAAACCGGATAAAACCGGATTGAACCAGTTTAAACCATTTTAAACCGGATAAAACCGGATTGAACCAGCTTAACCCGGTTTAAACCGGATAAAACTGGATTGAACCGGTTTAAACCGGATAAAACCGGATTGATCCGGTTTAAACCGGTTTAAACAGGATAAAACAGGATTGAACTGGTTTATACCGGTTTAAACCGGATAAAACCGGATTGAACAGGATTAAACCGGTTTAAAACGGATAAAACCGGTTTAAAACGGATAAAACCAAATTGAACCAGTTTAATCCGGATAAAACCAGATTGAACCGGTTTAAAACGGATAAAACCGGATTGAACCGGTTTAAACCTGTTTAAACCAGATCAAAACCGATTGAACCGGTTTAAACCGGTTTAAACCAGATAAAACCGGTATGAACAGGCTTAAACCGGTTTAAACCGGATAGAACCGGTTTAAACCCGTTTAAAACGGATAAAACAGGATTGAAACGGTTTAAACCGGTTTAAACCGGATAAAACCGGCAGAAACCGGTTTAAACCGGATAGAACCGGTTTAAACCCGTTTAAACCGGATAAAACCGGATTGAACCGGTTTAAACCGGTTTAAACCGGATAAAACCGGATTGAACCAGCTTAAACCGGTTTAAACCGGATAAAACTGGATTGAACCGGTTTAAACCGGATAAAATTGGATTGATCCCGTTTAAACCGTTTTAAACAGGATAAAACCGGATTGAACAGTTTTATACCTGTTTAAACCGGATAAAACCGGTTTAAACGGGATAAAATCAAAATTGAACCAGTTTAAACCGGATAATACCAGATTGAACCGGTTTAAGCCGGATAAAACCGGACTGAACTGGTTTAAATCGGTTTAAACCGTATAAAACCGGATTGAACTGGATTAAACCGGTTTAAACTGGATACACCGGATTGAATGGGTTAAAACCGGTTTAAACCGGATAAAACCAGATTGAACCGGTTTCAACTGGATACACCGGATTGAATGGGTTAAAACCGGTTTAAACCGGATAAAACCAGATTGAATCGGTTTAAACCGGTTCAAACCGGATAAAACCAGATTGAAACGGTTTAAACCGGATTGAACCGGCTTCAACCAGATAAAACCGGAATGAACTGGTTTAAACCGGTTTAAACCGGAAAAAACGGATTGAACCGTTTTAAAGCGGATAAAACCGGATTGAACTGGTTTAAACCTGTTTAAACCAGATAAAAACCGATAGAACCGGTTTAAACCGGTTTAAACCAGATAAAACCGGTATGAACCGGCTTAAACTGGTTTAAACTGGATAGAACTGGTTTAAACCGTTATCCGGTTTAAACCGGATAAAAGTGGCATGAACCGGCTCAAACCGGTTTAAACCGGATAGAACCAGTTTAAACCGGTTTAAACCGGATAAAACCGGATTGAACCGGTTTAAACCGGTTTAAACCGGATAAAACCGGATTGAACCAGCTTAAACCGGTTTAAACAGGATACAACCGGATTGAAATGGTTTATACCGGTTTAAACCGGATAAAACCGGTTTAAACGGGATAAAACCAAATTGAACCAGTTTAAACTGGATAATACCAGACTGAACCGGTTTAAGCCGGATTAAACCGGACTGAACCGGTTTAAATCGGTTTAAACCGTATAAAACCGGATTAAACCGGTTTAAACTGGATAAACCGGATTGAATCGGTTAAAACCGGTTTAAACCGGATAAAACCGGATAGAACCGGTATAAACCGGATAGAACCCGATTGAACCAGTTTAAACCGGATAAAACCGGATTGATCCGGTTTAAACCGGTTTAAACCGGATAAAACCGGATTGAACCGGTTTAAACCGGTTTAAACCAGATAGAACCGGATAGAACCGGTTTAAACCGGATAGAACCGGATAGAACCGGTTTAAACCGGATAAAACCGGATTGAACGGGTTTAAACCGGTTTAAAGCGGATAAAACCGGATTGAACCGGTTAAAACCGGATCAAACCGGATTGAACCGGTTGAAACCTGTTTCAACCGGATAGAACCGGATAGAACCGGTTTAAACTGGATAAAACCGGATTGAACTGTTTTAACCGGTTAAAACAGGATAGAACAGGATAGAACCGGTTTAAACCGATTTAAACAGGATAGAACCGGATAGAACCGGTTTAAACGAGATAAAACCGGATTGAAACGTTTTAAACCGGATAAAACCGGATTGAACCGGTTCAAACTGGTTGAACCCGGATAAAACCGGATTAAACCGTTTTAAAGCGGTTTAAACCAGATAAAACCAGATTGAACCGGTGTAAGCCGATTAAAACCGGATTGAACTGGTTTAAACCAGTCTACACCGGATAAAACCGGTTTAAACTGGATAAAAGCAGATTGAACCGGTTTAAACCAGACAAAACCGGATTGAACTGGTTCAACCGGGTTTAAACCGGATAAAACCGGAGTGAACTGGTTTAAACCGGATAAAACAGGATTGAACCGGTTGAAACCGGATAAAACCGGATCGAACCGTTTCATACCGGTTTAAACCAGATGTAAACGGAATGAACCAGTTTAAACCGGATAAAACCGGACTGAACCGGTTTAACCCGGATAAAACCGGATTGAACCGTTTCAAACCGGTTTTAACCAGATAAAAACGGAATGAACCGGTTTAAACCGGATAAAACCGGATTGAACCGGTTTAAACCGGATAAAACCGGATTGAACCGGTTTAAACCGGTTTCAAATGTATAGAACCGGATAGAACCGGTTTAAACCGGATAAAACAGGATTGAACTGGTTTAAACAGGATAAAACAGGATTGAACTGGTTTAAACTGGCTTCAACCGGATAGAAACGGATAGAGCCTGTTTAAACTGGATAAACCCGGATTGAACCGGCTTAAACCGGTTTAAACTGGATAAAACCGGATTGAACCGGTTCAAACCGGTTTAAACCGGATAGAACCAGTTTAAACCCGTTTAAACCGGATAAAACCGGATTGAACCGGTTTAAACCGTTTTAAACCGGATAAAACCGGATTGAACCAGCTTAACCCGGTTTAAACAGGATAAAACTGGATAGAACCGGTTTAAACCGGATAAAACCGGATTGATCCGGTTTAAACCGGTTTAAACAGGATAAAACAGGATTGACCTGGTTTATACCGGTTTAAACCGGATAAAACCGGTTTAAACGGGATAAAACCAAATTGAACCAGTTTAAACTGGATAATACCAGGCTGAACCGGTTTAAGCCGGATAAAACCGGACTGAACCGGTTTAAATCGGTTTAAACCGTATAAAACCGGATTGAACCGGATTAAACCGGTTTAAACTGGATAAACCGGGTTGAATCGGTTAAAACCGGTTTAAACCGGATAAAACCGGATAGAACTGGTATAAACCGGATAAAAACGGATTGAACCAGTTTAAACCGGATAAAACCGGATTGATCCGGTTTAAACCAGTTTAAACCGGATAAAACCGGATTGAACCGGTTTAAACCGGTTTAAACCAGATAGAACCGGATAGAACCGGTTTAAAACGGGTAGAACCGGTTCAAACCGGTTTGAACCGGATAAAACCGGAATGAACTGGTTTAAACCGGTTTAAAACGGATAGAACCGGATAGAAACGGTTTAAACCGGATAAAACCGGATCGAACCGGTGGAAACCGTTTGAAACCGGATAAAAATGGATTGAAAGGGTTTAAACCGGTTTAAACTGGATTAAACTGGAATGAACAGGCTTAAACAGGTCTATCCTGGATAAAACTCGATTGAACAGGCTTAAACTGGTATAAAAAGCATAGAACCGGTTTAAACCGGATAAAACCGGATTGAACTGGTTTAAACCGGTTTAAACCGGATAAAACCAGACTGAACCGGTTTAAACCGGATAAAACCGGATTGAACCGGTTTAATACGGTTTCAACCGGATAGAACTGGTTTAAACCGGATAAAACCTGATTGAACCGGTTTAAACTGGTTTCAACCGGATAGAACCGGATAGAACCGGTTTAAAATGGATAAAACCGGATTGAACCGGCTTAAACCGGTTTAAATCAGATAAAACCGGATTGAACCGTTTCAAACCAGTTTAAACCGGATAAAACCAGATTGAACTGGGTTAAACCGGATAAAACTGGATTGAACCGGCTTAAACCGGTTTAAACCGGATAAAACCGGATTTAACCGGTTCAAACCGGTTTAAACCGGATAAAACCGGAATGAACTGGTTTAAACCGGTTTAAAACGGATAGAACCGGATAGAAACAGTTTAAACCGGATAAAACCGGATTGAACTGGATTAAACCGGTTTAAAACGGATAAAACCGGTTTAAACCGGATAAAACCAAATTGAACCATTTTAAACCGGATAAAACCAGACTGAACCGGTTTAAACCGGTTTAAACCGGATAAAACCAGACTGAACCGATTTAAACCGGATAAAACCGGATTGAAACGGTTTAATAAGGTTTCAACCGGATAGAACTGGTTTAAATCGGATAAAACCTGATTGAACCGGTTTAAACCGGTTTCAAATGTATAGAACTGGATAGAACCGGTTTAAACCGGATAAAACAGGATTGAACTGGTTTAAAGCGGATAAAGCCGGACTGAACCGGTTTAAACCGGTTTCAACCGGGTAAAACGAGATTGAACCAGTTTAAACCGGATAAATCCGGAATGAACTGGTTTAAACCGGAAAAAACTGGATTGAACCGGTTTAAACCGTTTTAAATCGGATAAATCCGGAATGAACTGGTTTAAACCGGTTTAAACTGGATAGAACTGCATAGAACCGATTTAAACCGGATAAAACCGGATTGAACCGGTTCAAACCGGATAATACCGGAATGAACCGGTTTAAACCGGATAAGAACGGATTGAAGCGGTTTAGACTGGTTTAAATCTGATAAAACCGGATCGATCCGGCTTAAACTGGTTTAAACCGGATAAAACTGGTTTAAACTGGATAAAACCGATTGAACCGGTTTAAACCGTTTTAAACTGGATAAAACCAGATTGAACCGGTTTAAACTGGATAAAAACGGATAGAACCGGTTTAAACCGGTTTAAACCAGATTGAACTGGATAGAATCGGTTTAAACCGGATAAAACCGGATTGAACAGGTTTAAACCGGATAAAAACGGATTGAACAGGTTTAAACCGGATAAAAACGGATTGAACCGGTTTAAACCGGCTTAACCGGATAAAACCGGATTGAACCGGATCAAACCGGTTTAAACCGGTTAGAACAGGTTTAAACCGGATAAAATCGGATTGAACCGGTTTAAACAGGATAAAACCGGATAGAACCGGTTCTAACTGGCATAAACCGGATTGAACTGGGTAGAACCGGTTTAAACGAGATAAAACCGGATTGAACTGGTTTAAACCGGTTTAAACAGGATAGAACTGGATAGAACCGGTTTAAACCGGATAAAACCGGATTGAACCAGTTTAAAGTGGTTTAAACCGGATAAAACCAGATTGAACCGGTCTGAAACCGGATAAAACCGGATAGAACCTGTTTAAACCAGATAAAACTATATTGAACCGGTTTAAACCGGTTTAAACAGGATAGAACCGGTTTAAACTGGATAAAACCGGATTGAACCGGTTTAAACCCGTTTAAACCAGATAAAACCGGATTGAACCGTTTTAAACCGGCTCAAATCGGATAAAAACGGATTGAAGCGGTTTAAACTGGTTTCAACCGGATAAAACCAGATAGAACCGGGTTAAACCGGTTTAAATCGGATAAAACCGGATTGACCCGGTTTCAACCGGTTTAAACTGGATAAAAACGGATTGAACCGGTTTAAAACGGTTTAAACCGGATAAAAACGGTTTAAACCGGATAAAACCAAATTGAACCAGTTTAAACCGGATAAAACCAGATTGAACCGGTTTAAACCAGATAAAACCGGATTGAACCATTTTAAACCGGTTTAAAACAAATAGACCCGGATAGAACCGGTTTAAAACGGATAAGACCTGATTGAAACGGTTTGAACCGGTTTAAAACGGATAAAACCGGATTGAACCGGTTTAAACTGGTTTCAACCGGATAGAACCGGATAGAACCTGTTTAAACTGTATAAAACCGGATTGAACCGGCTTAAACCGGTTTAAACCGGATAAAACCGGATTGAACCGGTTCAAACCGGTTTAAACCGGATAAAACCGGAATGAACTGGTTTAAACCGGTTTAAAACGGATAGAACCGGATAGAAACGGTATAAACTGGATAAAACCGGATTGAACCGGTGTAAACCGGTTGAAACAGGATAAAAACGGATTGAAAGGGTTTAAACCGGTATAAACTGGATAAAACCGGAATGAACCGGCTTAAACGTGTCTAAACCGGATAAAACGCGATTGAACAGGCTTAAACTGGTATAAAGAGCATAGAACCGGTTTAAACCGGATAAAACTGTATTGAACCGGTTTAAACCGGTTTAAAACGGATAAAACCAGACTGAACCGGTTTAAACCGGATAAAACCGGATTGAACCGGTTTAAACCAGTTTCAACTGTATAGAACCGGATAGAACCGGTTTAAACCGGATAAAACAGGATTGAACTGGTTTAAACCGGATAAAACAGGATTGAACAGGTTTAAACTGGTTCAAACCGGATAGAACCGGTTTAAACTGGATAAAACCGGATTGAACCGGCTTAAACCGGTTTAAACCGGATAAAACCGGATTGAACCGGTTCAAAACGGTTTAAAACGGATTAAACCGGATTGAACCGGCTCAAACCGGTTTAAACCGGATAAAACCGGAGTGAACTGGTTTAAACCGGCTTAAAACGGATAGAACCGGATACAAACGGTTTAAACCGGATAAAACCGGATTGAACTGGATTAAACCGGTATAAAACGGATAAAACCGATTTAAACCGGATAAAACCAAATAGAACCATTTTTAACCGGATAAAACCAGATTGAACCGGTTTAAAATGGATAAAACCGGATTGAACCAGTTTAAACCAGTTTAAACCAGATAGAAATGGATAGAACTGGTTTAAACCGGATAAAACCGGATTGAACCGGTTTGAACTGGTCTAAACCGGATAAAACCGGATTGAACTGGTTTCAACCGGTTTAAACCGGATAAAACAAGATTGAACCAGTTTAAACCGGATAAAACCGGATTGAACCAGCTTAAACTGGTTTAAACTGGATAAAACTGGATTGAACCGGTTTAAACCGGTTTAAAACGGATAAAACCAGATTGAACCGGTTTAAAATGGATAAAACCGGATTGAACCAGTTTAAACCGGTTTAAACCAGATAGAAACGGATAGAACCGGTTTAAACCGGATAAAACTGGATTGAAACGGTTTGAACCGCTCTAAACCGGATAGAACCGGTTTCAACCAGTTTAAACCGGATAAAACCGGATTGAACCAGTTTAAACCATTTTAAACCGGATAAAACCGGATTGAACCAGCTTAACCCGGTTTAAACCGGATGAAACCGGATTGAACCGGTTTAAACCGGTTTCAAATGTATAGAACCGGATAGAACCAGTTTAAACCGGATAAAACAGGATTGAACTGGTTTAAACAGGATAAAACAGGATTGAACCGGTTTAAACTGGCTTCAACCGGATAGAAACGGATAGAGCCTGTTTAAACTGGATAAAACCGGATTGAACCGGCTTAAACCGGTTTAAACTGGATAAAACCGGATTGAACCGGTTCAAACCGGTTTAAACCGGATAGAACCAGTTTAAACCCGTTTAAACCGGATAAAACCGGATTGAACCAGTTTAAACCATTTTAAACCGGATAAAACCGGATTGAACCAGCTTAACCCGGTTTAAACCGGATAAAACTGGATTGAACCGGTTTAAACCGGATAAAACCGGATTGATCCGGTTTAAACCGGTTTAAACAGGATAAAACAGGATTGAACTGGTTTATACCGGTTTAAACCGGATAAAACCGGATTGAACAGGATTAAACCGGTTTAAAACGGATAAAACCGGTTTAAAACGGATAAAACCAAATTGAACCAGTTTAATCCGGATAAAACCAGATTGAACCGGTTTAAAACGGATAAAACCGGATTGAACCGGTTTAAACCTGTTTAAACCAGATCAAAACCGATTGAACCGGTTTAAACCGGTTTAAACCAGATAAAACCGGTATGAACAGGCTTAAACCGGTTTAAACCGGATAGAACCGGTTTAAACCCGTTTAAAACGGATAAAACAGGATTGAACCGGTTTAAACCGGTTTAAACCGGATAAAACCGGCAGAAACCGGTTTAAACCGGATAGAACCGGTTTAAACCCGTTTAAACCGGATAAAACCGGATTGAACCGGTTTAAACCGGTTTAAACCGGATAAAACCGTATTGAACCAGCTTAAACCGGTTTAAACCGGATAAAACTGGATTGAACCGGTTTAAACCGGAAAAAATTGGATTGATCCCGTTTAAACCGTTTTAAACCGGATAAAACCGGATTGAACCGGTTTAATAGGGTTTCAACCGGATAGAACTGGTTTAAACCGGATAAAACCTGATTGAACCGGTTTAAACTGGTTTCAACCGGATAGAACCGGATAGAACCGGTTTAAAATGGATAAAACCGGATTGAACCGGCTTAAACCGGTTTAAATCAGATAAAACCGGATTGAACCGTTTCAAACCAGTTTAAACCGGATAAAACCAGATTGAACTGGGTTAAACCGGATAAAACTGGATTGAACCGGCTTAAACCGGTTTAAACAGGATAAAACCGGATTTAACCGGTTCAAACCGGTTTAAACCGGATAAAACCGGAATGAACTGGTTTAAACCGGTTTAAAACGGATAGAACCGGATAGAAACAGTTTAAACCGGATAAAACCGGATTGAACTGGATTAAACCGGTTTAAAACGGATAAAACCGGTTTAAACCGGATAAAACCAAATTGAACCATTTTAAACCGGATAAAACCAGACTGAACCGGTTTAAAACGGTTTAAACCGGATAAAACCAGACTGAACCGATTTAAACCGGATAAAACCGGATTGAACCGGTTTAATACGGTTTCAACCGGATAGAACTGGTTTAAATCGGATAAAACCTGATTGAACCGGTTTAAACCGGTTTCAAATGTATAGAACCGGATAGAACCGGTTTAAACCGGATAAAACAGGATTGAACAGGTTTAAACCGGATAAAGCCGGATTGAACCGGTTTAAACCGGTTTCAACCGGGTAAAACGAGATTGAACCGGTTTAAACCGGATAAATCCGGAATGAACCGGTTTAAACCGGATAAGAACGGATTGAAGCGGTTTAAACTGGTTTAAATCTGATAAAACCGGATCGATCCGGCTTAAACTGGTTTAAACCGGATAAAACTGGTTTAAACTGGATAAAACCGATTGAACCGGTTTAAACCGTTTTAAACTGGATAAAATCAGATTGAACCGGTTTAAACTGGATAAAAACGGATAGAACCGGTTTAAACCGGTTTAAACCAGATTGAACTGGATAGAATCGGTTTAAACCCTATAAAACCGGATTGAACAGGTTTAAACCGGATAAAAACGGATTGAACAGGTTTAAACCGGATAAAAACGGATTGAACCGGTTTAAACCGGCTTAACCGGATAAAACCGGATTGAACCGGTTCAAACCGGTTTAAACTGGTTAGAACAGGTTTAAACCGGATAAAATCGGATTGAACCGGTTTAAACAGGATAAAACCGGATAGAACCGGTTCTAACCGGCATAAACCGGATTGAACTGGGTAGAACCGGTTTAAACGAGATAAAACCGGATTGAACTGGTTTAAACCGGTTTAAACAGGATAGAACTGGATAGAACCGGTTTAAACCGGATAAAACCGGATTGAACCAGTTTAAAGTGGTTTAAACCGGATAAAACCAGATTGAACCGGTCTGAAACCGGATAAAACCGGATAGAACCTGTTTAAACCGGATAAAACTATATTGAACCGGTTTAAACCGGTTTAAACAGGATAGAACCGGTTTAAACTGGATAAAACCGGATTGAACCGGTTTAAACCCGTTTAAACCAGATAAAACCGGATTGAACCGTTTTAAACCGGCTCAAATCAGATAAAAATGGATTGAAGCGGTTTAAACTGGTTTAAACCGGATAAAACCAGATAGAACCGGGTTAAACCGGTTTAAATCGGATAAAACCGGATTGACCCGGTTTCAACCGGTTTAAACTGGATAAAAACGGATTGAACCGGTTTAAACCGGTTTAAACCGGATAAAAACGGTTTAAACCGGATAAAACCAAATTGAACCAGTTTAAACCGGATAAAACCAGATTGAACCGGTTTAAACCAGATAAAACCGGATTGAACCATTTTAAACCGGTTTAAAACAAATAGAACCGGATAGAACCGGTTTAAACCGGATAAGACCTGATTGAAACGGTTTGAACCGGTTTAAACCGGAGAAAACCGGAATGAACCGGCTTAAACCAGTTTAAACCGGTTGAAACCGGATAAAAACAGATTGAACCGGTTTAAACCGGATAAAACCGGATTGATCCGGTTTAAACCGGTTTCAACCGGATAGAACCGGATTGAACTGGCTTAAACCGGTTTCAACCGGATAGAACTGGATAGAACCGGTTTAAACTGGATAAAACCGGATTGAACGGGCTTAAACCAGTTTAAACCGGATAAAAGCGGATTGAACCGGTTCAAACCGGTTTAAACCGGATAAAACCAGAGTGAACTGGTTTAAACCGGATAAAACCGGATTGAACCGGATTAAACCGGTTTAAACTGGATAAAACCAGATTGAACCGGTTTAAACCGGATAAAAACGGACGGAACCGGCCTAAACCGGTTTAAACCGGATAAAATTGGATTGAACCGGTTCAAAACTGTTTAAACCGGATAAAACCAAATTGAACCAGTTTAAACCGGATAAAATCATATTGAACCGGTTTAAAATGGATAAAACCAGACTGAACCAGTTTAAACCGGTTTAAACCGGATAAAACCGGATTGAACTGGTTTAAACCAGATAGAACCGGGCTAAACTGGTTTAAACCGGATAAAATCGGATAGAACCGTTTTAAAACGGATAAAACCGGACTGAACAGGTTTAAATCGGATAAAAACGGATTGAACCGGTTTAAACCGGTTTAAACCGGAGAAAAACGGATTGAACCGGTTTAAACCGGATAAAACCGGATTGAACCGGTTTGAACCGGTCTAAACCGGATAAAACCGGATTGAACCGTTTTAAACCGGATAAAATGGGATTGAACCAGTTTAAACCGGTTTAAACCGGATAGAACCGGGCTAAACCGGTTTAAACCGGATAAAACCAGATAGAACTGGTTTAAAACGGATAAAACCGGATTGAACAGGTTTAAACCAGATAAAAACGGATTGAACCGGTTTAAACCGGTTTGAACCGGAGAGAATCGGATAGAACCGGTTTTAACCGGATAGAAACGGATAGAACCGGTTTAAACCGGATAAAACCGGATTGAACAGGTTTAATCCAGATAAAACCGGATTGAACCGGTTCAAACCGGTTTAAACCGGATAAAACCGGAATGAACAGGTTTAAACCGGATAAAGCCCGATTGAACCGGTTTAAACCGTTTTCAACCGGGTAAAACGAGATTGAACCGGTTTAAACCGGATAAATCCGGAATGAACTGGTTTAAACCGGAAAAAACTGGATTGAACCGGTTTAAACCGTTTTAAATCGGATAAATCCGGAATGAACTGGTTTAAACCGGTTTAAACTGGATAGAACTGCATAGAACCGATTTAAACCGGATAAAACCGGATTGAACCGGTTCAAACCGGATAATACCGGAATGAACCGGTTTAAACCGTATAAAAACGGATTGAAGCGGTTTAAACCGGTTTAAATCTGATAAAACCGGATCGATCCGGCTTAAACTGGTTTAAACCGGATAAAACCGGTTTAAACTGGATAAAACCGATTGAACCGGTTTAAACCGTTTTAAACTGGATAAAACCAGATTGAACCGGTTTAAACTGGATAAAAACGGATAGAACCGGTTTAAACCGGTTTAAACCAGATTGAACTGGATAGAACCGGTTTAAACCGGATAAAACCGGATTGAACTGGTTTAAACCGGTTTCAACCGGATAGAACCAGTTAGAACCAGTTTAAACTGGATAAAAGCGGATTGAACCGGCTTAAACCGGTTTCAACCGGATAGAACCGGATAGAACCGGTTCAAAACGGATAATACCGGAATGAACCTGTTTAAACCGGATAAAACCGGAATGAACAGGTTTAAACCGGATAAAGCCGGATTGAACCGGTTTAAACCGGTTTCAACCGGGTAAAACGAGATTGAACCGGTTTAAACCGGATAAATCCGGAATGAACTGGTTTAAACCGGTTTAAAATGGATAGAACCGGATTAAACCGGTTTAAACCGGATAAAACCAAATTGAACCGGTTTAAACCGGAAAAAACTGGATTGAACCGGTTTAAACCGGTTTAAATCGGATAAATCCGGAATGAACTCGTTTAAACCGGTTTAAACTGGATAGAACTGCATAGAACCGATTTAAAGCGGATAAAACCGGATTGAACCGGTTCAAACCGGATAATACCGGAATGAACCGGTTTAAACCGGATAAAAACGGATAGAAGCGGTTTAAACCGGTTTAAATCTGATAAAACCAGATCGATCCGGATTAAACTGGTTCAAACCGGATAGAACCGGTTTAAACTGGATAAAACCGATTGAACCGGTTTAAATCGTTTTAAACCGGATAAAACCAGATTGAACCGGTTTAAACCGGATAAAAACGGATAGAACCAGTTTAAACCGGTTTAAACCAGATTGAACCGGATAGAACCGGTTCAAACCGGATAAAACCGGATTGAACCGGTTTAAACCGGTTTAAACCGGTTCAAAACGGATGAAACCGGAGTGAACCGGTTTAAACCGTATAAAACCGGATTGAACTGGTTTAAACCGGTCTCCACCGGATAGAACCAGATAGAACCGGTTTAAACTGGATAAAAGCGGATTGAACCGGTTTAAGCCGGTTAATACCGGAGAAAACCGGATGGAACCGGTTTAAACCGGTTTAAACCGGAGAAAACCGATTGAACCGGTTGAAACTGGTTGAAACCGGATATAAACGGATTGAAGCAGTTTAAACCGGTTTAAAAGTGATAAAACCGGAATGAACCGACCTAAACCGGTTTAAACCGGATAGCGGTTTAAACCGGATAAAACCGGATTGAACTGGCTTAAACTGGTTTAAACCGGATAAAACCGGATTGAACCGGTTTTAACCTGATAAAACCGGATTGAACTGGTTTAAACCGGTTTCAACCGGATAGAACCGGATAGAACTGGTTTAAACCGGATAAAACAGGATTGAACTGGTTTAAACCGGATAAAACCGGATTGAACCGGTTTAAACTGGTTTCAACCGGATAGAACCGGATAGAACCGGTTTAAAAAGGATAAAACCGGATTGAACCGGCTTAAACCGGTTTAAACCAGATAAAACCGGATTGAACCGGTTTAAACTGGATAAAACCGGATTGAACCGGCTTAAACCGGTTTAAAATGGATAAAACCGGATTGAACCAGATTGAACCGGTTCAAACCGGTTTAAACCGGATAAAACCAGAATGAACTGGTTTAAACCGGTTTAAAACGGATAGAACCGGATAGAAACGGTTTAAACCGGATAAAACCGGATTGAACTGGATTAAACCGGTTTAAAACGGATAAAACAAGATTGAACCAGTTTAAACCGGATAAAACCGGATTGAACCAGTTTAAACCAGTTTAAACCAGATAGAAATGGATAGAACTGGTTTACACCGGATAAAACCGGATTGAACCGGTTTGAACTGGTCTAAAACGGATAAAACCGGATTGAACTGGTTTCAACCGCTTTAAACTGGATAAAACAAGATTGAACCAGTTTAAACCGGATAAAACCGGATTGAACCAGCTTAAACCGGTTTTAACCGGATAAAACTGGATTGAACCGGTTTAAACCGGTTTAAACCGGATAAAACCGGATTGAACCGGTTCAAACCGGATAAAACCGGATTGAAGCGGTTTAAACCGGTTCAAACCGGATAAAACCAGATTGAAACGGTTTAAACCGGATTGAACCGGCTTAAACCGGACAAAACCGGAATGAACTGGTTTAAACCGGTTTAAACCGGAAAAAACGGATTGAACCGTTTTAAAGTGGATAAAACCGGATTGAACCGGTTTAAACCTGTTTAAACCAGATAAAAACCGATTGAACCGGTTTAAACCGGTTTAAACCGGATAAAACCGGCATGAACCGGCTCAAACCGGTTTAAACCGGATAGAACCGGTTTAAACCCGTTTAAACCGGATAGAACCGGATTGATCCGGTTTAAACCGGTTTAAACCAGATAGAACCGGATAGAACCGGTTTAAACCGGATAAAACTGGATAGAACCGGTTTAAACCGGATAAAACCGGATTGAACCGGTTTAAAGCGGATCAAACCGGATTGAACCGGTTTAAACCGGTTTCAACCGGATAGAACCGGATAGAACTGGTTTAAACTGGATAAAACCGGATTGAACCTGATTAAACCGGTCTAAAGTGGAGAAAACCGGATTGAACAGGTTTAAACCGGATAAAACCGGATTGACCCGGTTTAAACGGGTTTATAACGGATAAAACCGGATTGAACCGGTTCAATCCGGTTTAAACCGGATAAAACCAAATTGAACCAGTTTAAACCGGATAAAATCAGATTGAACCTTTTTAAAACGGATAAAACCGGATTGAACCAGTTTAAACCCGTTTAAACCAGATGGAAACGAATAGAACCGGTTTAAACCGGATAAAACCGGATTGAAACGGTTTAAACCCGTTTAAACCGGATAAAACCTGATTGAAGCGGTTCAAACTGGTTTAAACCGGATGAAACCGGATTAAACCGTTTTAAAGCGGTTTAAACCAGATAAAACCAGATTGAACCGCTTTAAGCCGATTAAAACCGGATTGAACTGGTTTAAACCAGTCTAAACCGGATAAAACCGGTTTAAACCGGATAAAACCAGATTGAACCGGTTTAAACCAGATAAAACAGGATTGAACTGGTTCAACTGGGTTTAAACCGGATAAAACCGGAGTGAACTGGTTTAAACTGGATAAAACAGGATTGAACCGGTTGAAACCGGATAAAACCGGATCGAAACGTTTCAAACCGGTTTTAACCAGATAAAAACGGAATGAACCGGTTTAAACCGGATAAAACCGGACTGAACCGGTTTAAACCGGATAAAACCGGATTGAACCGGTTTAAACTGGTTTCAACCGGATAGAACCGGATAGAAACGGTTTAAACTGGATAAAACCGGACTGAACCGGCTTAAACCGTTTTAAACCGGATAAAACCGGATTGAACCTGTTCAAACCGGTTTAAACCGGATAAAACCGGAATGAACAGGTTTAAACCGGTTTAAAACGGATAGAACCGGATAGAAACGGTATAAACCGGATAAAACCGGATTGAACCGGTGTAAACCGGTTGAAACTGGATAAAAACGGATTGAAAGGGTTTAAACCGGTTTAAACTGGATAAAACCGGAATGAACCAGCTTAAACAGGTCTAAACCGGATAAAGCCCGATTGAACAGTCTTAAACTGGTATAAACAGCATAGAACCAGTTTAAACCGGATAAAACGGGATTGAACAGGTTTAAACCAGTTGAAACCGGATAAAACCAGACTGAACCGGTTTAAACCGGATAAAACCGGATTGAACCGGTTTAAACCGGTTTCAACTGTATAGAACCGATAGAACTGGTTTAAAACGGATAAAACAGGATTGAACCGGTTCAAACTGGTTTAAACCGGATAAAACCGGATTGAACCGGTTTAAACTGGTTTCAACCGGATAGTACCGGATAGAACCGGTTTAAACTGGATAAAACCGGATTGGAACGGCTTAAACCGGTTTAAACCGGATAAAACCGGATTGAACCGGTTCAAACCGGTTTAAACCGGATAAAACCGGAATGAACTGGTTTAAACCGGTTTAAAACGGATAAAACCGGTTGAAACCGGATAAAACCAAATTGAACCATTTTAAACCGGATAAAACCAGACTGAACAGGTTTAAACCGGTTTAAACTGGATAAAACCAGACTGAACCGGTTTAAACCGGATAAAACCTGATTGAACCGGTTTAAACCGGTTTCAAATGTATAGAACCGGATAGAACTGGCTTAAACCGGATAAAACAGGATTGAACTGGTTTAAACCGGATAAAACCGGATTGAACCGGTTAAAACTGGTTTCAATCGGATAGAACCGGATAGAACCGGTTTAAAATGGATAAAACCGGATTGAACCGGCTTAAACCGGTTTAAACCAGATAAAACAGGATTGAACCGGTTCAAACCGGTTTAAACCGGATAAAACCAGATTGAACTGGTTTAAACCGGTTTAAAACGGATAGAACCGGATAGAAACGGTTTAAACCGGATAAAACCGGAATGAACTGGTTTAAACCGGTTTAAAACGGATAGAACCGGATAGAAACGGTTTAAACCGGATAAAACCGGATTGAACAGGATTAAACCGGTTTAAAACGGATAAAACCGGTTTAAACCGGATAAAACCAAATTGAACCAGTTTAAACAGGATAAAACCAGATTGAACCGGTTTAAAACGGATAAAACCGGATTGAACCGGTTTAAACCTGTTTAAACCAGATCAAAACCGATTGAACCGGTTTAAACCGGTTTAAACCAGATAAAACCGGTATGAACAGGCTTAAACCGGTTTAAACCGGAAAGAACCGGTTTAAACCCGTTTAAAACGGATAAAACAGGATTGAACCGGTTTACACCGGTTTAAACTGGATAAAACCGGATTGAACCGGTTTAAACCGGTTTAAACCGGATAAAACCGGATTGAACCAGCTTAAACCGGTTTAAACCGGATAAAATTGGATTGATCCCGTTTAAACCGTTTTAAACAGGATAAAACCGGATTGAACAGTTTTATTCCGGTTTAAACCGGATAAAACCGGTTTAAACGGGATAAAATCAAAATTGAACCAGTTTAAACCGGATAATACCAGATTGAACCGGTTTAAGCCGGATAAAACCGGACTGAACCGGTTTAAATCGTATAAAACCGGATTGAACTGGATTAAACCGGTTTAAAGTGGATACACCGGATTGAATCGGTTAAAACCGGTTTAAACCGGATAAAACCAGATTGAACCGGTTTAAACCGGATTGAACCAGATTAAACCGGTTTCAACTGGATAGAACCGGACAGAACCGGTTTAAACCGGATAAAACCAGATTGAATCGGTTTAAACCGGTTCAAACCGGATAAAACCAGATTGAAACGGTTTAAACCGGATTGAACCGGCTTCAACCAGATAAAACCGGAATGAACTGGTTTAAACCGGTTTAAACCGGAAAAAACGGATTGAACCGTTTTAAAGCGGATAAAACCGGATTGAACTGGTTTAAACCTGTTTAAACCAGATAAAAACCGATAGAACCGGTTTAAACCGGTATAAACCAGATAAAACCGGTATGAACCGGCTTAAACCGGTTTAAACTGGATAGAACTGGTTTAAACCGTTATCCGGTTTAAACCGGATAAAAGTGGCATGAACCGGCTCAAACCGGTTTAAACCGGATAGAACCAGTTTAAACCGGTTTAAACCGGATAAAACCGGATTGAACCGGTTTAAACCGGTTTAAACCGGATAAAACCGGATTGAACCAGCTTAAACCGGTTTAAACAGGATACAACCGGATTGAAATGGTTTATACCGGTTTAAACCGGATAAAACCGGTTTAAACGGGATAAAACCAAATTGAACCAGTTTAAACTGGATAATACCAGACTGAACCGGTTTAAGCCGGATTAAACCGGACTGAACCGGTTTAAATCGGTTTAAACCGTATAAAACCGGATTAAACCGGTTTAAACTGGATAAACCGGATTGAATCGGTTAAAACCGGTTTAAACCGGATAAAACCGGATAGAACCGGTATAAACCGGATAGAACCCGATTGAACCAGTTTAAACCGGATAAAACCGGATTGATCCGGTTTAAACCGGTTTCAACCGGATAAAACCGGATTGAACCGGTTTAAACCGGTTTAAACCAGATAGAACCGGATAGAACCGGTTTAAACCGGATAGAACCGGATAGAACCGGTTTAAACCGGATAAAACCGGATTGAACGGGTTTAAACCGGTTTAAAGCGGATAAAACCGGATTGAACCGGTTAAAACCGGATCAAACCGGATTGAACCGGTTGAAACCTGTTTCAACTGGATAGAACCGGATAGAACCGGTTTAAACTGGATAAAACCGGATTGAACTGTTTTAACCGGTTAAAACAGGATAGAACAGGATAGAACCGGTTTAAACCGATTTAAACAGGATAGAACCGGATAGAACCGGTTTAAATGAGATAAAACCGGATTGAACCGTTTTAAACCGGATAAAACCGGATTGAACCGATTCAAACTGGTTGAAACCGGATAAAACCGGATTAAACCGTTTTAAAGCGGTTTAAACCAGATAAAACCAGATTGAACCGGTTTAAGCCGATTAAAACCGGATTGAACTGGTTTAAACCAGTCTAAACTGGATAAAACCGGTTTAAACTGGATAAAAGCAGATTGAACCGGTTTAAACCAGACGAAACCGGATTGAACTGGTTCAACCGGGTTTAAACCGGATAAAACCGGAGTGAACTGGTTTAAACCGGATAAAACAGGATTGAACCGGTTGAAACCGGATAAAACCGGATCGAACCGTTTCATACCGGTTTAAACCAGATGTAAACGGAATGAACCAGTTTAAACCGGATAAAACCGGACTGAACCGGTTTAACCCGGATAAAACCGGATTGAACCGTTTCAAACCGGTTTTAACCAGATAAAAACGGAATGAACCGGTTTAAACCGGATAAAACCGGATTGAACCGGTTTAAACCGGATAAAACCGGATTGAACCGGTTTAAACCGGTTTCAAATGTATAGAACCGGATAGAACCGGTTTAAACCGGATAAAACAGGATTGAACTGGTTTAAACAGGATAAAACAGGATTGAACTGGTTTAAACTGGCTTCAACCGGATAGAAACGGATAGAGCCTGTTTAAACTGGATAAACCCGGATTGAACCGGCTTAAACCGGTTTAAACTGGATAAAACCGGATTGAACCGGTTCAAACCGGTTTAAACCGGATAGAACCAGTTTAAACCCGTTTAAACCGGATAAAACCGGATTGAACCGGTTTAAACCGTTTTAAACCGGATAAAACCGGATTGAACCAGCTTAACCCGGTTTAAACCGGATAAAACTGGATAGAACCGGTTTAAACCGGATAAAACCGGATTGATCCGGTTTAAACCGGTTTAAACAGGATAAAACAGGATTGAACTGGTTTATACCGGTTTAAACCGGATAAAACCGGTTTAAACGGGATAAAACCAAATTGAACCAGTTTAAACTGGATAATACCAGACTGAACCGGTTTAAGCCGGATAAAACCGGACTGAACCAGTTTAAATCGTTTTAAACCGTATAAAACCGGATTGAACCGGATTAAACCGGTTTAAACTGGATAAACCGGGTTGAATCGGTTAAAACCGGTTTAAACCGGATAAAACCGGATAGAACTGGTATAAACCGGATAAAAACGGATTGAACCAGTTTAAACCGGATAAAACCGGATTGATCCGGTTTAAACCGGTTTAAACCGGATAAAACCGGATTGAACCGGTTTAAACCGGTTTAAACCAGATAGAACCGGATAGAACCGGTTTAAAACGGGTAGAACCGGTTCAAACCGGTTTAAACCGGATAAAACCGGAATGAACTGGTTTAAACCGGTTTAAAACGGATAGAACCGGATAGAAACGGTTTAAACCGGATAAAACAGGATCGAACCGGTGGAAACCGTTTGAAACTGGATAAAAATGGATTGAAAGGGTTTAAACCGGTTTAAACTGGATTAAACTGGAATGAACAGGCTTAAACAGGTCTATACTGGATAAAACTCGATTGAACAGGCTTAAACTGGTATAAAAAGCATAGAACCGGTTTAAACCGGATGAAACCGGATTGAACTGGTTTAAACCGGTTTAAACCGGATAAAACCAGACTGAACCGGTTTAAACCGGATAAAACCGGATTGAACCGGTTTAATACGGTTTCAACCGGATAGAACTGGTTTAAACCGGATAAAACCTGATTGAACCGGTTTAAACTGGTTTCAACCGGATAGAACCGGATAGAACCGGTTTAAAATGGATAAAACCGGATTGAACCGGCTTAAACCGGTTTAAATCAGATAAAACCGGATTGAACCGTTTCAAACCGGTTTAAACCGGATAAAACCAGATTGAACTGGGTTAAACCGGATAAAACTGGATTGAACCGGCTTAAACCGGTTTAAACCGGATAAAACCGGATTTAACCGGTTCAAACCGGTTTAAACCGGATAAAACCGGAATGAACTGGTTTAAACCGGTTTAAAAAGGATAAAACCGGTTTAAACCGGATAAAACCAAATTGAACCATTTTAAACCGGATAAAACCAGACTGAACCGGTTTAAACCGGTTTAAACCGGATAAAACCAGACTGAACCGGTTTAAACCGGATAAAACCGGATTGAACAGGTTTAATACGGTTTCAACCGGATAGAACTGGTTTAAATCGGATAAAACCTGATTGAACCGGTTTAAACCGGTTTCAAATGTATAGAACCGGATAGAACCGGTTTAAACCGGATAAAACAGGATTGAACTGGTTTAAACAGGATAAAGCCGGATTGAACCGGTTTAAACCGGTTTCAACCGGGTAAAACGAGATTGAACCGGTTTAAACCGGATAAATCCGGAATGAACTGGTTTAAACCGGAAAAAACTGGATTGAACCGGTTTAAACCGTTTTAAATCGGATAAATCCGGAATGAACTGGTTTAAACCGGTTTAAACTGGATAGAACTGCATAGAACCGATTTAAACCGGATAAAACCGGATTGAACCGGTTCAAACCGGATAATACCGGAATGAACCGGTTTAAACCGGATAAAAACGGATTGAAGCGGTTTAAACTGGTTTAAATCTGATAAAACCGGATCGATCCGGCTTAAACTGGTTTAAACCGGATAAAACTGGTTTAAACTGGATAAAACCGATTGAACCGGTTTAAACCGTTTTAAACTGGATAAAACCAGATTGAACCGGTTTAAACTGGATAAAAACGGATAGAACCGGTTTAAACCGGTTTAAACCAGATTGAACTGGATAGAATCGGTTTAAACCGGATAAAACCGGACTGAACAGGTTTAAACCGGATAAAAACGGATTGAACAGGTTTAAACCGGATAAAAACGGATTGAACCGGTTTAAACCGGCTTAACCGGATAAAACCGGATTGAACCGGATCAAACCCGTTTAAACCGGTTAGAACAGGTTTAAACCGGATAAAATCGGATTGAACCGGTTTAAACAGGATAAAACCGGATAGAACCGGTTCTAACCGGCATAAACCGGATTGAACTGGGTAGAACCGGTTTAGAGCCTGTTTAAACTGGATAAAACCGGATTGAAACGGCTTAAACCGGTTTAAACTGGATAAAACCGGATTGAACCGGTTCAAACCGGTTTAAACCGTATAGAACCAGTTTAAACCCGTTTAAACCGGATAAAACCGGATTGAACCAGTTTAAACCATTTTAAACCGGATAAAACCGAATTGAACCAGCTTAACCCGGTTTAAACCGGATAAAACTGGATTGAACCGGTTTAAACCGGATAAAACCGGATTGATCCGGTTTAAACCGGTTTAAACAGGATAAAACAGGATTGAACTGGTTTATACCGGTTTAAACCGGATAAAACCGGATTGAACAGGATTAAACCGGTTTAAAACGGATAAAACCGGTTTAAAACGGATAAAACCAAATTGAACCAGTTTAATCCGGATAAAACCAGATTGAACCGGTTTAAAACGGATAAAACCGGATTGAACCGGTTTAAACCTGTTTAAACCAGATCAAAACCGATTGAACCGGTTTAAACCGGTTTAAACCAGATAAAACCGGATTGAACCATTTTAAACCGGTTTAAAACAAATAGAACTGGATAGAACCGGTTTAAACCGGATAAGACCTGATTGAAACGGTTTGAACCGGTTTAAACCGGATAAAACCGGATTGAACCGGTTTAAACTGGTTTCAACCGGATAGAACCGGATAGAACCTGTTTAAACTGTATAAAACCGGATTGAACCGGCTTAAACCGGTTTAAACCGGATAAAACCGGATTGAACCGGTTCAAACCGGTTTAAACCGGATAAAACCGGAATGAACTGGTTTAAACCGGTTTAAAACGGATAGAACCGGATAGAAACGGTATAAACTGGATAAAACCGGATTGAACCAGTGTAAACCGGTTAAAACAGGATAAAAACGGATTGAAAGGGTTTAAACCGGTATAAACTGGATAAAACCGGAATGAACCGGCTTAAACGGGTCTAAACCGGATAAAACGCGATTGAACAGGCTTAAACTGGTATAAAGAGCATAGAACCGGTTTAAACCGGATAAAACTGTATTGAACCGGTTTAAACCGGTTTAAAACGGATAAAACCAGACTGAACCGGTTTAAACCGGATAAAACCGGATTGAACCGGTTTAAACCAGTTTCAACTGTATAGAACCGGATAGAACCGGTTTAAACCGGATAAAACAGGATTGAACTGGTTTAAACCGAATAAAACAGGATTGAACAGGTTTAAACTGGTTCAAACCGGATAGAACCGGTTTAAACTGGATAAAACCGGATTGAACCGGCTTAAACCGGTTTAAACCGGATAAAACCGGATTGAACCGGTTCAAACCGGTTAAAAACGGATAAAACCGGATTGAACCGGCTTAAACCGGTTTAAACCGGATAAAACCGGATTGAACCGGTTCAAACCGGTTAAAAACGGATTAAACCGGATTGAACCGGCTCAAACCGATTTAAACCGGATAAAACCAAATAGAACCATTTTTAACCGGATAAAACCAGATTGAACCGGTTTAAAATGGATAAAACCAGATTGAACCAGTTTAAACCAGTTTAAACCAGATAGAAATGGATAGAACTGGTTTAAACCGGATAAAACCGGATTGAACCGGTTTGAACTGGTCTAAACCGGATAAAACCGGATTGAACTGGTTTCAACCGGTTTAAACCGGATAAAACAAGATTGAACCAGTTTAAACCGGATAAAACCGGATTGAACCAGCTTAAACTGGTTTAAACTGGATAAAACTGGATTGAACCGGTTTAAACCGGTTTAAAACGGATAAAACCAGATTGAACCGGTTTAAAATGGATAAAACCGGATTGAACCAGTTTAAACCGGTTTAAACCAGATAGAAACGGATAGAACCGGTTTAAACCGGATAAAACCGGATTGAAACGGTTTGAACCGCTCTAAACCGGATAGAACCGGTTTCAACCAGTTTAAACCGGATAAAACCGGATTGAACCGGTTTAAACCGGATAGAACCGGATAGAACCGGTTTAAACCGGATAAAACCGGATTGAACGGGTTTAAACCGGTTTAAAGCGGATAAAACCGGATTGAACCGGTTAAAACCGGATCAAACCGGATTGAACCGGTTGAAACCTGTTTCAACCGGATAGAACCGGATAGAACCGGTTTAAACTGGATAAAACCGGATTGAACTGTTTTAACCGGTTAAAACAGGATAGAACAGGATAGAACCGGTTTAAACCGATTTAAACAGGATAGAACTGGATAGAACCGGTTTAAACGAGATAAAACCGGATTGAACGGTTTTAAACCGGATAAAACCGGATTGAACCGGTTCAAACTGGTTGAACCCGGATAAAACCGGATTAAACCGTTTTAAAGCGGTTTAAACCAGATAAAACCAGATTGAACCGGTTTAAGCCGATTAAAACCGGATTGAACTGGTTTAAACCAGTCTACACCGGATAAAACCAGTTTAAACTGGATAAAAGCAGATTGAACCGGTTTAAACCAGACAAAACCGGATTGAACTGGTTCAACCGGGTTTAAACCGGATAAAACCGGAGTGAACTGGTTTAAACCGGATAAAACAGGATTGAACCGGTTGAAACCGGATAAAACCGGATCGAACCGTTTCATACCGGTTTAAACCAGATGTAAACGGAATGAACCAGTTTAAACCGGATAAAACCGGACTGAACCGGTTTAACCCGGATAAAACCGGATTGAACCGTTTCAAACCGGTTTTAACCAGATAAAAACGGAATGAACCGGTTTAAACCGGATAAAACCGGATTGAACCAGCTTAACCCGGTTTAAACCGGATAAAACTGGATAGAACCGGTTTAAACCGGATAAAACCGGATTGATCCGGTTTAAACCGGTTTAAACAGGATAAAACAGGATTGAACTGGTTTATACCGGTTTAAACCGGATAAAACCGGTTTAAACGGGATAAAACCAAATTGAACCAGTTTAAACTGGATAATACCAGACTGAACCGGTTTAAGCCGGATAAAACCGGACTGAACCGGTTTAAATCGGTTTAAACCGTATAAAACCGGATTGAACCGGATTAAACCGGTTTAAACTGGATAAACCGGGTTGAATCGGTTAAAACCGGTTTAAACCGGATAAAACCGGATAGAACTGGTATAAACCGGATAAAAACGGATTGAACCAGTTTAAACCGGATAAAACCGGATTGATCCGGTTTAAACCAGTTTAAACCGGATAAAACCGGATTGAACCGGTTTAAACCGGTTTAAACCAGATAGAACCGGATAGAACCGGTTTAAAACGGGTAGAACCGGTTCAAACCGGTTTGAACCGGATAAAACCGGAATGAACTGGTTTAAACCGGTTTAAAACGGATAGAACCGGATAGAAACGGTTTAAACCGGATAAAACCGGATCGAACCGGTGGAAACCGTTTGAAACCGGATAAAAATGGATTGAAAGGGTTTAAACCGGTTTAAACTGGATTAAACTGGAATGAACAGGCTTAAACAGGTCTATACTGGATAAAACTCGATTGAACAGGCTTAAACTGGTATAAAAAGCATAGAACCGGTTTAAACCGGATAAAACCGGATTGAACTGGTTTAAACCGGTTTAAACCGGATAAAACCAGACTGAACCGGTTTAAACCGGATAAAACCGGATTGAACCGGTTTAATACGGTTTCAACCGGATAGAACTGGTTTAAACCGGATAAAACCTGATTGAACCGGTTTAAACTGGTTTCAACCGGATAGAACCGGATAGAACCGGTTTAAAATGGATAAAACCGGATTGAACCGGCTTAAACAGGTTTAAATCAGATAAAACCGGATTGAACCGTTTCAAACCAGTTTAAACCGGATAAAACCAGATTGAACTGGGTTAAACCGGATAAAACTGGATTGAACCGGCTTAAACCGGTTTAAACCGGATAAAACCGGATTTAACCGGTTCAAACCGGTTTAAACCGGATAAAACCGGAATGAACTGGTTTAAACCGGTTTAAAACGGATAGAACCGGATAGAAACAGTTTAAACCGGATAAAACCGGATTGAACTGGATTAAACCGGTTTAAAACGGATAAAACCGGTTTAAACCGGATAAAACCAAATTGAACCATTTTAAACCGGATAAAACCAGACTGAACCGGTTTAAACCGGTTTAAACCGGATAAAACCAGACTGAACCGATTTAAACCGGATAAAACCGATTGAACCGGTTTAATACGGTTTCAACCGGATAGAACTGGTTTAAATCGGATAAAACCTGATTGAACCGGTTTAAACCGGTTTCAAATGTATAGAACCGGATAGAACCGGTTTAAACCGGATAAAACAGGATTGAACTGGTTTAAACCGGATAAAGCCGGACTGAACCGGTTTAAACCGGTTTCAACCGGGTAAAACGAGATTGAACCGGTTTAAACCGGATAAATCCGGAATGAACTGGTTTAAACCGGAAAAAACTGGATTGAACCGGTTTAAACCGTTTTAAATCGGATAAATCCGGAATGAACTGGTTTAAACCGGTTTAAACTGGATAGAACTGCATAGAACCGATTTAAACCGGATAAAACCGGATTGAACCGGTTCAAACCGGATAATACCGGAATGAACCGGTTTAAACCGGATAAGAACGGATTGAAGCGGTTTAAACTGGTTTAAATCTGATAAAACCGGATCGATCCGGCTTAAACTGGTTTAAACAGGATAGAACCGGTTTAAAATGGATAAAACCGGATTGAACCGGTTTAAACCCGTTTAAACCGGAAAAAACCGGATTGAACCGTTTTAAACCGGCTGAAATCGGATAAAAACGGATTGAGGCGGTTTAAACCGGTTTCAACCGGATAAAACCAGATAGAACCAGGTTAAATCGGTTTAAACCGGTTTAAACCGGATAGAACCAGATGGAACCGGTTTAAACTGGATAAAAGCGGATTGAACCGGTTTAAGCCGGTTAAAACCGGAGAAAACCAGATGGAACCGGCTTAAACAGGTTTAAACCGGAGAAAACCGGATTGAACCGGTTGAAACCGGTTGAAATCGGATATAAACGGATTGAAGCAGTTTAAACCGGTTTAAAACTGATAAAACCGGAATGAACCGGCCTAAACCGGTTTAAACCGGATACCGGTTTAAACCGGATAAAACCGGATTGAACTGGCTTAAACTGGTTTAAACCGGATAGAACCGGTTTAAACTGGATAAAACCGATTGAACCGCTTTAAACCGGTTTAAACCGGATAAAACCGGATTGAACGGGTTTTAACTGGATAAAACCGGATTGAACTGGTTTAAACTGGTTTCAACCGGATAGGACCGGATAGAACCGGTTTAAACTGGATAAAACAGGATTGAACCAGCTTAAACAGGTTTAAACCGGATGAAACAGGATTGAACAGGTTCAATCCGGTTTAAACCGGATAAAACCGGAGTGAACTGGTTTAAACCGGATAAAACCGGATTGAACCGGTTTAAACCGGATAAAACCGGATAAAACCGGTATGAACCGGCTTAAACCGGTTTAAACTGGATAGAACCGGTTTAATCTGGTATCCGGTTTAAACCGGATAAAACCGGCATGAACCGGCTCAAACCGGTTTAAACCGGATAGAACCGGTTTAAACCCGTTTAAACCGGATAAAACCGGATTGAACCGGTTTAAACCGGTTTAAACCGGATATAACCGGATTGATCCGGTTTAAACCGGTTTAAACCAGATAGAACCGGATAGAACCGGTTTAAACCGGATAAAACTGGATAGAACCGGTTTAAACCGGATAAAACCGGATTGAACCGGTTTAAAGCGGATCAAACCGGATTGAACCGGTTTAAACCGGTTTCAACCGGATAGAACCGGATAGAACTGGTTTAAACTGGATAAAACCGGATTGAACCTGATTAAACCGGTCTAAAGTGGAGAAAACCGGATTGAACAGGTTTAAACCGGATAAAACCGGATTGACCCGGTTTAAACCGGTTTATAACGGATAAAACCGGATTGAACCGGTTCAATCCGGTTTAAACCGGATAAAACCAAATTGAACCAGTTTAAACCGGATAAAATCAGATTGAACCGGTTTAAAACGGATAAAACCGGATTGAACCAGTTTAAACCCGTTTAAACCAGATAGAAACGGATAGAACCGGTTTAAACCGGATAAAGACGGATTGAACCGGTTTGAACCGGTCTAAACCGGATAGAACCGGTTTCAACCAGTTTAAACCGGATAAAACCAGATTGAACCGGTTTAAACCGGATAAAACCGGATTGAAACGGTTTAAACCCGTTTAAACCGGATAAAACCTGATTGAAGCGGTTCAAACTGGTTTAAACCGGATGAAACCGGATTAAACCGTTTTAAAGCGGTTTAAACCAGATAAAACCAGATTGAACCGCTTTAAGCCGATTAAAACCGGATTGAACTGGTTTAAACCAGTCTAAACCGGATAAAACCGGTTTAAACCGGATAAAACCAGATTGAACCGGTTTAAACCAGATAAAACCGGATTGAACTGGTTCAACTGGCTTTAAACCGGATAAAACCGGAGTGAACTGGTTTAAACTGGATAAAACAGAATTGAACCGGTTGAAACCGGATAAAACCGGATCGAAACGTTTCAAACCGGTTTTAACCAGATAAAAACGGAATGAACCGGTTTAAACCGGATAAAACCGGACTGAACCGGTTTAAACCGGATAAAACCGGATTGAACCGGTTTAAACTGGTTTCAACCGGATAGAACAGGATAGAACCGGTTTAAACTGGATAAAACCGGACTGAACCGGCTTAAACCGGTTTAAACCGGATAAAACCGGATTGAACCGGTTCAAACCGGTTTAAACCGGCTAAAACCGGAATGAACAGGTTTAAACCGGTTTAAAACGGATAGAACCGGATAGAAACGGTATAAACCGGATAAAACCGGATTGAACCAGTGTAAACCGCTTGAAACTGGATAAAAACGGATTGAAAGGGTTTAAACCGGTTTAAACTGGATAAAACCGGAATGAACCAGCTTAAACAGGTCTAAACCGGATAAAGCCCGATTGAACAGTCTTAAACTGGTATAAACAGCATAGAACCAGTTTAAACCGGATAAAACGGGATTGAACAGGTTTAAACCAGTTGAAACCGGACAAAACCAGACTGAACCGGTTTAAACCGGATAAAACCGGATTGAACCGTTTTAAAGCGGATAAAACCGGATTGAACTGGTTTAAACCTGTTTAAACCAGATAAAAACCGATAGAACCGGTTTAAACCGGTTTAAACCAGATAAAACCGGTATGAACCGGCTTAAACCGGTTTAAACTGGATAGAACTGGTTTAAACCGTTATCCGGTTTAAACCGGATAAAAGTGGCATGAACCGGCTCAAACCGGTTTAAACCGGATAGAACCAGTTTAAACCGGTTTAAACCGGATAAAACCGGATTGAACCGGTTTAAACCGGTTTAAACCGGATAAAACCGGATTGAACCAGCTTAAACCGGTTTAAACAGGATACAACCGGATTGAAATGGTTTATACCGGTTTAAACCAGATAAAACCGGTTTAAACGGGATAAAACCAAATTGAACCAGTTTAAACTGGATAATACCAGACTGAACCGGTTTAAGCCGGATTAAACCGGACTGAACCGGTTTAAATCGGTTTAAACCGTATAAAACCGGATTAAACCGGTTTAAACTGGATAAACCGGATTGAATCGGTTAAAACCGGTTTAAACCGGATAAAACCTGATAGAACCAGTATAAACCGGATAGAACCCGATTGAACCAGTTTAAACCGGATAAAACCGGATTGATCCGGTTTAAACCGGTTTAAACCGGATAAAACCGGATTGAACCGGTTTAAACCGGTTTAAACCGGATAGAACCGGATAGAACCAGTTTAAACCAGATAGAACCGGATAGAACCGGTTTAAAGCGGATAAAACCGGATTGAACCGGTTAAAACCGGATCAAACCGGATTGAACCGGTTGAAACCTGTTTCAACCGGATAGAACCGGATAGAACCGGTTTAAACTGGATAAAACCGGATTGAACTTTTTTAACCGGTTAAAACAGGATAGAACACGATAGAACCGGTTTAAACCGATTTAAACAGGATAGAACCGGATAGAACCGGTTTAAACGAGATAAAACCGGATTGAACCGTTTTAAACCGGATAAAACCGGATTGAACCGGTTCAAACTGGTTGAAACCGGATAAAACCGGATTAAACCGTTTTAAAGCGGTTTAAACCAGATAAAACCAGATTGAACCGGTTTAAGCCGATTAAAACCGGATTGAACTGGTTTAAACCAGTCTACACCGGATAAAACCGGTTTAAACTGGATAAAAGCAGATTGAACCGGTTTAAACCAGACAAAACTGGATTGAACTGGTTCAACCGGGTTTAAACCGGATAAAACCGGAGTGAACTGGTTTAAACCGGATAAAACAGGATTGAACCGGTTGAAACCGGATAAAACCGGATCGAACCGTTTCATACCGGTTTAAACCAGATGTAAACGGAATGAACCAGTTTAAACCGGATAAAACCGGACTGAACCGGTTTAACCTGGATAAAACCGGATTGAACCGTTTCAAACCGGTTTTAACCAGATAAAAACGGAATGAACCGGTTTAAACCGGATAAAACCGGATTGAACCGGTTTAAACCGGATAAAACCGGATTGAACCGGTTTAAACCGGTTTCAAATGTATAGAACCGGATAGAACTGGTTTAAACCGGATAAAACAGGATTGAACTGGTTTAAACAGGATAAAACAGGATTGAACTGGTTTAAACTGGCGTCAACCGGATAGAAACGGATAGAGCCTGTTTAAACTGGATAAACCCGGATTGAACCGGCTTAAACCGGTTTAAACTGGATAAAACCGGATTGAACCGGTTCAAACCGGTTTAAACCGGATAGAACCAGTTTAAACCCGTTTAAACCGGATAAAACCGGATTGAACCGGTTTAAACCGTTTTAAACCGGATAAAACCGGATTGAACCAGCTTAACCCGGTTTAAACCGGATAAAACTGGATAGAACCGGTTTAAACCGGATAAAACCGGATTGATCCGTTTTAAACCGGTTTAAACAGGATAAAACAGGATTGAACTGGTTTATACCGGTTTAAACCGGATAAAACCGGTTTAAACGGGATAAAACCAAATTGAACCAGTTTAAACTGGATAATACCAGACTGAACCGGTTTAAGCCGGGTAAAACCGGACTGAACCGGTTTAAATCGGTTTAAACCGTATAAAACCGGATTGAACCGGATTAAACCGGTTTAAACTGGATAAACCGGGTTGAATCGGTTAAAACCGGTTTAAACCGGATAAAACCGGATAGAACTGGTATAAACCGGAAAAAAACGGATTGAACCAGTTTAAACCGGATAATACCGGATTGAACCGGTTTAATACGGTTTCAACCGGATAGAACTGGTTTAAATCGGATAAAACCTGATTGAACCGGTTTAAACCGGTTTCAAATGTATAGAACCGGATAGAACCGGTTTAAACCGGATAAAACAGGATTGAACTGGTTTAAACCGGATAAAGCCGGATTGAACCGGTTTAAACTGGTTTCAACCGGGTAAAACGAGATTGAACCGGTTTAAACCGGATAAATCCGGAATGAACTGGTTTAAACCGGAAAAAACTGGATTGAACCGGTTTAAACCGTTTTAAATCGGATAAATCCGGAATGAACTGGTTTAAACCGGTTTAAACTGGATAGAACTGCATAGAACCGATTTAAACCGGATAAAACCGGATTGAACCGGTTCAAACCGGATAATACCGGAATGAACTGGTTGAAACCGGATAAGAACGGATTGAAGCGGTTTAAACTGGTTTAAATCTGATAAAACCGGATCGAACCGTTTCATACCGGTTTAAACCAGATGTAAACGGAATGAACCAGTTTAAACCGGATAAAACCGGACTGAACCGGTTTAACCCGGATAAAACCGGATTGAACCGTTTCAAACCGGTTTTAACCAGATAAAAACGGAATGAACCGGTTTAAACCGGATAAAACCGGATTGAACCAGTTTAAACCGGATAAAACCAGATTGAACCGGTTTAAACCGGTTTCAAATGTATAGAACCGGATAGAACCGGTTTAAACCGGATAAAACAGGATTGAACTGGTTTAAACAGGATAAAACAGGATTGAACTGGTTTAAACTGGCTTCAACCGGATAGAAACGGATAGAGCCTGTTTAAACTGGATAAACCCGGATTGAACCGGCTTAAACCGGTTTAAACTGGATAAAACCGGATTGAACCGGTTCAAACCGGTTTAAACAGGATAGAACCAGTTTAAACCCGTTTAAACCGGATAAAACCGGATTGAACCGGTTTAAACCGTTTTAAACCGGATAAAACCGGATTGAACCAGCTTAACCCGGTTTAAACCGGATAAAACTGGATAGAACCGGTTTAAACCGGATAAAACCGGATTGATCCGGTTTAAACCGGTTTAAACAGGATAAAACAGGATTGAACTGGTTTATACCGGTTTAAACCGGATAAAACCGGTTTAAACGGGATAAAACCAAATTGAACCAGTTTAAACTGGATAATACCAGACTGAACCGGTTTAAGCCGGATAAAACCGGACTGAACCGGTTTAAATCGGTTTAAACCGTATAAAACCGGATTGAACCGGATTAAACCGGTTTAAACTGGATAAACCGGGTTGAATCGGTTAAAACCGGTTTAAACCGGATAAAACCGGATAGAACTGGTATAAACCGGATAAAAACGGATTGAACCAGTTTAAACCAGATAAAACCGGATTGATCCGGTTTAAACCAGTTTAAACCGGATAAAACCGGATTGAACCGGTTTAAACCGGTTTAAACCAGATAGAACCGGATAGAACCGGTTTAAAACGGGTAGAACCGGTTCAAACCGGTTTGAACCGGATAAAACCGGAATGAACTGGTTTAAACCGGTTTAAAACGGATAGAACCGGATAGAAACGGTTTAAACCGGATAAAACCGGATCGAACCGGTGGAAACCGTTTGAAACCGGATAAAAATGGATTGAAAGGGTTTAAACCGGTTTAAACTGGATTAAACTGGAATGAACAGGCTTAAACAGGTCTATACTGGATAAAACTCGATTGAACAGGCTTAAACTGGTATAAAAAGCATAGAACCGGTTTAAACCGGATAAAACCGGATTGAACTGGTTTAAACCGGTTTAAACCGGATAAAACCAGACTGAACCGGTTTAAACCGGATAAAACCGGATTGAACCGGTTTAATACGGTTTCAACCGGATAGAACTGGTTTAAACCGGATAAAACCTGATTGAACCGGTTTAAACTGGTTTCAACCGGATAGAACCGGATAGAACCGGTTTAAAATGGATAAAACCGGATTGAACCGGCTTAAACAGGTTTAAATCAGATAAAACCGGATTGAACCGTTTCAAACCAGTTTAAACCGGATAAAACCAGATTGAACTGGGTTAAACCGGATAAAACTGGATTGAACCGGCTTAAACCGGTTTAAACCGGATAAAACCGGATTTAACCGGTTCAAACCGGTTTAAACCGGATAAAACCGGAATGAACTGGTTTAAACCGGTTTAAAACGGATAGAACCGGATAGAAACAGTTTAAACCGGATAAAACCGGATTGAACTGGATTAAACCGGTTTAAAACGGATAAAACCGGTTTAAACCGGATAAAAACGGATTGAAGCGGTTTAAACTGGTTTAAATCTGATAAAACCGGATCGATCCGGCTTAAACTGGTTTAAACCGGATAAAACTGGTTTAAACTGGATAAAACCGATTGAACCGGTTTAAACCGTTTTAAACTGGATAAAACCAGATTGAACCGGTTTAAACTGGATAAAAACGGATAGAACCGGTTTAAACCGGTTTAAACCAGATTGAACTGGATAGAATCGGTTTAAACCGGATAAAACCGGACTGAACAGGTTTAAACCGGATAAAAACGGATTGAACAGGTTTAAACCGGATAAAAACGGATTGAACCGGTTTAAACCGGCTTAACCGGATAAAACCGGATTGAACCGGATCAAACCCGTTTAAACCGGTTAGAACAGGTTTAAACCGGATAAAATCGGATTGAACCGGTTTAAACAGGATAAAACCGGATAGAACCGGTTCTAACCGGCATAAACCGGATTGAACTGGGTAGAACCGGTTTAGAGCCTGTTTAAACTGGATAAAACCGGATTGAAACGGCTTAAACCGGTTTAAACTGGATAAAACCGGATTGAACCGGTTCAAACCGGTTTAAACCGTATAGAACCAGTTTAAACCCGTTTAAACCGGATAAAACCGGATTGAACCAGTTTAAACCATTTTAAACCGGATAAAACCGAATTGAACCAGCTTAACCCGGTTTAAACCGGATAAAACTGGATTGAACCGGTTTAAACCGGATAAAACCGGATTGATCCGGTTTAAACCGGTTTAAACAGGATAAAACAGGATTGAACTGGTTTATACCGGTTTAAACCGGATAAAACCGGATTGAACAGGATTAAACCGGTTTAAAACGGATAAAACCGGTTTAAAACGGATAAAACCAAATTGAACCAGTTTAATCCGGATAAAACCAGATTGAACCGGTTTAAAACGGATAAAACCGGATTGAACCGGTTTAAACCTGTTTAAACCAGATCAAAACCGATTGAACCGGTTTAAACCGGTTTAAACCAGATAAAACCGGATTGAACCATTTTAAACCGGTTTAAAACAAATAGAACTGGATAGAACCGGTTTAAACCGGATAAGACCTGATTGAAACGGTTTGAACCGGTTTAAACCGGATAAAACCGGATTGAACCGGTTTAAACTGGTTTCAACCGGATAGAACCGGATAGAACCTGTTTAAACTGTATAAAACCGGATTGAACCGGCTTAAACCGGTTTAAACCGGATAAAACCGGATTGAACCGGTTCAAACCGGTTTAAACCGGATAAAACCGGAATGAACTGGTTTAAACCGGTTTAAAACGGATAGAACCGGATAGAAACGGTATAAACTGGATAAAACCGGATTGAACCAGTGTAAACCGGTTAAAACAGGATAAAAACGGATTGAAAGGGTTTAAACCGGTATAAACTGGATAAAACCGGAATGAACCGGCTTAAACGGGTCTAAACCGGATAAAACGCGATTGAACAGGCTTAAACTGGTATAAAGAGCATAGAACCGGTTTAAACCGGATAAAACTGTATTGAACCGGTTTAAACCGGTTTAAAACGGATAAAACCAGACTGAACCGGTTTAAACCGGATAAAACCGGATTGAACCGGTTTAAACCAGTTTCAACTGTATAGAACCGGATAGAACCGGTTTAAACCGGATAAAACAGGATTGAACTGGTTTAAACCGAATAAAACAGGATTGAACAGGTTTAAACTGGTTCAAACCGGATAGAACCGGTTTAAACTGGATAAAACCGGATTGAACCGGCTTAAACCGGTTTAAACCGGATAAAACCGGATTGAACCGGTTCAAACCGGTTAAAAACGGATAAAACCGGATTGAACCGGCTTAAACCGGTTTAAACCGGATAAAACCGGATTGAACCGGTTCAAACCGGTTAAAAACGGATTAAACCGGATTGAACCGGCTCAAACCGATTTAAACCGGATAAAACCAAATAGAACCATTTTTAACCGGATAAAACCAGATTGAACCGGTTTAAAATGGATAAAACCAGATTGAACCAGTTTAAACCAGTTTAAACCAGATAGAAATGGATAGAACTGGTTTAAACCGGATAAAACCGGATTGAACCGGTTTGAACTGGTCTAAACCGGATAAAACCGGATTGAACTGGTTTCAACCGGTTTAAACCGGATAAAACAAGATTGAACCAGTTTAAACCGGATAAAACCGGATTGAACCAGCTTAAACTGGTTTAAACTGGATAAAACTGGATTGAACCGGTTTAAACCGGTTTAAAACGGATAAAACCAGATTGAACCGGTTTAAAATGGATAAAACCGGATTGAACCAGTTTAAACCGGTTTAAACCAGATAGAAACGGATAGAACCGGTTTAAACCGGATAAAACCGGATTGAAACGGTTTGAACCGCTCTAAACCGGATAGAACCGGTTTCAACCAGTTTAAACCGGATAAAACCGGATTGAACCGGTTTAAACCGGATAGAACCGGATAGAACCGGTTTAAACCGGATAAAACCGGATTGAACGGGTTTAAACCGGTTTAAAGCGGATAAAACCGGATTGAACCGGTTAAAACCGGATCAAACCGGATTGAACCGGTTGAAACCTGTTTCAACCGGATAGAACCGGATAGAACCGGTTTAAACTGGATAAAACCGGATTGAACTGTTTTAACCGGTTAAAACAGGATAGAACAGGATAGAACCGGTTTAAACCGATTTAAACAGGATAGAACTGGATAGAACCGGTTTAAACGAGATAAAACCGGATTGAACGGTTTTAAACCGGATAAAACCGGATTGAACCGGTTCAAACTGGTTGAACCCGGATAAAACCGGATTAAACCGTTTTAAAGCGGTTTAAACCAGATAAAACCAGATTGAACCGGTTTAAGCCGATTAAAACCGGATTGAACTGGTTTAAACCAGTCTACACCGGATAAAACCAGTTTAAACTGGATAAAAGCAGATTGAACCGGTTTAAACCAGACAAAACCGGATTGAACTGGTTCAACCGGGTTTAAACCGGATAAAACCGGAGTGAACTGGTTTAAACCGGATAAAACAGGATTGAACCGGTTGAAACCGGATAAAACCGGATCGAACCGTTTCATACCGGTTTAAACCAGATGTAAACGGAATGAACCAGTTTAAACCGGATAAAACCGGACTGAACCGGTTTAACCCGGATAAAACCGGATTGAACCGTTTCAAACCGGTTTTAACCAGATAAAAACGGAATGAACCGGTTTAAACCGGATAAAACCGGATTGAACCAGCTTAACCCGGTTTAAACCGGATAAAACTGGATAGAACCGGTTTAAACCGGATAAAACCGGATTGATCCGGTTTAAACCGGTTTAAACAGGATAAAACAGGATTGAACTGGTTTATACCGGTTTAAACCGGATAAAACCGGTTTAAACGGGATAAAACCAAATTGAACCAGTTTAAACTGGATAATACCAGACTGAACCGGTTTAAGCCGGATAAAACCGGACTGAACCGGTTTAAATCGGTTTAAACCGTATAAAACCGGATTGAACCGGATTAAACCGGTTTAAACTGGATAAACCGGGTTGAATCGGTTAAAACCGGTTTAAACCGGATAAAACCGGATAGAACTGGTATAAACCGGATAAAAACGGATTGAACCAGTTTAAACCGGATAAAACCGGATTGATCCGGTTTAAACCAGTTTAAACCGGATAAAACCGGATTGAACCGGTTTAAACCGGTTTAAACCAGATAGAACCGGATAGAACCGGTTTAAAACGGGTAGAACCGGTTCAAACCGGTTTGAACCGGATAAAACCGGAATGAACTGGTTTAAACCGGTTTAAAACGGATAGAACCGGATAGAAACGGTTTAAACCGGATAAAACCGGATCGAACCGGTGGAAACCGTTTGAAACCGGATAAAAATGGATTGAAAGGGTTTAAACCGGTTTAAACTGGATTAAACTGGAATGAACAGGCTTAAACAGGTCTATACTGGATAAAACTCGATTGAACAGGCTTAAACTGGTATAAAAAGCATAGAACCGGTTTAAACCGGATAAAACCGGATTGAACTGGTTTAAACCGGTTTAAACCGGATAAAACCAGACTGAACCGGTTTAAACCGGATAAAACCGGATTGAACCGGTTTAATACGGTTTCAACCGGATAGAACTGGTTTAAACCGGATAAAACCTGATTGAACCGGTTTAAACTGGTTTCAACCGGATAGAACCGGATAGAACCGGTTTAAAATGGATAAAACCGGATTGAACCGGCTTAAACAGGTTTAAATCAGATAAAACCGGATTGAACCGTTTCAAACCAGTTTAAACCGGATAAAACCAGATTGAACTGGGTTAAACCGGATAAAACTGGATTGAACCGGCTTAAACCGGTTTAAACCGGATAAAACCGGATTTAACCGGTTCAAACCGGTTTAAACCGGATAAAACCGGAATGAACTGGTTTAAACCGGTTTAAAACGGATAGAACCGGATAGAAACAGTTTAAACCGGATAAAACCGGATTGAACTGGATTAAACCGGTTTAAAACGGATAAAACCGGTTTAAACCGGATAAAACCAAATTGAACCATTTTAAACCGGATAAAACCAGACTGAACCGGTTTAAACCGGTTTAAACCGGATAAAACCAGACTGAACCGATTTAAACCGGATAAAACCGATTGAACCGGTTTAATACGGTTTCAACCGGATAGAACTGGTTTAAATCGGATAAAACCTGATTGAACCGGTTTAAACCGGTTTCAAATGTATAGAACCGGATAGAACCGGTTTAAACCGGATAAAACAGGATTGAACTGGTTTAAACCGGATAAAGCCGGACTGAACCGGTTTAAACCGGTTTCAACCGGGTAAAACGAGATTGAACCGGTTTAAACCGGATAAATCCGGAATGAACTGGTTTAAACCGGAAAAAACTGGATTGAACCGGTTTAAACCGTTTTAAATCGGATAAATCCGGAATGAACTGGTTTAAACCGGTTTAAACTGGATAGAACTGCATAGAACCGATTTAAACCGGATAAAACCGGATTGAACCGGTTCAAACCGGATAATACCGGAATGAACCGGTTTAAACCGGATAAGAACGGATTGAAGCGGTTTAAACTGGTTTAAATCTGATAAAACCGGATCGATCCGGCTTAAACTGGTTTAAACAGGATAGAACCGGTTTAAAATGGATAAAACCGGATTGAACCGGTTTAAACCCGTTTAAACCGGAAAAAACCGGATTGAACCGTTTTAAACCGGCTGAAATCGGATAAAAACGGATTGAGGCGGTTTAAACCGGTTTCAACCGGATAAAACCAGATAGAACCAGGTTAAATCGGTTTAAACCGGTTTAAACCGGATAGAACCAGATGGAACCGGTTTAAACTGGATAAAAGCGGATTGAACCGGTTTAAGCCGGTTAAAACCGGAGAAAACCAGATGGAACCGGCTTAAACAGGTTTAAACCGGAGAAAACCGGATTGAACCGGTTGAAACCGGTTGAAATCGGATATAAACGGATTGAAGCAGTTTAAACCGGTTTAAAACTGATAAAACCGGAATGAACCGGCCTAAACCGGTTTAAACCGGATACCGGTTTAAACCGGATAAAACCGGATTGAACTGGCTTAAACTGGTTTAAACCGGATAGAACCGGTTTAAACTGGATAAAACCGATTGAACCGCTTTAAACCGGTTTAAACCGGATAAAACCGGATTGAACGGGTTTTAACTGGATAAAACCGGATTGAACTGGTTTAAACTGGTTTCAACCGGATAGGACCGGATAGAACCGGTTTAAACTGGATAAAACAGGATTGAACCAGCTTAAACAGGTTTAAACCGGATGAAACAGGATTGAACAGGTTCAATCCGGTTTAAACCGGATAAAACCGGAGTGAACTGGTTTAAACCGGATAAAACCGGATTGAACCGGTTTAAACCGGATAAAACCGGATAAAACCGGTATGAACCGGCTTAAACCGGTTTAAACTGGATAGAACCGGTTTAATCTGGTATCCGGTTTAAACCGGATAAAACCGGCATGAACCGGCTCAAACCGGTTTAAACCGGATAGAACCGGTTTAAACCCGTTTAAACCGGATAAAACCGGATTGAACCGGTTTAAACCGGTTTAAACCGGATATAACCGGATTGATCCGGTTTAAACCGGTTTAAACCAGATAGAACCGGATAGAACCGGTTTAAACCGGATAAAACTGGATAGAACCGGTTTAAACCGGATAAAACCGGATTGAACCGGTTTAAAGCGGATCAAACCGGATTGAACCGGTTTAAACCGGTTTCAACCGGATAGAACCGGATAGAACTGGTTTAAACTGGATAAAACCGGATTGAACCTGATTAAACCGGTCTAAAGTGGAGAAAACCGGATTGAACAGGTTTAAACCGGATAAAACCGGATTGACCCGGTTTAAACCGGTTTATAACGGATAAAACCGGATTGAACCGGTTCAATCCGGTTTAAACCGGATAAAACCAAATTGAACCAGTTTAAACCGGATAAAATCAGATTGAACCGGTTTAAAACGGATAAAACCGGATTGAACCAGTTTAAACCCGTTTAAACCAGATAGAAACGGATAGAACCGGTTTAAACCGGATAAAGACGGATTGAACCGGTTTGAACCGGTCTAAACCGGATAGAACCGGTTTCAACCAGTTTAAACCGGATAAAACCAGATTGAACCGGTTTAAACCGGATAAAACCGGATTGAAACGGTTTAAACCCGTTTAAACCGGATAAAACCTGATTGAAGCGGTTCAAACTGGTTTAAACCGGATGAAACCGGATTAAACCGTTTTAAAGCGGTTTAAACCAGATAAAACCAGATTGAACCGCTTTAAGCCGATTAAAACCGGATTGAACTGGTTTAAACCAGTCTAAACCGGATAAAACCGGTTTAAACCGGATAAAACCAGATTGAACCGGTTTAAACCAGATAAAACCGGATTGAACTGGTTCAACTGGCTTTAAACCGGATAAAACCGGAGTGAACTGGTTTAAACTGGATAAAACAGAATTGAACCGGTTGAAACCGGATAAAACCGGATCGAAACGTTTCAAACCGGTTTTAACCAGATAAAAACGGAATGAACCGGTTTAAACCGGATAAAACCGGACTGAACCGGTTTAAACCGGATAAAACCGGATTGAACCGGTTTAAACTGGTTTCAACCGGATAGAACAGGATAGAACCGGTTTAAACTGGATAAAACCGGACTGAACCGGCTTAAACCGGTTTAAACCGGATAAAACCGGATTGAACCGGTTCAAACCGGTTTAAACCGGCTAAAACCGGAATGAACAGGTTTAAACCGGTTTAAAACGGATAGAACCGGATAGAAACGGTATAAACCGGATAAAACCGGATTGAACCAGTGTAAACCGCTTGAAACTGGATAAAAACGGATTGAAAGGGTTTAAACCGGTTTAAACTGGATAAAACCGGAATGAACCAGCTTAAACAGGTCTAAACCGGATAAAGCCCGATTGAACAGTCTTAAACTGGTATAAACAGCATAGAACCAGTTTAAACCGGATAAAACGGGATTGAACAGGTTTAAACCAGTTGAAACCGGACAAAACCAGACTGAACCGGTTTAAACCGGATAAAACCGGATTGAACCGTTTTAAAGCGGATAAAACCGGATTGAACTGGTTTAAACCTGTTTAAACCAGATAAAAACCGATAGAACCGGTTTAAACCGGTTTAAACCAGATAAAACCGGTATGAACCGGCTTAAACCGGTTTAAACTGGATAGAACTGGTTTAAACCGTTATCCGGTTTAAACCGGATAAAAGTGGCATGAACCGGCTCAAACCGGTTTAAACCGGATAGAACCAGTTTAAACCGGTTTAAACCGGATAAAACCGGATTGAACCGGTTTAAACCGGTTTAAACCGGATAAAACCGGATTGAACCAGCTTAAACCGGTTTAAACAGGATACAACCGGATTGAAATGGTTTATACCGGTTTAAACCAGATAAAACCGGTTTAAACGGGATAAAACCAAATTGAACCAGTTTAAACTGGATAATACCAGACTGAACCGGTTTAAGCCGGATTAAACCGGACTGAACCGGTTTAAATCGGTTTAAACCGTATAAAACCGGATTAAACCGGTTTAAACTGGATAAACCGGATTGAATCGGTTAAAACCGGTTTAAACCGGATAAAACCTGATAGAACCAGTATAAACCGGATAGAACCCGATTGAACCAGTTTAAACCGGATAAAACCGGATTGATCCGGTTTAAACCGGTTTAAACCGGATAAAACCGGATTGAACCGGTTTAAACCGGTTTAAACCGGATAGAACCGGATAGAACCAGTTTAAACCAGATAGAACCGGATAGAACCGGTTTAAAGCGGATAAAACCGGATTGAACCGGTTAAAACCGGATCAAACCGGATTGAACCGGTTGAAACCTGTTTCAACCGGATAGAACCGGATAGAACCGGTTTAAACTGGATAAAACCGGATTGAACTTTTTTAACCGGTTAAAACAGGATAGAACACGATAGAACCGGTTTAAACCGATTTAAACAGGATAGAACCGGATAGAACCGGTTTAAACGAGATAAAACCGGATTGAACCGTTTTAAACCGGATAAAACCGGATTGAACCGGTTCAAACTGGTTGAAACCGGATAAAACCGGATTAAACCGTTTTAAAGCGGTTTAAACCAGATAAAACCAGATTGAACCGGTTTAAGCCGATTAAAACCGGATTGAACTGGTTTAAACCAGTCTACACCGGATAAAACCGGTTTAAACTGGATAAAAGCAGATTGAACCGGTTTAAACCAGACAAAACTGGATTGAACTGGTTCAACCGGGTTTAAACCGGATAAAACCGGAGTGAACTGGTTTAAACCGGATAAAACAGGATTGAACCGGTTGAAACCGGATAAAACCGGATCGAACCGTTTCATACCGGTTTAAACCAGATGTAAACGGAATGAACCAGTTTAAACCGGATAAAACCGGACTGAACCGGTTTAACCTGGATAAAACCGGATTGAACCGTTTCAAACCGGTTTTAACCAGATAAAAACGGAATGAACCGGTTTAAACCGGATAAAACCGGATTGAACCGGTTTAAACCGGATAAAACCGGATTGAACCGGTTTAAACCGGTTTCAAATGTATAGAACCGGATAGAACTGGTTTAAACCGGATAAAACAGGATTGAACTGGTTTAAACAGGATAAAACAGGATTGAACTGGTTTAAACTGGCGTCAACCGGATAGAAACGGATAGAGCCTGTTTAAACTGGATAAACCCGGATTGAACCGGCTTAAACCGGTTTAAACTGGATAAAACCGGATTGAACCGGTTCAAACCGGTTTAAACCGGATAGAACCAGTTTAAACCCGTTTAAACCGGATAAAACCGGATTGAACCGGTTTAAACCGTTTTAAACCGGATAAAACCGGATTGAACCAGCTTAACCCGGTTTAAACCGGATAAAACTGGATAGAACCGGTTTAAACCGGATAAAACCGGATTGATCCGTTTTAAACCGGTTTAAACAGGATAAAACAGGATTGAACTGGTTTATACCGGTTTAAACCGGATAAAACCGGTTTAAACGGGATAAAACCAAATTGAACCAGTTTAAACTGGATAATACCAGACTGAACCGGTTTAAGCCGGGTAAAACCGGACTGAACCGGTTTAAATCGGTTTAAACCGTATAAAACCGGATTGAACCGGATTAAACCGGTTTAAACTGGATAAACCGGGTTGAATCGGTTAAAACCGGTTTAAACCGGATAAAACCGGATAGAACTGGTATAAACCGGAAAAAAACGGATTGAACCAGTTTAAACCGGATAATACCGGATTGAACCGGTTTAATACGGTTTCAACCGGATAGAACTGGTTTAAATCGGATAAAACCTGATTGAACCGGTTTAAACCGGTTTCAAATGTATAGAACCGGATAGAACCGGTTTAAACCGGATAAAACAGGATTGAACTGGTTTAAACCGGATAAAGCCGGATTGAACCGGTTTAAACTGGTTTCAACCGGGTAAAACGAGATTGAACCGGTTTAAACCGGATAAATCCGGAATGAACTGGTTTAAACCGGAAAAAACTGGATTGAACCGGTTTAAACCGTTTTAAATCGGATAAATCCGGAATGAACTGGTTTAAACCGGTTTAAACTGGATAGAACTGCATAGAACCGATTTAAACCGGATAAAACCGGATTGAACCGGTTCAAACCGGATAATACCGGAATGAACTGGTTGAAACCGGATAAGAACGGATTGAAGCGGTTTAAACTGGTTTAAATCTGATAAAACCGGATCGAACCGTTTCATACCGGTTTAAACCAGATGTAAACGGAATGAACCAGTTTAAACCGGATAAAACCGGACTGAACCGGTTTAACCCGGATAAAACCGGATTGAACCGTTTCAAACCGGTTTTAACCAGATAAAAACGGAATGAACCGGTTTAAACCGGATAAAACCGGATTGAACCAGTTTAAACCGGATAAAACCAGATTGAACCGGTTTAAACCGGTTTCAAATGTATAGAACCGGATAGAACCGGTTTAAACCGGATAAAACAGGATTGAACTGGTTTAAACAGGATAAAACAGGATTGAACTGGTTTAAACTGGCTTCAACCGGATAGAAACGGATAGAGCCTGTTTAAACTGGATAAACCCGGATTGAACCGGCTTAAACCGGTTTAAACTGGATAAAACCGGATTGAACCGGTTCAAACCGGTTTAAACAGGATAGAACCAGTTTAAACCCGTTTAAACCGGATAAAACCGGATTGAACCGGTTTAAACCGTTTTAAACCGGATAAAACCGGATTGAACCAGCTTAACCCGGTTTAAACCGGATAAAACTGGATAGAACCGGTTTAAACCGGATAAAACCGGATTGATCCGGTTTAAACCGGTTTAAACAGGATAAAACAGGATTGAACTGGTTTATACCGGTTTAAACCGGATAAAACCGGTTTAAACGGGATAAAACCAAATTGAACCAGTTTAAACTGGATAATACCAGACTGAACCGGTTTAAGCCGGATAAAACCGGACTGAACCGGTTTAAATCGGTTTAAACCGTATAAAACCGGATTGAACCGGATTAAACCGGTTTAAACTGGATAAACCGGGTTGAATCGGTTAAAACCGGTTTAAACCGGATAAAACCGGATAGAACTGGTATAAACCGGATAAAAACGGATTGAACCAGTTTAAACCAGATAAAACCGGATTGATCCGGTTTAAACCAGTTTAAACCGGATAAAACCGGATTGAACCGGTTTAAACCGGTTTAAACCAGATAGAACCGGATAGAACCGGTTTAAAACGGGTAGAACCGGTTCAAACCGGTTTGAACCGGATAAAACCGGAATGAACTGGTTTAAACCGGTTTAAAACGGATAGAACCGGATAGAAACGGTTTAAACCGGATAAAACCGGATCGAACCGGTGGAAACCGTTTGAAACCGGATAAAAATGGATTGAAAGGGTTTAAACCGGTTTAAACTGGATTAAACTGGAATGAACAGGCTTAAACAGGTCTATACTGGATAAAACTCGATTGAACAGGCTTAAACTGGTATAAAAAGCATAGAACCGGTTTAAACCGGATAAAACCGGATTGAACTGGTTTAAACCGGTTTAAACCGGATAAAACCAGACTGAACCGGTTTAAACCGGATAAAACCGGATTGAACCGGTTTAATACGGTTTCAACCGGATAGAACTGGTTTAAACCGGATAAAACCTGATTGAACCGGTTTAAACTGGTTTCAACCGGATAGAACCGGATAGAACCGGTTTAAAATGGATAAAACCGGATTGAACCGGCTTAAACAGGTTTAAATCAGATAAAACCGGATTGAACCGTTTCAAACCAGTTTAAACCGGATAAAACCAGATTGAACTGGGTTAAACCGGATAAAACTGGATTGAACCGGCTTAAACCGGTTTAAACCGGATAAAACCGGATTTAACCGGTTCAAACCGGTTTAAACCGGATAAAACCGGAATGAACTGGTTTAAACCGGTTTAAAACGGATAGAACCGGATAGAAACAGTTTAAACCGGATAAAACCGGATTGAACTGGATTAAACCGGTTTAAAACGGATAAAACCGGTTTAAACCGGATAAAACCAAATTGAACCATTTTAAACCGGATAAAACCAGACTGAACCGGTTTAAACCGGTTTAAACCGGATAAAACCAGACTGAACCGATTTAAACCGGATAAAACCGATTGAACCGGTTTAATACGGTTTCAACCGGATAGAACTGGTTTAAATCGGATAAAACCTGATTGAACCGGTTTAAACCGGTTTCAAATGTATAGAACCGGATAGAACCGGTTTAAACCGGATAAAACAGGATTGAACTGGTTTAAACCGGATAAAGCCGGACTGAACCGGTTTAAACCGGTTTCAACCGGGTAAAACGAGATTGAACCGGTTTAAACCGGATAAATCCGGAATGAACTGGTTTAAACCGGAAAAAACTGGATTGAACCGGTTTAAACCGTTTTAAATCGGATAAATCCGGAATGAACTGGTTTAAACCGGTTTAAACTGGATAGAACTGCATAGAACCGATTTAAACCGGATAAAACCGGATTGAACCGGTTCAAACCGGATAATACCGGAATGAACCGGTTTAAACCGGATAAGAACGGATTGAAGCGGTTTAAACTGGTTTAAATCTGATAAAACCGGATCGATCCGGCTTAAACTGGTTTAAACAGGATAGAACCGGTTTAAAATGGATAAAACCGGATTGAACCGGTTTAAACCCGTTTAAACCGGAAAAAACCGGATTGAACCGTTTTAAACCGGCTGAAATCGGATAAAAACGGATTGAGGCGGTTTAAACCGGTTTCAACCGGATAAAACCAGATAGAACCAGGTTAAATCGGTTTAAACCGGTTTAAACCGGATAGAACCAGATGGAACCGGTTTAAACTGGATAAAAGCGGATTGAACCGGTTTAAGCCGGTTAAAACCGGAGAAAACCAGATGGAACCGGCTTAAACAGGTTTAAACCGGAGAAAACCGGATTGAACCGGTTGAAACCGGTTGAAATCGGATATAAACGGATTGAAGCAGTTTAAACCGGTTTAAAACTGATAAAACCGGAATGAACCGGCCTAAACCGGTTTAAACCGGATACCGGTTTAAACCGGATAAAACCGGATTGAACTGGCTTAAACTGGTTTAAACCGGATAGAACCGGTTTAAACTGGATAAAACCGATTGAACCGCTTTAAACCGGTTTAAACCGGATAAAACCGGATTGAACGGGTTTTAACTGGATAAAACCGGATTGAACTGGTTTAAACTGGTTTCAACCGGATAGGACCGGATAGAACCGGTTTAAACTGGATAAAACAGGATTGAACCAGCTTAAACAGGTTTAAACCGGATGAAACAGGATTGAACAGGTTCAATCCGGTTTAAACCGGATAAAACCGGAGTGAACTGGTTTAAACCGGATAAAACCGGATTGAACCGGTTTAAACCGGATAAAACCGGATAAAACCGGTATGAACCGGCTTAAACCGGTTTAAACTGGATAGAACCGGTTTAATCTGGTATCCGGTTTAAACCGGATAAAACCGGCATGAACCGGCTCAAACCGGTTTAAACCGGATAGAACCGGTTTAAACCCGTTTAAACCGGATAAAACCGGATTGAACCGGTTTAAACCGGTTTAAACCGGATATAACCGGATTGATCCGGTTTAAACCGGTTTAAACCAGATAGAACCGGATAGAACCGGTTTAAACCGGATAAAACTGGATAGAACCGGTTTAAACCGGATAAAACCGGATTGAACCGGTTTAAAGCGGATCAAACCGGATTGAACCGGTTTAAACCGGTTTCAACCGGATAGAACCGGATAGAACTGGTTTAAACTGGATAAAACCGGATTGAACCTGATTAAACCGGTCTAAAGTGGAGAAAACCGGATTGAACAGGTTTAAACCGGATAAAACCGGATTGACCCGGTTTAAACCGGTTTATAACGGATAAAACCGGATTGAACCGGTTCAATCCGGTTTAAACCGGATAAAACCAAATTGAACCAGTTTAAACCGGATAAAATCAGATTGAACCGGTTTAAAACGGATAAAATCGGATTGAACCAGTTTAAACCCGTTTAAACCAGATAGAAACGGATAGAACCGGTTTAAACCGGATAAAGACGGATTGAACCGGTTTGAACCGGTCTAAACCGGATAGAACCGGTTTCAACCAGTTTAAACCGGATAAAACCAGATTGAACCGGTTTAAACCGGATAAAACCGGATTGAAACGGTTTAAACCCGTTTAAACCGGATAAAACCTGATTGAAGCGGTTCAAACTGGTTTAAACCGGATGAAACCGGATTAAACCGTTTTAAAGCGGTTTAAACCAGATAAAACCAGATTGAACCGCTTTAAGCCGATTAAAACCGGATTGAACTGGTTTAAACCAGTCTAAACCGGATAAAACCGGTTTAAACCGGATAAAACCAGATTGAACCGGTTTAAACCAGATAAAACCGGATTGAACTGGTTCAACTGGCTTTAAACCGGATAAAACCGGAGTGAACTGGTTTAAACTGGATAAAACAGAATTGAACCGGTTGAAACCGGATAAAACCGGATCGAAACGTTTCAAACCGGTTTTAACCAGATAAAAACGGAATGAACCGGTTTAAACCGGATAAAACCGGACTGAACCGGTTTAAACCGGATAAAACCGGATTGAACCGGTTTAAACTGGTTTCAACCGGATAGAACAGGATAGAACCGGTTTAAACTGGATAAAACCGGACTGAACCGGCTTAAACCGGTTTAAACCGGATAAAACCGGATTGAACCGGTTCAAACCGGTTTAAACCGGCTAAAACCGGAATGAACAGGTTTAAACCGGTTTAAAACGGATAGAACCGGATAGAAACGGTATAAACCGGATAAAACCGGATTGAACCAGTGTAAACCGCTTGAAACTGGATAAAAACGGATTGAAAGGGTTTAAACCGGTTTAAACTGGATAAAACCGGAATGAACCAGCTTAAACAGGTCTAAACCGGATAAAGCCCGATTGAACAGTCTTAAACTGGTATAAACAGCATAGAACCAGTTTAAACCGGATAAAACGGGATTGAACAGGTTTAAACCAGTTGAAACCGGACAAAACCAGACTGAACCGGTTTAAACCGGATAAAACCGGATTGAACCGTTTTAAAGCGGATAAAACCGGATTGAACTGGTTTAAACCTGTTTAAACCAGATAAAAACCGATAGAACCGGTTTAAACCGGTTTAAACCAGATAAAACCGGTATGAACCGGCTTAAACCGGTTTAAACTGGATAGAACTGGTTTAAACCGTTATCCGGTTTAAACCGGATAAAAGTGGCATGAACCGGCTCAAACCGGTTTAAACCGGATAGAACCAGTTTAAACCGGTTTAAACCGGATAAAACCGGATTGAACCGGTTTAAACCGGTTTAAACCGGATAAAACCGGATTGAACCAGCTTAAACCGGTTTAAACAGGATACAACCGGATTGAAATGGTTTATACCGGTTTAAACCAGATAAAACCGGTTTAAACGGGATAAAACCAAATTGAACCAGTTTAAACTGGATAATACCAGACTGAACCGGTTTAAGCCGGATTAAACCGGACTGAACCGGTTTAAATCGGTTTAAACCGTATAAAACCGGATTAAACCGGTTTAAACTGGATAAACCGGATTGAATCGGTTAAAACCGGTTTAAACCGGATAAAACCTGATAGAACCAGTATAAACCGGATAGAACCCGATTGAACCAGTTTAAACCGGATAAAACCGGATTGATCCGGTTTAAACCGGTTTAAACCGGATAAAACCGGATTGAACCGGTTTAAACCGGTTTAAACCGGATAGAACTGGATAGAACCAGTTTAAACCAGATAGAACCGGATAGAACCGGTTTAAACCGGATAAAACCGGATTGAACGGGTTTAAACCGGTTTAAAGCGGATAAAACCGGATTGAACCGGTTAAAACCGGATCAAACCGGATTGAACCGGTTGAAACCTGTTTCAACCGGATAGAACCGGATAGAACCGGTTTAAACTGGATAAAACCGGATTGAACTTTTTTAACCGGTTAAAACAGGATAGAACACGATAGAACCGGTTTAAACCGATTTAAACAGGATAGAACCGGATAGAACCGGTTTAAACGAGATAAAACCGGATTGAACCGTTTTAAACCGGATAAAACCGGATTGAACCGGTTCAAACTGGTTGAAACCGGATAAAACCGGATTAAACCGTTTTAAAGCGGTTTAAACCAGATAAAACCAGATTGAACCGGTTTAAGCCGATTAAAACCGGATTGAACTGGTTTAAACCAGTCTACACCGGATAAAACCGGTTTAAACTGGATAAAAGCAGATTGAACCGGTTTAAACCAGACAAAACTGGATTGAACTGGTTCAACCGGGTTTAAACCGGATAAAACCGGAGTGAACTGGTTTAAACCGGATAAAACAGGATTGAACCGGTTGAAACCGGATAAAACCGGATCGAACCGTTTCATACCGGTTTAAACCAGATGTAAACGGAATGAACCAGTTTAAACCGGATAAAACCGGACTGAACCGGTTTAACCTGGATAAAACCGGATTGAACCGTTTCAAACCGGTTTTAACCAGATAAAAACGGAATGAACCGGTTTAAACCGGATAAAACCGGATTGAACCGGTTTAAACCGGATAAAACCGGATTGAACCGGTTTAAACCGGTTTCAAATGTATAGAACCGGATAGAACTGGTTTAAACCGGATAAAACAGGATTGAACTGGTTTAAACAGGATAAAACAGGATTGAACTGGTTTAAACTGGCGTCAACCGGATAGAAACGGATAGAGCCTGTTTAAACTGGATAAACCCGGATTGAACCGGCTTAAACCGGTTTAAACTGGATAAAACCGGATTGAACCGGTTCAAACCGGTTTAAACCGGATAGAACCAGTTTAAACCCGTTTAAACCGGATAAAACCGGATTGAACCGGTTTAAACCGTTTTAAACCGGATAAAACCGGATTGAACCAGCTTAACCCGGTTTAAACCGGATAAAACTGGATAGAACCGGTTTAAACCGGATAAAACCGGATTGATCCGTTTTAAACCGGTTTAAACAGGATAAAACAGGATTGAACTGGTTTATACCGGTTTAAACCGGATAAAACCGGTTTAAACGGGATAAAACCAAATTGAACCAGTTTAAACTGGATAATACCAGACTGAACCGGTTTAAGCCGGGTAAAACCGGACTGAACCGGTTTAAATCGGTTTAAACCGTATAAAACCGGATTGAACCGGATTAAACCGGTTTAAACTGGATAAAAACGGATAGAACCGGTTTAAACAGGTTTAAACCAGATTGAACTGGATAGAATCGGTTTAAACCGGATAAAACCGGATTGAACAGGTTTAAACCGGATAAAAACGGATTGAACAGGTTTAAACCGGATAAAAACGGATTGAACCGGTTTAAACCGGCTTAACCGGATAAAACCGGATTGAACCGGATCAAACCGGTTTAAACCGGTTAGAACAGGTTTAAACCGGATAAAATCGGATTGAACCGGTTTAAACAGGATAAAACCAGATAGAACCGGTTCTAACCGGCATAAACCGGATTGAACTGGGTAGAACCGGTTTAAACGAGATAAAACCGGATTGAACTGGTTTAAACCGGTTTCAACAGGATAGAACTGGATAGAACCGGTTTAAACCGGATAAAACCGGATTGAACCAGTTTAAAGTGGTTTAAACCGGATAAAACCAGATTGAACCGGTCTGAAACCGGATAAAACCGGATAGAACCTGTTTAAACCGGATAAAACTATATTGAACAGGTTTAAACCGGTTTAAACAGGATAGAACCGGTTTAAACTGGATAAAACCGGATTGAACCGGTTTAAACCCGTTTAAACCAGATAAAACCGGATTGAACCGTTTTAAACCGGCTCAAATCGGATAAAAACGGATTGAAGCGGTTTAAACTGGTTTAAACCGGATAAAACCAGATAGAACCGGGTTAAACCGGTTTAAATCGGATAAAACCGGATTGACCCGGTTTCAACCGGTTTAAACTGGATAAAAACGGATTGAACCGGTTTAAAACGGTTTAAACCGGATAAAAACGGTTTAAACCGGATAAAACCAAATTGAACCAGTTTAAACCGGATAAAACCAGATTGAACCGGTTTAAACCAGATAAAACCGGATTGAACCATTTTAAACCGGTTTAAAACAAATAGAACCGGATAGAACCGGTTTAAACCGGATAAGACCTGATTGAAACGGTTTGAACCGGTTTAAACCGGATAAAACCGGATTGAACCGGTTTAAACTGGTTTCAACCGGATAGAACCGGATAGAACCTGTTTAAACTGTATAAAACCGGATTGAACCGGCTTAAACCGGTTTAAACCGGATAAAACCGGATTGAACCGGTTCAAACCGGTTTAAACCGGATAAAACCGGAATGAACTGGTTTAAACCGGTTTAAAACGGATAGAACCGGATAGAAACGGTATAAACTCGATAAAACCAGATTGAACCGGTGTAAACCGGTTGAAACAGGATAAAAACGGATTGAAAGGGTTTAAACCGGTATAAACTGGATAAAACCGGAATGAACCGGCTTAAACGGGTCTAAACCGGATAAAACGCGATTGAACAGGCTTAAACTGGTATAAAGAGCATAGAACCGGTTTAAACCGGATAAAACTGTATTGAACCGGTTTAAACCGGTTTAAAACGGATAAAACCAGACTGAACCGGTTTAAACCGGATAAAACCGGATTGAACCGTTTTAAACCAGTTTCAACTGTATAGAACCGGATAGAACCGGTTTAAACCGGATAAAACAGGATTGAACTGGTTTAAACCGGATAAAACAGGATTGAACAGGTTTAAACTGGTTCAAACCGGATAGAACCGGTTTAAACTGGATAAAACCGGATTGAACCGGCTTAAACCGGTTTAAACCGGATAAAACCAGATTGAACCGGTTCAAACCGGTTTAAAACGGATTAAACCGGATTGAACCGGCTCAAACCGGTTTAAACCGGATAAAACCGGAGTGAACTGGTTTAAACCGGCTTAAAACGGATAGAACCGGATACAAACGGTTTAAACCGGATAAAACCGGATTGAACTGGATTAAACCGGTTTAAAACGGATAAAACCGATTTAAACCGGATAAAACCAAATAGAACCATTTTTAACCGGATAAAACCAGATTGAACCGGTTTAAAATGGATAAAACCGGATTGAACCAGTTTAAACCAGTTTAAACCAGATAGAAATGGATAGAACTGGTTTAAACCGGATAAAACCGGATTGAACCGGTTTGAACTGGTCTAAACCGGATAAAACCGGATTGAACTGGTTTCAACCGGTTTAAACCGGATAAAACAAGATTGAACCAGTTTAAACCGGATAAAACTGGATTGAACCAGCTTAAACTGGTTTAAACTGGATAAAACTGGATTGAACCGGTTTAAACCGGTTTAAAACGGATAAAACCAGATTGAACCGGTTTAAAATGGATAAAACCGGATTGAACCAGTGTAAACCGGTTTAAACCAGATAGAAACGGATAGAACCGGTTTAAACCGGATAAAAACGGATTGAAACGGTTTGAACCGCTCTAAACCGGATAGAACCGGTTTCAACCAGTTTAACCCGGATAAAACCGGATTGAACCGGTTTAAACCGGATAAAACCGGATTGAACCGGTTTAAACCGGATAAAACCGGACTGAACCGGTTTAAATCGGTTTAAACCGTATAAAACCGGATTGAACTGGATTAAACCGGTTTAAACTGGATACACCGGATTGAATCGGTTAAAACCGGTTTAAACCGGATAAAACCAGATTGAACCGGTTTAAACCGGATTGAACCGGATTAAACCGGTTTCAACTGGATAGAACCGGACAGAACCGGTTTAAACCGGATAAAACGAGATTGAATCGGTTTAAACCGGTTCAAACCGGATAAAACCAGATTGAAACGGTTTAAACCGGATTGAACCGGCTTCAACCAGATAAAACCGGAATGAACTGGTTTAAACCGGTTTAAACCGGAAAAAACGGATTGAACCGTTTTAAAGCGGATAAAACCGGATTGAACTGGTTTAAACCTGTTTAAACCAGATAAAAACCGATAGAACCGGTTTAAACCGGTTTAAACCAGATAAAACCGGTATGAACCGGCTTAAACTGGTTTAAACTGGATAGAACTGGTTTAAACCGTTATCCGGTTTAAACCGGATAAAAGTGGCATGAACCGGCTCAAAACGGTTTAAACCGGATAGAACCAGTTTAAACCGGTTTAAACCGGATAAAACCGGATTGAACCGGTTTAAACCGGTTTAAACCGGATAAAACCGGATTGAACCAGCTTTAACCGGTTTAAACAGGATACAACCGGATTGAAATGGTTTATACCGGTTTAAACCGGATAAAACCGGTTTAAACGGGATAAAACCAAATTGAACCAGTTTAAACTGGAAAATACCAGACTGAACCGGTTTAAGCCGGATTAAACCGGACTGAACCGGTTTAAATCGGTTTAAACCGTATAAAACCGGATTAAACCGGTTTAAACTGGATAAACCGGATTGAATCGGTTAAAACCGGTTTAAACCGGATAAAACCGGATAGAACCGGTATAAACCGGATAGAACCCGATTGAACCAGTTTAAACCGGATAAAACCGGATTGATCCGGTTTAAACCGGTTTAAACCGGATAAAACCGGATTGAACCGGTTTAAACCGGTTTAAACCAGATAGAACCGGATAGAACCGGTTTAAACCGGATAGAACCGGATAGAACCGGTTTAAACCGGATAAAACCGGATTGAACGGGTTTAAACCGGTTTAAAGCGGATAAAACCGGATTGAACCGGTTAAAACCGGATCAAACCGGATTGAACCGGTTGAAACCTGTATCAACCGGATAGAACTGGATAGAACCGGTTTAAACTGGATAAAACCGGATTGAACTGTTTTAACCGGTTAAAACAGGATAGAACAGGATAGAACCGGTTTAAACCGATTTAAACAGGATAGAACCGGATAGAACCGGTTTAAACGAGATAAAACCCGATTGAACCGTTTTAAACCGGATAAAACCGGATTGAACCGGTTCAAACTGGTTGAACCCGGATAAAACCGTATTAAACCGTTTTAAAGCGGTTTAAACCAGATAAAACCAGATTGAACCGGTTTAAGCCGATTAAAACTGGATTGAACTGGTTTAAACCAGTCTACACCGGATAAAACGGGTTTAAACTGGATAAAAGCAGATTGAACCGGTTTAAACCAGACAAAACCGGATTGAACTGGTTCAACCGGGTTTAAACCGGATAAAACCGGAGTGAACTGGTTTAAACCGGATAAAACAGGATTGAATAGGTTGAAACCGGATAAAACCGGATCGAACCGTTTCATACCGGTTTAAACCAGATGTAAACGGAATGAACCAGTTTAAACCGGATAAAACCGGACTGAACCGGTTTAACCCGGATAAAACCAGATTGAACCGTTTCAAACCGGTTTTAACCAGATAAAAACGGAATGAACCGGTTTAAACCGGATAAAACCGGATTGAACCGGTTTAAACCGGTTTCAAATGTATAGAACCGGATAGAACCGGTTTAAACCGGATAAAACAGGATAGAACTGGTTTAAACAGGATAAAACAGGATTGAACTGGTTTAAACTGGCTTCAACCGGATAGAAACGGATAGAGCCTGTTTAAACTGGATAAACCCGGATTGAACCGGCTTAAACCGGTTTAAACTGGATAAAACCGGATTGAACCGGTTCAAACCGGTTTAAACCGGATAGAACCAGTTTAAACCCGTTTAAACCGGATAAAACCGGATTGAACCGGTTTAAACCGTTTTAAACCGGATAAAACCGGATTGAACCAGCTTAACCCGGTTTAAACCGGATAAAACTGGATAGAACCGGTTTAAACCGGATAAAACCGGATTGATCCGGTTTAAACCGGTTTAAACAGGATAAAACAGGATTGAACTGGTTTATACCGGTTTAAACCGGATAAAACCGGTTTAAACGGGATAAAACCAAATTGAACCAGTTTAAACTGGATAATACCAGACTGAACCGGTTTAAGCCGGATAAAACCGGACTGAACCGGTTTAAATCGGTTTAAACCGTATAAAACCGGATTGAACCGGATTAAACCGGTTTAAACTGGATAAACCGGGTTGAATCGGTTAAAACCGGTTTAAACTGGATAAAACCGGATAGAACTGGTATAAACCGGATAAAAACGGATTGAACCAGTTTAAACCGGATAAAACCGGATTGATCCGGTTTAAACCAGTTTAAACCGGATAAAACCGGATTGAACCGGTTTAAACCGGTTTAAACCAGATAGAACCGGATAGAACCTGTTTAAAACGGGTAGAACCGGTTCAAACCGGTTTGAACCGGATAAAACCGGAATGAACTGGTTTAAACCGGTTTAAAACGGATAGAACCGGATAGAAACGGTTTAAACCAGATAAAACCGGATCGAACCGGTGGAAACCGTTTGAAACCGGATAAAAATGGATTGAAAGGGTTTAAACCGGTTTAAACTGGATTAAACTGCAATGAACAGGCTTAAACAGGTCTATACTGGATAAAACTCGATTGAACAGGCTTAAACTGGTATAAAAAGCATAGAACCGGTTTAAACCGGATAAAACCGGATTGAACTGGTTTAAACCGGTTTAAACCTGATAAAACCAGACTGAACCGGTTTAAACCGGATAAAACCGGATTGAACCGGTTTAATACGGTTTCAACCGGATAGAACTGGTTTAAACCGGATAAAACCTGATTGAACCGGTTTAAACTGGTTTCAACCGGATAGAACCGGATAGAACCGGTTTAAAATGGATAAAACCGGATTGAACCGGCTTAAACCGGTTTCAACCGGATAAAACCGGATTTAACCGGTTCAAACCGGTTTAAACCGGATAAAACCGGAATGAACTGGTTTAAACCGGTTTAAAACGGATAGAACCGGATAGAAACAGTTTAAACCGGATAAAACCGGATTGAACTGGATTAAACGGTTTTAAAACGGATAAAACCGGTTTAAACCGGATAAAACCAAATTGAACCATTTTAAACCGGATAAAACCAGACTGAACCGGTTGAAACCGGTTTAAACCGGATAAAACCAGACTGAACCGATTTAAACCGGATAAAACCGGATTGAACCGGTTTAATACGGTTTCAACCGGATAGAACTGGTTTAAATCGGATAAAACCTGATTGAACCGGTTTAAACCGGTTTCAAATGTATAGAACCGGATAGAACCGGTTTAAACCGGATAAAACAGGATTGAACTGGTTTAAAGCGGATAAAGCCGGATTGAACCGGTTTAAACCGGTTTCAACCGGGTAAAACGAGATTGAACCGGTTTAAACCGGATAAATCCGGAATGAACTGGTTTAAACCGGAAAAAACTGGATTGAACCGGTTTAAACCGTTTTAAATCGGATAAATCCGGAATGAACTGGTTTAAACCGGTTTAAACTGGATAGAACTGCATAGAACCGATTTAAACCGGATAAAACCGGATTGAACCGGTTCAAACCGGATAATACCGGAATGAACCGGTTTAAACCGGATAAGAACGGATTGAAGCGGTTTAAACTGGTTTAAATCTGATAAAACCGGATCGATCCGGCTTAAACTGGTTTAAACCGGATAAAACTGGTTTAAACTGGATAAAACCGATTGAACCGGTTTAAACCGTTTTAAACTGGATAAAACCAGATTGAACCGGTTTAAACTGGATAAAAACGGATAGAACCGGTTTAAACCGGTTTAAACCAGATTGAACTGGATAGAATCGGTTTAAACCGGATAAAACCGGATTGAACAGGTTTAAACCGGATAAAAACGGATTGAACAGGTTTAAACCGGATAAAAACGGATTGAACCGGTTTAAACCGGCTTAACCGGATAAAACCGGATTGAACCGGATCAAACCGGTTTAAACCGCTTAGAACAGGTTTAAACCGGATAAAATCGGATTGAACCGGTTTAAACAGGATAAAACCGGATAGAACCGGTTCTAACCGGCATAAACCGGATTGAACTGGGTAGAACCGGTTTAAACGAGATAAAACCGGATTGAACTGGTTTAAACCGGTTTAAACAGGATAGAACTGGATAGAACCGGTTTAAACCGGATAAAACCGGATTGAACCAGTTTAAAGTGGTTTAAACCGGATAAAACCAGATTGAACCGGTCTGAAACCGGATAAAACCGGATAGAACCTGTTTAAACCGGATAAAACTATATTGAACCGGTTTAAACCGGTTTAAACAGGATAGAACCGGTTTAAACTGGATAAAACCGGATTGAACCGGGTTAAACCCGTTTAAACCAGATAAAACCGGATTGAACCGTTTTAAACCGGCTCAAATCAGATAAAAACGGATTGAAGCGGTTTAAACTGGTTTAAACCGGATAAAACCAGATAGAACCGGGTTAAACCGGTTTAAATCGGATAAAACCGGATTGACCCGGTTTCAACCGGTTTAAACTGGATAAAAACGGATTGAACCGGTTTAAAACGGTTTAAACCGGATAAAAACGGTTTAAACCGGATAAAACCAAATTGAACCAGTTTAAACCGGATAAAACCAGATTGAACCGGTTTAAACCAGATAAAACCGGATTGAACCATTTTAAACCGGTTTAAAACAAATAGAACCGGATAGAACCGGTTTAAACCGGATAAGACCTGATTGAAACGGTTTGAACCGGTTTAAACCGGATAAAACCGGATTGAACCGGTTTAAACTGGTTTCAACCGGATAGAACCGGATAGAACCTGTTTAAACTGTATAAAACCGGATTGAACCGGCTTAAACCGGTTTAAACCGGATAAAACCGGATTGAACCGGTTCAAACCGGTTTAAACCGGATAAAACCGGAATGAACTGGTTTAAACCGGTTTAAAACGGATAGAACCGGATAGAAACGGTATAAACTGGATAAAACCGGATTGAACCGGTGTAAACCGGTTGAAACAGGATAAAAACGGATTGAAAGGGTTTAAACCGGTATAAACTGGATAAAACCGGAATGAACCGGCTTAAACGGGTCTAAACCGGATAAAACGCGATTGAACAGGCTTAAACTGGTATAAAGAGCATAGAACCGGTTTAAACCGGATAAAACTGTATTGAACCGGTTTAAACCGGTTTAAAACGGATAAAACCAGACTGAACCGGTTTAAACCGGATAAAACCGGATTGAACCGGTTTAAACCAGTTTCAACTGTATAGAACCGGATAGAACCGGTTTAAACCGGATAAAACAGGATTGAACTGGTTTAAACCGGATAAAACAGGATTGAACAGGTTTAAACTGGTTCAAACCTGATAGAACCGGTTTAAACTGGATAAAACCGGATTGAACCGGCTTAAACCGGTTTAAACCGGATAAAACCGGATTGAACCGGTTCAAACCGGTTTAAAACGGATTAAACCGGATTGAACCGGCTCAAACCGGTTTAAACCGGATAAAACCGGAGTGAACTGGTTTAAACCGGCTTAAAACGGATAGAACCGGATACAAACGGTTTAAACCGGATAAAACCGGATTGAACTGGATTAAACCGGTTTAAAACGGATAAAACCGATTTAAACCGGATAAAACCAAATAGAACCATTTTTAACCGGATAAAACCAGATTGAACCGGTTTAAAATGGATAAAACCGGATTGAACCAGTTTAAACCAGTTTAAACCAGATAGAAATGGATAGAACTGGTTTAAACCGGATAAAACCGGATTGAACCGGTTTGAACTGGTCTAAACCGGATAAAACCGGATTGAACTGGTTTCAACCGGTTTAAACCGGAAAAAACAAGATTGAACCAGTTTAAACCGGATAAAACTGGATTGAACCAGCTTAAACTGGTTTAAACTGGATAAAACTGGATTGAACCGGTTTAAACCGGTTTAAAACGGATAAAACCAGATTGAACCGGTTTAAACTGGATAATACCAGACTGAACCGGTTTAAGCCGGATTAAACCGGACTGAACAGGTTTAAACCGGATAAAAACGGATTGAACAGGTTTAAACCGGATAAAAACGGATTGAACCGGTTTAAACCGGCTTAACCGGATAAAACCGGATTGAACCGGATCAAACCGGTTTAAACCGCTTAGAACAGGTTTAAACCGGATAAAATCGGATTGAACCGGTTTAAACAGGATAAAACCGGATAGAACCGGTTCTAACCGGCATTAACCGGATAGAACCGGATAGAACCTGTTTAAACTGTATAAAACCGGATTGAACCGGCTTAAACCGGTTTAAACCGGATAAAACCGGATTGAACCGGTTCAAACAGGTTTAAACCGGATAAAACCGGAATGAACTGGTTTAAACCGGTTTAAAACGGATAGAACCGGATAGAAACGGTATAAACTGGATAAAACCGGATTGAACCGGTGTAAACCGGTTAAAACAGGATAAAAACGGATTGAAAGGGTTTAAACCGGTATAAACTGGATAAAACCGGAATGAACCGGCTTAAACGGGTCTAAACCGGATAAAACGCGATTGAACAGGCTTAAACTGGTATAAAGAGCATAGAACCGGTTTAAACCGGATAAAACTGTATTGAACCGGTTTAAACCGGTTTAAAACGGATAAAACCAGACTGAACCGGTTTAAACCGGATAAAACCGGATTGAACCGGTTTAAACCAGTTTCAACTGTATAGAACCGGATAGAACCGGTTTAAACCGGATAAAACAGGATTGAACTGGTTTAAACCGAATAAAACAGGATTGAACAGGTTTAAACTGGTTCAAACCGGATAGAACCGGTTTAAACTGGATAAAACCGGATTGAACCGGCTTAAACCGGTTTAAACCGGATAAAACCGGATTGAACCGGTTCAAACCGGTTAAAAACGGATAAAACCGGATTGAACCGGCTTAAACCGGTTTAAACCGGATAAAACCGGATTGAACCGGTTCAAACCGGTTAAAAACGGATTAAACCGGATTGAACCGGCTCAAACCGATTTAAACCGGATAAAACCAAATAGAACCATTTTTAACCGGATAAAACCAGATTGAACCGGTTTAAAATGGATAAAACCAGATTGAACCAGTTTAAACCAGTTTAAACCAGATAGAAATGGATAGAACTGGTTTAAACCGGATAAAACCGGATTGAACCGGTTTGAACTGGTCTAAACCGGATAAAACCGGATTGAACTGGTTTCAACCGGTTTAAACCGGATAAAACAAGATTGAACCAGTTTAAACCGGATAAAACCGGATTGAACCAGCTTAAACTGGTTTAAACTGGATAAAACTGGATTGAACCGGTTTAAACCGGTTTAAAACGGATAAAACCAGATTGAACCGGTTTAAAATGGATAAAACCGGATTGAACCAGTTTAAACCGGTTTAAACCAGATAGAAACGGATAGAACCGGTTTAAACCGGATAAAACCGGATTGAAACGGTTTGAACCGCTCTAAACCGGATAGAACCGGTTTCAACCAGTTTAAACCGGATAAAACCGGATTGAACCGGTTTAAACCGGATAAAACCGGATCGAACCGGTTTAAACCGGTTTCAAATGTATAGAACCGGATAGAACCGGTTTAAACCGGATAAAACAGGATTGAACTGGTTTAAACAGGATAAAACAGGATTGAACCGGTTTAAACTGGCTTCAACCGGATAGAAACGGATAGAGCCTGTTTAAACTGGATAAAACCGGATTGAAACGGCTTAAACCGGTTTAAACTGGATAAAACCGGATTGAACCGGTTCAAACCGGTTTAAACCGTATAGAACCAGTTTAAACCCGTTTAAACCGGATAAAACCGGATTGAACCAGTTTAAACCATTTTAAACCGGATAAAACCGGATTGAACCAGCTTAACCCGGTTTAAACCGGATAAAACTGGATTGAACCGGTTTAAACCGGATAAAACCGGATTGATCCGGTTTAAACCGGTTTAAACAGGATAAAACAGGATTGAACTGGTTTATACCGGTTTAAACCGGATAAAACCGGATTGAACAGGATTAAACCGGTTTAAAACGGATAAAACCGGTTTAAAACGGATAAAACCAAATTGAACCAGTTTAATCCGGATAAAACCAGATTGAACCGGTTTAAAACGGATAAAACCGGATTGAACCGGTTTAAACCTGTTTAAACCAGATCAAAACCGATTGAACCGGTTTAAACCGGTTTAAACCAGATAAAACCGGTATGAACAGGCTTAAACCGGTTTAAACCGGATAGAACCGGTTTAAACCCGTTTAAAACGGATAAAACAGGATTGAACCGGTTTAAACCGGTTTAAACCGGATAAAACCGGCAGAAACCGGTTTAAAACGGATAGAACCGGTTTAAACCCATTTAAACCGGATAAAACCGGATTGAACCGGTTTAAACCGGTTTAAACCGGATAAAACCGGATTGAACCAGCTTAAACCGGTTTAAACCGGATAAAACTGGATTGAACCGGTTTAAACCGGATAAAATTGGATTGATCCCGTTTAAACCGTTTTAAACAGGATAAAACCGGATTGAACAGTTTTATACCGGTTTAAACCGGATAAAACCGGTTTAAACGGGATAAAATCAAAATTGAACCAGTTTAAACCGGATAATACCAGATTGAACCGGTTTAAGCCGGATAAAACCGGACTGAACCGGTTTAAATCGGTTTAAACCGTATAAAACCGGATTGAACTGGATTAAACCGGTTTAAACTGGATACACCGGATTGAATGGGTTAAAACCGGTTTAAACCGGATAAAACCAGATTGAACCGGTTTAAACCGGATTGAACCGGATTAAACCAGATTGAAACGGTTTAAACCGGATTGAACCGGCTTCAACCAGATAAAACCGGAATGAACTGGTTTAAACCGGTTTAAACCGGAAAAAACGGATTGAACCGTTTTAAAGCGGATAAAACCGGATTGAACTGGTTTAAACCTGTTTAAACCGGATAAAAACCGATAGAACCGGTTTAAACCGGTTTAAACCAGATAAAACCGGTATGAACCGGCTTAAACTGGTTTAAACTGGATAGAACTGGTTTAAACCGTTATCCGGTTTAAACCGGATAAAAGTGGCTTGAACCGGCTCAAACCGGTTTAAACCGGATAGAACCAGTTTAAACCGGTTTAAACCGGATAAAACCGGATTGAACCGGTTTAAACCGGTTTAAACCGGATAAAACCGGATTGAACCAGCTTAAACCGGTTTAAACAGGATACAACCGGATTGAAATGGTTTATACCGGTTTAAACCGGATAAAACCGGTTTAAACGGGATAAAACCAAATTGAACCAGTTTAAACTGGATAATACCAGACTGAACCGGTTTAAGCCGGATTAAACCGGACTGAACCGGTTTAAATCGGTTTAAACCGTATAAAACCGGATTAAACCGGTTTAAACTGGATAAACCGGATTGAATCGGTTAAAACCGGTTTAAACCGGATAAAACCGGATAGAACCGGTATAAACCGGATAGAACCCGATTGAACCAGTTTAAACCGGATAAAACCGGATTGATCCGGTTTAAACCGGTTTAAACCGGATAAAACCAGATTGAACGGGTTTAAACCGGTTTAAACCAGATAGAACCGGATAGAACCGGTTTAAACCGGATAGAACCGGATAGAACCGGTTTAAACCGGATAAAACCGGATTGAACGGGTTTAAACCGGTTTAAAGCGGATAAAACCGGATTGAACCGGTTAAAACCGGATCAAACCGGATTGAACCGGTTGAAACCTGTTTCAACCGGATAGAACCGGATAGAACCGGTTTAAACTGGATAAAACCGGATTGAACTGTTTTAACCGGTTAAAACAGGATAGAACAGGATAGAACCGGTTTAAACCGATTTAAACAGGATAGAACCGGATAGAACCGGTTTAAACGAGATAAAACCGGATTGAACGGTTTTAAACCGGATAAAACCGGATTGAACCGGTTCAAACTGGTTGAACCCGGATAAAACCGGATTAAACCGTTTTAAAGCGGTTTAAACCAGATAAAACCAGATTGAACCGGTTTAAGCCGATTAAAACCGGATTGAACTGGTTTAAACCAGTCTACACCGGATAAAACCAGTTTAAACTGGATAAAAGCAGATTGAACCGGTTTAAACCAGACAAAACCGGATTGAACTGGTTCAACCGGGTTTAAACCGGATAAAACCGGAGTGAACTGGTTTAAACCGGATAAAACAGGATTGAACCGGTTGAAACCGGATAAAACCGGATCGAACCGTTTCATACCGGTTTAAACCAGATGTAAACGGAATGAACCAGTTTAAACCGGATAAAACCGGACTGAACCGGTTTAACCCGGATAAAACCGGATTGAACCGTTTCAAACCGGTTTTAACCAGATAAAAACGGAATGAACCGGTTTAAACCGGATAAAACCGGATTGAACCGGTTTAAACCGGATAAAACCGGATTGAACCGGTTTAAACCGGTTTCAAATGTATAGAACCGGATAGAACCGGTTTAAACCGGATAAAACAGGATTGAACTGGTTTAAACAGGATAAAACAGGATTGAACTGGTTTAAACTGGCTTCAACCGGATAGAAACGGATAGAGCCTGTTTAAACTGGATAAACCCGGATTGAACCGGCTTAAACCGGTTTAAACTGGATAAAACCGGATTGAACCGGTTCAAACCGGTTTAAACAGGATAGAACCAGTTTAAACCCGTTTAAACCGGATAAAACCGGATTGAACCGGTTTAAACCGTTTTAAACCGGATAAAACCGGATTGAACCAGCTTAACCCGGTTTAAACCGGATAAAACTGGATAGAACCGGTTTAAACCGGATAAAACCGGATTGATCCGGTTTAAACCGGTTTAAACAGGATAAAACAGGATTGAACTGGTTTATACCGGTTTAAACCGGATAAAACCGGTTTAAACGGGATAAAACCAAATTGAACCAGTTTAAACTGGATAATACCAGACTGAACCGGTTTAAGCCGGATAAAACCGGACTGAACCGGTTTAAATCGGTTTAAACCGTATAAAACCGGATTGAACCGGATTAAACCGGTTTAAACTGGATAAACCGGGTTGAATCGGTTAAAACCGGTTTAAACCGGATAAAACCGGATAGAACTGGTATAAACCGGATAAAAACGGATTGAACCAGTTTAAACCAGATAAAACCGGATTGATCCGGTTTAAACCAGTTTAAACCGGATAAAACCGGATTGAACCGGTTTAAACGGGTTTAAACCAGATAGAACCGGATAGAACCGGTTTAAAACGGGTAGAACCGGTTCAAACCGGTTTGAACCGGATAAAACCGGAATGAACTGGTTTAAACCGGTTTAAAACGGATAGAACCGGATAGAAACGGTTTAAACCGGATAAAACCGGATCGAACCGGTGGAAACCGTTTGAAACCGGATAAAAATGGATTGAAAGGTTTTAAACCGGTTTAAACTGGATTAAACTGGAATGAACAGGCTTAAACAGGTCTATACTGGATAAAACTCGATTGAACAGGCTTAAACTGGTATAAAAAGCATAGAACCGGTTTAAACCGGATAAAACCGGATTGAACTGGTTTAAACCGGTTTAAACCGGATAAAACCAGACTGAACCGGTTTAAACCGGATAAAACCGGATTGAACCGGTTTAATACGGTTTCAACCGGATAGAACTGGTTTAAACCGGATAAAACCTGATTGAACCGGTTTAAACTGGTTTCAACCGGATAGAACCGGATAGAACCGGTTTAAAATGGATAAAACCGGATTGAACCGGCTTAAACAGGTTTAAATCAGATAAAACCGGATTGAACCGTTTCAAACCAGTTTAAACCGGATAAAACCAGATTGAACTGGGTTAAACCGGATAAAACTGGATTGAACCGGCTTAAACCGGTTTAAACCGGATAAAACCGGATTTAACCGGTTCAAACCGGTTTAAACCGGATAAAACCGGAATGAACTGGTTTAAACCGGTTTAAAACGGATAGAACCGGATAGAAACAGTTTAAACCGGATAAAACCGGATTGAACTGGATTAAACCGGTTTAAAACGGATAAAACCGGTTTAAACCGGATAAAACCAAATTGAACCATTTTAAACCGGATAAAACCAGACTGAACCGGTTTAAACCGGTTTAAACCGGATAAAACCAGACTGAACCGATTTAAACCGGATAAAACCGGATTGAACCGGTTTAATACGGTTTCAACCGGATAGAACTGGTTTAAATCGGATAAAACCTGATTGAACCGGTTTAAACCGGTTTCAAATGTATAGAACCGGATAGAACCGGTTTAAACCGGATAAAACAGGATTGAACTGGTTTAAACCGGATAAAGCCGGACTGAACCGGTTTAAACCGGTTTCAACCGGGTAAAACGAGATTGAACCGGTTTAAACCGGATAAATCCGGAATGAACTGGTTTAAACCGGAAAAAACTGGATTGAACCGGTTTAAACCGTTTTAAATCGGATAAATCCGGAATGAACTGGTTTAAACCGGTTTAAACTGGATAGAACTGCATAGAACCGATTTAAACCGGATAAAACCGGATTGAACCGGTTCAAACCGGATAATACCGGAATGAACCGGTTTAAACCGGATAAGAACGGATTGAAGCGGTTTAAACTGGTTTAAATCTGATAAAACCGGATCGATCCGGCTTAAACTGGTTTAAACAGGATAGAACCGGTTTAAAATGGATAAAACCGGATTGAACCGGTTTAAACCCGTTTAAACTGGAAAAAACCGGATTGAACCGTTTTAAACCGGCTGAAATCGGATAAAAACGGATTGAGGCGGTTTAAACCGGTTTCAACCGGATAAAACCAGATAGAACCAGGTTAAATCGGTTTAAACCGGTTTAAACCGGATAGAACCAGATGGAACCGGTTTAAACTGGATAAAAGCGGATTGAACCGGTTTAAGCCGGTTAAAACCGGAGAAAACCAGATGGAACCGGCTTAAACAGGTTTAAACCGGAGAAAACCGGATTGAACCGGTTGAAACCGGTTGAAATCGGATATAAACGGATTGAAGCAGTTTAAACCGGTTTAAAACTGATAAAACCGGAATGAACCGGCCTAAACCGGTTTAAACCGGATACCGGTTTAAACCGGATAAAACCGGATTGAACTGGCTTAAACTGGTTTAAACCGGATAGAACCGGTTTAAACTGGATAAAACCGATTGAACCGCTTTAAACCGGTTTAAACCGGATAAAACCGGATTGAACGGGTTTTAACTGGATAAAACCGGATTGAACTGGTTTAAACTGGTTTCAACCGGATAGGACCGGATAGAACCGGTTTAAACTGGATAAAACAGGATTGAACCAGCTTAAACAGGTTTAAACCGGATGAAACAGGATTGAACAGGTTCAATCCGGTTTAAACCGGATAAAACCGGAGTGAACTGGTTTAAACCGGATAAAACCGGATTGAACCGGTTTAAACCGGATAAAACCGGATAAAACCGGTATGAACCGGCTTAAACCGGTTTAAACTGGATAGAACCGGTTTAATCTGGTATCCGGTTTAAACCGGATAAAACCGGCATGAACCGGCTCAAACCGGTTTAAACCGGATAGAACCGGTTTAAACCCGTTTAAACCGGATAAAACCGGATTGAACCGGTTTAAACCGGTTTAAACCGGATATAACCGGATTGATCCGGTTTAAACCGGTTTAAACCAGATAGAACCGGATAGAACCGGTTTAAACCGGATAAAACTGGATAGAACCGGTTTAAACCGGATAAAACCGGATTGAACCGGTTTAAAGCGGATCAAACCGGATTGAACCGGTTTAAACCGGTTTCAACCGGATAGAACCGGATAGAACTGGTTTAAACTGGATAAAACCGGATTGAACCTGATTAAACCGGTCTAAAGTGGAGAAAACCGGATTGAACAGGTTTAAACCGGATAAAACCGGATTGACCCGGTTTAAACCGGTTTATAACGGATAAAACCGGATTGAACCGGTTCAATCCGGTTTAAACCGGATAAAACCAAATTGAACCAGTTTAAACCGGATAAAATCAGATTGAACCGGTTTAAAACGGATAAAACCGGATTGAACCAGTTTAAACCCGTTTAAACCAGATAGAAACGGATAGAACCGGTTTAAACCGGATAAAGACGGATTGAACCGGTTTGAACCGGTCTAAACCGGATAGAACCGGTTTCAACCAGTTTAAACCGGATAAAACCAGATTGAACCGGTTTAAACCGGATAAAACCGGATTGAAACGGTTTAAACCCGTTTAAACCGGATAAAACCTGATTGAAGCGGTTCAAACTGGTTTAAACCGGATGAAACCGGATTAAACCGTTTTAAAGCGGTTTAAACCAGATAAAACCAGATTGAACCGCTTTAAGCCGATTAAAACCGGATTGAACTGGTTTAAACCAGTCTAAACCGGATAAAACCGGTTTAAACCGGATAAAACCAGATTGAACCGGTTTAAACCAGATAAAACCGGATTGAACTGGTTCAACTGGCTTTAAACCGGATAAAACCGGAGTGAACTGGTTTAAACTGGATAAAACAGAATTGAACCGGTTGAAACCGGATAAAACCGGATCGAAACGTTTCAAACCGGTTTTAACCAGATAAAAACGGAATGAACCGGTTTAAACCGGATAAAACCGGACTGAACCGGTTTAAACCGGATAAAACCGGATTGAACCGGTTTAAACTGGTTTCAACCGGATAGAACAGGATAGAACCGGTTTAAACTGGATAAAACCGGACTGAACCGGCTTAAACCGGTTTAAACCGGATAAAACCGGATTGAACCGGTTCAAACCGGTTTAAACCGGCTAAAACCGGAATGAACAGGTTTAAACCGGTTTAAAACGGATAGAACCGGATAGAAACGGTATAAACCGGATAAAACCGGATTGAACCGGTGTAAACCGCTTGAAACTGGATAAAAACGGATTGAAAGGGTTTAAACCGGTTTAAACTGGATAAAACCGGAATGAACCAGCTTAAACAGGTCTAAACCGGATAAAGCCCGATTGAACAGTCTTAAACTGGTATAAACAGCATAGAACCAGTTTAAACCGGATAAAACGGGATTGAACAGGTTTAAACCAGTTGAAACCGGACAAAACCAGACTGAACCGGTTTAAACCGGATAAAACCGGATTGAACCGTTTTAAAGCGGATAAAACCGGATTGAACTGGTTTAAACCTGTTTAAACCAGATAAAAACCGATAGAACCGGTTTAAACCGGTTTAAACCAGATAAAACCGGTATGAACCGGCTTAAACCGGTTTAAACTGGATAGAACTGGTTTAAACCGTTATCCGGTTTAAACCGGATAAAAGTGGCATGAACCGGCTCAAACCGGTTTAAACCGGATAGAACCAGTTTAAACCGGTTTAAACCGGATAAAACCGGATTGAACCGGTTTAAACCGGTTTAAACCGGATAAAACCGGATTGAACCAGCTTAAACCGGTTTAAACAGGATACAACCGGATTGAAATGGTTTATACCGGTTTAAACCAGATAAAACCGGTTTAAACGGGATAAAACCAAATTGAACCAGTTTAAACTGGATAATACCAGACTGAACCGGTTTAAGCCGGATTAAACCGGACTGAACCGGTTTAAATCGGTTTAAACCGTATAAAACCGGATTAAACCGGTTTAAACTGGATAAACCGGATTGAATCGGTTAAAACCGGTTTAAACCGGATAAAACCTGATAGAACCAGTATAAACCGGATAGAACCCGATTGAACCAGTTTAAACCGGATAAAACCGGATTGATCCGGTTTAAACCGGTTTAAACCGGATAAAACCGGATTGAACCGGTTTAAACCGGTTTAAACCGGATAGAACCGGATAGAACCAGTTTAAACCAGATAGAACCGGATAGAACCGGTTTAAACCGGATAAAACCGGATTGAACGGGTTTAAACCGGTTTAAAGCGGATAAAACCGGATTGAACCGGTTAAAACCGGATCAAACCGGATTGAACCGGTTGAAACCTGTTTCAACCGGATAGAACCGGATAGAACCGGTTTAAACTGGATAAAACCGGATTGAACTGTTTTAACCGGTTAAAACAGGATAGAACAGGATAGAACCGGTTTAAACCGATTTAAACAGGATAGAACCGGATAGAACCGGTTTAAACGAGATAAAACCGGATTGAACCGTTTTAAACCGGATAAAACCGGATTGAACCGGTTCAAACTGGTTGAAACCGGATAAAACCGGATTAAACCGTTTTAAAGCGGTTTAAACCAGATAAAACCAGATTGAACCGGTTTAAGCCGATTAAAACCGGATTGAACTGGTTTAAACCAGTCTACACCGGATAAAACCGGTTTAAACTGGATAAAAGCAGATTGAACCGGTTTAAACCAGACAAAACTGGATTGAACTGGTTCAAACGGGTTTAAACCGGATAAAACCGGAGTGAACTGGTTTAAACCGGATAAAACAGGATTGAACCGGTTGAAACCGGATAAAACCGGATCGAACCGTTTCATACCGGTTTAAACCAGATGTAAACGGAATGAACCAGTTTAAACCGGATAAAACCGGACTGAACCGGTTTAACCTGGATAAAACCGGATTGAACCGTTTCAAACCGGTTTTAACCAGATAAAAACGGAATGAACCGGTTTAAACCGGATAAAACCGGATTGAACCGGTTTAAACCGGATAAAACCGGATTGAACCGGTTTAAACCGGTTTCAAATGTATAGAACCGGATAGAACTGGTTTAAACCGGATAAAACAGGATTGAACTGGTTTAAACAGGATAAAACAGGATTGAACTGGTTTAAACTGGCGTCAACCGGATAGAAACGGATAGAGCCTGTTTAAACTGGATAAACCCGGATTGAACCGGCTTAAACCGGTTTAAACTGAATAAAACCGGATTGAACCGGTTCAAACCGGTTTAAACCGGATAGAACCAGTTTAAACCCGTTTAAACCGGATAAAACCGGATTGAACCGGTTTAAACCGTTTTAAACCGGATAAAACCGGATTGAACCAGCTTAACCCGGTTTAAACCGGATAAAACTGGATAGAACCGGTTTAAACCGGATAAAACCGGATTGATCCGTTTTAAACCGGTTTAAACAGGATAAAACAGGATTGAACTGGTTTATACCGGTTTAAACCGGATAAAACCGGTTTAAACGGGATAAAACCAAATTGAACCAGTTTAAACTGGATAATACCAGACTGAACCGGTTTAAGCCGGGAAAAACCGGACTGAACCGGTTTAAATCGGTTTAAACCGTATAAAACCGGATTGAACCGGATTAAACCGGTTTAAACTGGATAAACCGGGTTGAATCGGTTAAAACCGGTTTAAACCGGATAAAACCGGATAGAACTGGTATAAACTGGAAAAAAACGGATTGAACCAGTTTAAACCGGATAATACCGGATTGAACCGGTTTAATACGGTTTCAACCGGATAGAACTGGTTTAAATCGGATAAAACCTGATTGAACCGGTTTAAACCGGTTTCAAATGTATAGAACCGGATAGAACCGGTTTAAACCGGATAAAACAGGATTGAACTGGTTTAAACCGGATAAAGCCGGATTGAACCGGTTTAAACTGGTTTCAACCGGGTAAAACGAGATTGAACCGGTTTAAACCGGATAAATCCGGAATGAACTGGTTTAAACCGGAAAAAACTGGATTGAACCGGTTTAAACCGTTTTAAATCGGATAAATCCGGAATGAACTGGTTTAAACCGGTTTAAACTGGATAGAACTGCATAGAACCGATTTAAACCGGATAAAACCGGATTGAACCGGTTCAAACCGGATAATACCGGAATGAACTGGTTGAAACCGGATAAGAACGGATTGAAGCGGTTTAAACTGGTTTAAATCTGATAAAACCGGATCGATCCGGCTTAAACTGGTTTAAACCGGATAAAACTGGTTTAAACTGGATAAAACCGATTGAACCGGTTTAAACCGTTTTAAACTGGATAAAACCAGATTGAACCGGTTTAAACTGGATAAAAACGGATAGAACCGGTTTAAACAGGTTTAAACCAGATTGAACTGGATAGAATCGGTTTAAACCGGATAAAACCGGATTGAACAGGTTTAAACCGGATAAAAACGGATTGAACAGGTTTAAACCGGATAAAAACGGATTGAACCGGTTTAAACCGGCTTAACCGGATAAAACCGGATTGAACCGGATCAAACCGGTTTAAACCGGTTAGAACAGGTTTAAACCGGATAAAATCAGATTGAACCGGTTTAAACAGGATAAAACCAGATAGAACCGGTTCTAACCGGCATAAACCGGATTGAACTGGGTAGAACCGGTTTAAACGAGATAAAACCGGATTGAACTGGTTTAAACCGGTTTCAACAGGATAGAACTGGATAGAACCGGTTTAAACCGGATAAAACCGGATTGAACCAGTTTAAAGTGGTTTAAACCGGATAAAACCAGATTGAACCGGTCTGAAACCGGATAAAACCGGATAGAACCTGTTTAAACCGGATAAAACTATATTGAACCGGTTTAAACCGGTTTAAACAGGATAGAACCGGTTTAAACTGGATAAAACCGGATTGAACCGGTTTAAACCCGTTTAAACCAGATAAAACCGGATTGAACCGTTTTAAACCGGCTCAAATCGGATAAAAACGGATTGAAGCGGTTTAAACTGGTTTAAACCGGATAAAACCAGATAGAACCGGGTTAAACCGGTTTAAATCGGATAAAACCGGATTGACCCGGTTTCAACCGGTTTAAACTGGATAAAAACGGATTGAACCGGTTTAAAACGGTTTAAACCGGATAAAAACGGTTTAAACCGGATAAAACCAAATTGAACCAGTTTAAACCGGATAAAACCAGATTGAACCGGTTTAAACCAGATAAAACCGGATTGAACCATTTTAAACCGGTTTAAAACAAATAGAACCGGATAGAACCGGTTTAAACCGGATAAGACCTGATTGAAACGGTTTGAACCGGTTTAAAACGGATAAAACCGGATTGAACCGGTTTAAACTGGTTTCAACCGGATAGAACCGGATAGAACCTGTTTAAACTGTATAAAACCGGATTGAACCGGCTTAAACCGTTTTAAACCGGATAAAACCGGATTGAACCAGCTTAACCCGGTTTAAACCGGATAAAACTGGATAGAACCGGTTTAAACCGGATAAAACCGGATTGATCCGTTTTAAACCGGTTTAAACAGGATAAAACAGGATTGAACTGGTTTATACCGGTTTAAACCGGATAAAACCGGTTTAAACGGGATAAAACCAAATTGAACCAGTTTAAACTGGATAATACCAGACTGAACCGGTTTAAGCCGGGAAAAACCGGACTGAACCGGTTTAAATCGGTTTAAACCGTATAAAACCGGATTGAACCGGATTAAACCGGTTTAAACTGGATAAACCGGGTTGAATCGGTTAAAACCGGTTTAAACCGGATAAAACCGGATAGAACTGGTATAAACTGGAAAAAAACGGATTGAACCAGTTTAAACCGGATAATACCGGATTGAACCGGTTTAATACGGTTTCAACCGGATAGAACTGGTTTAAATCGGATAAAACCTGATTGAACCGGTTTAAACCGGTTTCAAATGTATAGAACCGGATAGAACCGGTTTAAACCGGATAAAACAGGATTGAACTGGTTTAAACCGGATAAAGCCGGATTGAACCGGTTTAAACTGGTTTCAACCGGGTAAAACGAGATTGAACCGGTTTAAACCGGATAAATCCGGAATGAACTGGTTTAAACCGGAAAAAACTGGATTGAACCGGTTTAAACCGTTTTAAATCGGATAAATCCGGAATGAACTGGTTTAAACCGGTTTAAACTGGATAGAACTGCATAGAACCGATTTAAACCGGATAAAACCGGATTGAACCGGTTCAAACCGGATAATACCGGAATGAACTGGTTGAAACCGGATAAGAACGGATTGAAGCGGTTTAAACTGGTTTAAATCTGATAAAACCGGATCGATCCGGCTTAAACTGGTTTAAACCGGATAAAACTGGTTTAAACTGGATAAAACCGATTGAACCGGTTTAAACCGTTTTAAACTGGATAAAACCAGATTGAACCGGTTTAAACTGGATAAAAACGGATAGAACCGGTTTAAACAGGTTTAAACCAGATTGAACTGGATAGAATCGGTTTAAACCGGATAAAACCGGATTGAACAGGTTTAAACCGGATAAAAACGGATTGAACAGGTTTAAACCGGATAAAAACGGATTGAACCGGTTTAAACCGGCTTAACCGGATAAAACCGGATTGAACCGGATCAAACCGGTTTAAACCGGTTAGAACAGGTTTAAACCGGATAAAATCGGATTGAACCGGTTTAAACAGGATAAAACCAGATAGAACCGGTTCTAACCGGCATAAACCGGATTGAACTGGGTAGAACCGGTTTAAACGAGATAAAACCGGATTGAACTGGTTTAAACCGGTTTCAACAGGATAGAACTGGATAGAACCGGTTTAAACCGGATAAAACCGGATTGAACCAGTTTAAAGTGGTTTAAACCGGATAAAACCAGATTGAACCGGTCTGAAACCGGATAAAACCGGATAGAACCTGTTTAAACCGGATAAAACTATATTGAACCGGTTTAAACCGGTTTAAACAGGATAGAACCGGTTTAAACTGGATAAAACCGGATTGAACCGGTTTAAACCCGTTTAAACCAGATAAAACCGGATTGAACCGTTTTAAACCGGCTCAAATCGGATAAAAACGGATTGAAGCGGTTTAAACTGGTTTAAACCGGATAAAACCAGATAGAACCGGGTTAAACCGGTTTAAATCGGATAAAACCGGATTGACCCGGTTTCAACCGGTTTAAACTGGATAAAAACGGATTGAACCGGTTTAAAACGGTTTAAACCGGATAAAAACGGTTTAAACCGGATAAAACCAAATTGAACCAGTTTAAACCGGATAAAACCAGATTGAACCGGTTTAAACCAGATAAAACCGGATTGAACCATTTTAAACCGGTTTAAAACAAATAGAACCGGATAGAACCGGTTTAAACCGGATAAGACCTGATTGAAACGGTTTGAACCGGTTTAAAACGGATAAAACCGGATTGAACCGGTTTAAACTGGTTTCAACCGGATAGAACCGGATAGAACCTGTTTAAACTGTATAAAACCGGATTGAACCGGCTTAAACCGGTTTAAACCGGATAAAACCGGATTGAACCGGTTCAAACCGGTTTAAACCGGATAAAACCGGAATGAACTGGTTTAAACCGGTTTAAAACGGATAGAACCGGATAGAAACGGTATAAACTCGATAAAACCAGATTGAACCGGTGTAAACCGGTTGAAACAGGATAAAAACGGATTGAAAGGGTTTAAACCGGTATAAACTGGATAAAACCGGAATGAACCGGCTTAAACGGGTCTAAACCGGATAAAACGCGATTGAACAGGCTTAAACTGGTATAAAGAGCATAGAACCGGTTTAAACCGGATAAAACTGTATTGAACCGGTTTAAACCGGTTTAAAACGGATAAAACCAGACTGAACCGGTTTAAACCGGATAAAACCGGATTGAACCGGTTTAAACCAGTTTCAACTGTATAGAACCGGATAGAACCGGTTTAAACCGGATAAAACAGGATTGAACTGGTTTAAACCGGATAAAACAGGATTGAACAGGTTTAAACTGGTTCAAACCGGATAGAACCGGTTTAAACTGGATAAAACCGGATTGAACCGGCTTAAACCGGTTTAAACCGGATAAAACCGGATTGAACCGGTTCAAACCGGTTTAAAACGGATTAAACCGGATTGAACCGGCTCAAACCGGTTTAAACCGGATAAAACCGGAGTGAACTGGTTTAAACCGGCTTAAAACGGATAGAACCGGATACAAACGGTTTAAACCGGATAAAACCGGATTGAACTGGATTAAACCGGTTTAAAACGGATAAAACCGATTTAAACCGGATAAAACCAAATAGAACCATTTTTAACCGGATAAAACCAGATTGAACCGGTTTAAAATGGATAAAACCGGATTGAACCAGTTTAAACCAGTTTAAACCAGATAGAAATGGATAGAACTGGTTTAAACCGGATAAAACCGGATTGAACCGGTTTGAACTGGTCTAAACCGGATAAAACCGGATTGAACTGGTTTCAACCGGTTTAAACCGGATAAAACAAGATTGAACCAGTTTAAACCGGATAAAACTGGATTGAACCAGCTTAAACTGGTTTAAACTGGATAAAACTGGATTGAACCGGTTTAAACCGGTTTAAAACGGATAAAACCAGATTGAACCGGTTTAAAATGGATAAAACCGGATTGAACCAGTGTAAACCGGTTTAAACCAGATAGAAACGGATAGAACCGGTTTAAACCGGATAAAAACGGATTGAAACGGTTTGAACCGCTCTAAACCGGATAGAACCGGTTTCAACCAGTTTAACCCGGATAAAACCGGATTGAACCGGTTTAAACCGGATAAAACCGGATTGAACCGGTTTAAACCGGATAAAACCGGACTGAACCGGTTTAAATCGGTTTAAACCGTATAAAACCGGATTGAACTGGATTAAACCGGTTTAAACTGGATACACCGGATTGAATCGGTTAAAACCGGTTTAAACCGGATAAAACCAGATTGAACCGGTTTAAACCGGATTGAACCGGATTAAACCGGTTTCAACTGGATAGAACCGGACAGAACCGGTTTAAACCGGATAAAACGAGATTGAATCGGTTTAAACCGGTTCAAACCGGATAAAACCAGATTGAAACGGTTTAAACCGGATTGAACCGGCTTCAACCAGATAAAACCGGAATGAACTGGTTTAAACCGGTTTAAACCGGAAAAAACGGATTGAACCGTTTTAAAGCGGATAAAACCGGATTGAACTGGTTTAAACCTGTTTAAACCAGATAAAAACCGATAGAACCGGTTTAAACCGGTTTAAACCAGATAAAACCGGTATGAACCGGCTTAAACTGGTTTAAACTGGATAGAACTGGTTTAAACCGTTATCCGGTTTAAACCGGATAAAAGTGGCATGAACCGGCTCAAAACGGTTTAAACCGGATAGAACCAGTTTAAACCGGTTTAAACCGGATAAAACCGGATTGAACCGGTTTAAACCGGTTTAAACCGGATAAAACCGGATTGAACCAGCTTAAACCGGTTTAAACAGGATACAACCGGATTGAAATGGTTTATACCGGTTTAAACCGGATAAAACCGGTTTAAACGGGATAAAACCAAATTGAACCAGTTTAAACTGGAAAATACCAGACTGAACCGGTTTAAGCCGGATTAAACCGGACTGAACCGGTTTAAATCGGTTTAAACCGTATAAAACCGGATTAAACCGGTTTAAACTGGATAAACCGGATTGAATCGGTTAAAACCGGTTTAAACCGGATAAAACCGGATAGAACCGGTATAAACCGGATAGAACCCGATTGAACCAGTTTAAACCGGATAAAACCGGATTGATCCGGTTTAAACCGGTTTAAACCGGATAAAACCGGATTGAACCGGTTTAAACCGGTTTAAACCAGATAGAACCGGATAGAACCGGTTTAAACCGGATAGAACCGGATAGAACCGGTTTAAACCGGATAAAACCGGATTGAACGGGTTTAAACCGGTTTAAAGCGGATAAAACCGGATTGAACCGGTTAAAACCGGATCAAACCGGATTGAACCGGTTGAAACCTGTATCAACCGGATAGAACCGGATAGAACCGGTTTAAACTGGATAAAACCGGATTGAACTGTTTTAACCGGTTAAAACAGGATAGAACAGGATAGAACCGGTTTAAACCGATTTAAACAGGATAGAACCGGATAGAACCGGTTTAAACGAGATAAAACCCGATTGAACCGTTTTAAACCGGATAAAACCGGATTGAACCGGTTCAAACTGGTTGAACCCGGATAAAACCGGATTAAACCGTTTTAAAGCGGTTTAAACCAGATAAAACCAGATTGAACCGGTTTAAGCCGATTAAAACTGGATTGAACTGGTTTAAACCAGTCTACACCGGATAAAACCGGTTTAAACTGGATAAAAGCAGATTGAACCGGTTTAAACCAGACAAAACCGGATTGAACTGGTTCAACCGGGTTTAAACCGGATAAAACCGGAGTGAACTGGTTTAAACCGGATAAAACAGGATTGAATAGGTTGAAACCGGATAAAACCGGATCGAACCGTTTCATACCGGTTTAAACCAGATGTAAACGGAATGAACCAGTTTAAACCGGATAAAACCGGACTGAACCGGTTTAACCCGGATAAAACCAGATTGAACCGTTTCAAACCGGTTTTAACCAGATAAAAACGGAATGAACCGGTTTAAACCGGATAAAACCGGATTGAACCGGTTTAAACCGGTTTCAAATGTATAGAACCGGATAGAACCGGTTTAAACCGGATAAAACAGGATAGAACTGGTTTAAACAGGATAAAACAGGATTGAACTGGTTTAAACTGGCTTCAACCGGATAGAAACGGATAGAGCCTGTTTAAACTGGATAAACCCGGATTGAACCGGCTTAAACCGGTTTAAACTGGATAAAACCGGATTGAACCGGTTCAAACCGGTTTAAACCGGATAGAACCAGTTTAAACCCGTTTAAACCGGATAAAACCGGATTGAACCGGTTTAAACCGTTTTAAACCGGATAAAACCGGATTGAACCAGCTTAACCCGGTTTAAACCGGATAAAACTGGATAGAACCGGTTTAAACCGGATAAAACCGGATTGATCCGGTTTAAACCGGTTTAAACAGGATAAAACAGGATTGAACTGGTTTATACCGGTTTAAACCGGATAAAACCGGTTTAAACGGGATAAAACCAAATTGAACCAGTTTAAACTGGATAATACCAGACTGAACCGGTTTAAGCCGGATAAAACCGGACTGAACCGGTTTAAATCGGTTTAAACCGTATAAAACCGGATTGAACCGGATTAAACCGGTTTAAACTGGATAAACCGGGTTGAATCGGTTAAAACCGGTTTAAACCGGATAAAACCGGATAGAACTGGTATAAACCGGATAAAAACGGATTGAACCAGTTTAAACCGGATAAAACCGGATTGATCCGGTTTAAACCAGTTTAAACCGGATAAAACCGGATTGAACCGGTTTAAACCGGTTTAAACCAGATAGAACCGGATAGAACCGGTTTAAAACGGGTAGAACCGGTTCAAACCGGTTTGAACCGGATAAAACCGGAATGAACTGGTTTAAACCGGTTTAAAACGGATAGAACCGGATAGAAACGGTTTAAACCAGATAAAACCGGATCGAACCGGTGGAAACCGTTTGAAACCGGATAAAAATGGATTGAAAGGGTTTAAACCGGTTTAAACTGGATTAAACTGCAATGAACAGGCTTAAACAGGTCTATACTGGATAAAACTCGATTGAACAGGCTTAAACTGGTATAAAAAGCATAGAACCGGTTTAAACCGGATAAAACCGGATTGAACTGGTTTAAACCGGTTTAAACCTGATAAAACCAGACTGAACCGGTTTAAACCGGATAAAACCGGATTGAACCGGTTTAATACGGTTTCAACCGGATAGAACTGGTTTAAACCGGATAAAACCTGATTGAACCGGTTTAAACTGGTTTCAACCGGATAGAACCGGATAGAACCGGTTTAAAATGGATAAAACCGGATTGAACCGGCTTAAACCGGTTTAAACCGGATAAAACCGGATTTAACCGGTTCAAACCGGTTTAAACCGGATAAAACCGGAATGAACTGGTTTAAACCGGTTTAAAACGGATAGAACCGGATAGAAACAGTTTAAACCGGATAAAACCGGATTGAACTGGATTAAACGGGTTTAAAACGGATAAAACCGGTTTAAACCGGATAAAACCAAATTGAACCATTTTAAACCGGATAAAACCAGACTGAACCGGTTGAAACCGGTTTAAACCGGATAAAACCAGACTGAACCGATTTAAACCGGATAAAACCGGATTGAACCGGTTTAATACGGTTTCAACCGGATAGAACTGGTTTAAATCGGATAAAACCTGATTGAACCGGTTTAAACCGGTTTCAAATGTATAGAACCGGATAGAACCGGTTTAAACCGGATAAAACAGGATTGAACTGGTTTAAAGCGGATAAAGCCGGATTGAACCGGTTTAAACCGGTTTCAACCGGGTAAAACGAGATTGAACCGGTTTAAACCGGATAAATCCGGAATGAACTGGTTTAAACCGGAAAAAACTGGATTGAACCGGTTTAAACCGTTTTAAATCGGATAAATCCGGAATGAACTGGTTTAAACCGGTTTAAACTGGATAGAACTGCATAGAACCGATTTAAACCGGATAAAACCGGATTGAACCGGTTCAAACCGGATAATACCGGAATGAACCGGTTTAAACCGGATAAGAACGGATTGAAGCGGTTTAAACTGGTTTAAATCTGATAAAACCGGATCGATCCGGCTTAAACTGGTTTAAACCGGATAAAACTGGTTTAAACTGGATAAAACCGATTGAACCGGTTTAAACCGTTTTAAACTGGATAAAACCAGATTGAACCGGTTTAAACTGGATAAAAACGGATAGAACCGGTTTAAACCGGTTTAAACCAGATTGAACTGGATAGAATCGGTTTAAACCGGATAAAACCGGATTGAACAGGTTTAAACCGGATAAAAACGGATTGAACAGGTTTAAACCGGATAAAAACGGATTGAACCGGTTTAAACCGGCTTAACCGGATAAAACCGGATTGAACCGGATCAAACCGGTTTAAACCGGTTAGAACAGGTTTAAACCGGATAAAATCGGATTGAACCGGTTTAAACAGGATAAAACCGGATAGAACCGGTTCTAACCGGCATAAACCGGATTGAACTGGGTAGAACCGGTTTAAACGAGATAAAACCGGATTGAACTGGTTTAAACCGGTTTAAACAGGATAGAACTGGATAGAACCGGTTTAAACCGGATAAAACCGGATTGAACCAGTTTAAAGTGGTTTAAACCGGATAAAACCAGATTGAACCGGTCTGAAACCGGATAAAACCGGATAGAACCTGTTTAAACCGGATAAAACTATATTGAACCGGTTTAAACCGGTTTAAACAGGATAGAACCGGTTTAAACTGGATAAAACCGGATTGAACCGGGTTAAACCCGTTTAAACCAGATAAAACCGGATTGAACCGTTTTAAACTGGCTCAAATCAGATAAAAACGGATTGAAGCGGTTTAAACTGGTTTAAACCGGATAAAACCAGATAGAACCGGGTTAAACCGGTTTAAATCGGATAAAACCGGATTGACCCGGTTTCAACCGGTTTAAACTGGATAAAAACGGATTGAACCGGTTTAAAACGGTTTAAACCGGATAAAAACGGTTTAAACCGGATAAAACCAAATTGAACCAGTTTAAACCGGATAAAACCAGATTGAACCGGTTTAAACCAGATAAAACCGGATTGAACCATTTTAAACCGGTTTAAAACAAATAGAACCGGATAGAACCGGTTTAAACCGGATAAGACCTGATTGAAACGGTTTGAACCGGTTTAAACCGGATAAAACCGGATTGAACCGGTTTAAACTGGTTTCAACCGGATAGAACCGGATAGAACCTGTTTAAACTGTATAAAACCGGATTGAACCGGCTTAAACCGGTTTAAACCGGATAAAACCGGATTGAACCGGTTCAAACCGGTTTAAACCGGATAAAACCGGAATGAACTGGTTTAAACCGGTTTAAAACGGATAGAACCGGATAGAAACGGTATAAACTGGATAAAACCGGATTGAACCGGTGTAAACCGGTTGAAACAGGATAAAAACGGATTGAAAGGGTTTAAACCGGTATAAACTGGATAAAACCGGAATGAACCGGCTTAAACGGGTCTAAACCGGATAAAACGCGATTGAACAGGCTTAAACTGGTATAAAGAGCATAGAACCGGTTTAAACCGGATAAAACTGTATTGAACCGGTTTAAACCGGTTTAAAACGGATAAAACCAGACTGAACCGGTTTAAACCGGATAAAACCGGATTGAACCGGTTTAAACCAGTTTCAACTGTATAGAACCGGATAGAACCGGTTTAAACCGGATAAAACAGGATTGAACTGATTTAAACCGGATAAAACAGGATTGAACAGGTTTAAACTGGTTCAAACCTGATAGAACCGGTTTAAACTGGATAAAACCGGATTGAACCGGCTTAAACCGGTTTAAACCGGATAAAACCGGATTGAACCGGTTCAAACCGGTTTAAAACGGATTAAACCGGATTGAACCGGCTCAAACCGGTTTAAACCGGATAAAACCGGAGTGAACTGGTTTAAACCGGCTTAAAACGGATAGAACCGGATACAAACGGTTTAAACCGGATAAAACCGGATTGAACTGGATTAAACCGGTTTAAAACGGATAAAACCGATTTAAACCGGATAAAACCAAATAGAACCATTTTTAACCGGATAAAACCAGATTGAACCGGTTTAAAATGGATAAAACCGGATTGAACCAGTTTAAACCAGTTTAAACCAGATAGAAATGGATAGAACTGGTTTAAACCGGATAAAACCGGATTGAACCGGTTTGAACTGGTCTAAACCGGATAAAACCGGATTGAACTGGTTTCAACCGGTTTAAACCAGATAAAACAAGATTGAACCAGTTTAAACCGGATAAAACCGGATTGAACCAGCTTAAACTGGTTTAAACTGGATAAAACTGGATTGAACCGGTTTAAACCGGTTTAAAACGGATAAAACCAGATTGAACCGGTTTAAAATGGATAAAACCGGATTGAACCAGTTTAAACCGGTTTAAACCAGATAGAAACGGATAGAACCGGTTTAAACCGGATAAAACCGGATTGAAACGGTTTGAACCGCTCTAAACCGGATAGAACCGGTTTCAACCAGTTTAAAACGGATAAAACTGTATTGAACCGGTTTAAACCAGATAAAACCGGATTGAACCGGTTTAAACCGGTTTCAAATGTATAGAACCGGATAGAACCGGTTTAAACCGGATAAAACAGGATTGAACTGGTTTAAACAGGATAAAACAGGATTGAACCGGTTTAAACTGGCTTCAACCGGATAGAAACGGATAGAGCCTGTTTAAACTGGATAAAACCGGATTGAACCGGCTTAAACCGGTTTAAACTGGATAAAACCGGATTGAACCGGTTCAAACCGGTTTAAACCGGATAGAACCAGGTTAAACCCGTTTAAACCGGATAAAACCGGATTGAACCAGTTTAAACCATTTTAAACCGGATAAAACCGGATTGAACCAGCTTATCCCGGTTTAAACCGGTTAAACCTGGATTGAACCGGTTTAAACCGGATAAAACCGGATTGATCCGGTTTAAACCGGTTTAAACAGGATAAAACAGGATTGAACTGGTTTATACCGGTTTAAACCGGATAAAACCGGATTGAACAGGATTAAACCGGTTTAAAACGGATAAAACCGGTTTAAAACGGATAAAACCAAATTGAACCAGTTTAAACCGGATAAAACCAGATTGAACCGGTTTAAAACGGATAAAACCGGATTGAACCGGTTTAAACCTGTTTAAACCAGATCAAAACCGATTGAACCGGTTTAAACCGGTTTAAACCAGATAAAACCGGTATGAACAGGCTTAAACCGGTTTAAACCGGATAGAACCGGTTTAAACCCGTTTAAAACGGATAAAACAGAATTGAACCGGTTTAAACCGATTTAAACCGGATAAAACCGGCAGAAACCGGTTTAAACCGGATAGAACCGGTTTAAACCCGTTTAAACCGGATAAAACCGGATTGAACCGGTTTAAACCGGTTTAAACCGGATAAAACCGGATTGAACCAGCTTAAACCGGTTTAAACCGGATAAAACTGGATTGAACCGGTTTAAACCGGATAAAATTGGATTGATCCCGTTTAAACCGTTTTAAACAGGATAAAACCGGATTGAACAGTTTTATACCGGTTTAAACCGGATAAAACCGGTTTAAACGGGATAAAATCAAAATTGAACCAGTTTAAACCGGATAATACCAGATTGAACCGGTTTAAGCCGGATAAAACCGGACTGAACCGGTTTAAATCGGTTTAAACCGTATAAAACCGGATTGAACTGGATTAAACCGGTTTAAACTGGATACACCGGATTGAATCGGTTAAAACCGGTTTAAACCGGATAAAACCAGATTGAACCGGTTTAAACCGGATTGAACCGGATTAAACCGGTTTCAACTGGATAGAACCGGACAGAACCGGTTTAAACCGGATAAAACGAGATTGAATCGGTTTAAACCGGTTCAAACCGGATAAAACCAGATTGAAACGGTTTAAACCGGATTGAAACGGCTTCAACCAGATAAAACCGGAATGAACTGGTTTAAACCGGTTTAAACCGGAAAAAACGGATTGAATCGTTTTAAAGCGGATAAAACCTGATTGAACTGGTTTAAACCTGTTTAAACCAGATAAAAACCGATAGAACCGGTTTAAACCGGTTTAAACCAGATAAAACCGGTATGAACCGGCTTAAACTGGTTTAAACTGGATAGAACTGGTTTAAACCGTTATCCGGTTTAAACCGGATAAAAGTGGCATGAACCGGCTCAAACCGGTTTAAACCGGATAGAACCAGTTTAAACCGGTTTAAACCGGATAAAACCGGATTGAACCGGTTTAAACCGGTTTAAACCGGATAAAACCGGATTGAACCAGCTTAAACCGGTTTAAACAGGATACAACCGGATTGAAATGGTTTATACCGGTTTAAACCGGATAAAACCGGTTTAAACGGGATAAAACCAAATTGAACCAGTTTAAACTGGAAAATACCAGACTGAACCGGTTTAAGCCGGATTAAACCGGACTGAACCAGTTTAAATCGGTTTAAACCGTATAAAACCAGATTAAACCGGTTTAAACTGGATAAACCGGATTGAATCGGTTAAAACCGGTTTAAACCGGATAAAACCGGATAGAACCGGTATAAACCGGATAGAACCCGATTGAACCAGTTTAAACCGGATAAAACCGGATTGATCCGGTTTAAACCGGTTTAAACCGGATAAAACCGGATTGAACCGGTTTAAACCGGTTTAAACCAGATAGAACCGGATAGAACCGGTTTAAACCGGATAGAACCGGATAGAACCGGTTTAAACCGGATAAAACCGGATTGAACGGGTTTAAACCGGTTTAAAGCGGATAAAACCGGATTGAACCGGTTAAAACCGGATCAAACCGGATTGAACCGGTTGAAACCTGTTTCAACCGGATAGAACCGGATAGAACCGGTTTAAACTGGATAAAACCGGATTGAACTGTTTTAACCGGTTAAAACAGGATAGAACAGGATAGAACCGGTTTAAACCGATTTAAACAGGATAGAACCGGATAGAACCGGTTTAAACGAGATAAAACCGGATTGAACCGTTTTAAACCGGATAAAACCGGATTGAACCGGTTCAAACTGGTTGAACCCGGATAAAACCGGATTAAACCGTTTTAAAGCGGTTTAAACCAGATAAAACCAGATTGAACCGGTTTAAGCCGATTAAAACCGGATTGAACTGGTTTAAACCAGTCTACACCGGATAAAACCGGTTTAAACTGGATAAAAGCAGATTGAACCGGTTTAAACCAGACAAAACCGGATTGAACTGGTTCAACCGGGTTTAAACCGGATAAAACCGGAGTGAACTGGTTTAAACCGGATAAAACAGGATTGAACCGGTTGAAACCGGATAAAACCGGATCGAACCGTTTCATACCGGTTTAAACCAGATGTAAACGGAATGAACCAGTTTAAACCGGATAAAACCGGACTGAACCGGTTTAACCCGGATAAAACCGGATTGAACCGTTTCAAACCAGTTTTAACCAGATAAAAACGGAATGAACCGGTTTAAACCGGATAAAACCGGATTGAACCGGTTTAAACCGGATAAAACCGGATTGAACCGGTTTAAACCGGTTTCAAATGTATAGAACCGGATAGAACCGGTTTAAACCAGATAAAACAGGATTGAACTGGTTTAAACAGGATAAAACAGGATTGAACTGGTTTAAACTGGCTTCAACCGGATAGAAACGGATAGAGCCTGTTTAAACTGGATAAACCCGGATTGAACCGGCTTAAACCGGTTTAAACTGGATAAAACCGGATTGAACCGGTTCAAACCGGTTTAAACCGGATAGAACCAGTTTAAACCCGTTTAAACCGGATAAAACCGGATTGAACCGGTTTAAACCGTTTTAAACCGGATAAAACCGGATTGAACCAGCTTAACCCGGTTTAAACCGGATAAAACTGGATAGAACCGGTTTAAACCGGATAAAACCGGATTGATCCGGTTTAAACCGGTTTAAATAGGATAAAACAGGATTGAACTGGTTTATACCGGTTTAAACAGGATAAAACCGGTTTAAACGGGATAAAACCAAATTGAACCAGTTTAAACTGGATAATACCAGACTGAACCGGTTTAAGCCGGATAAAACCGGACGGAACCGGTTTAAATCGGTTTAAACCGTATAAAACCGGATTGAACCGGATTAAACCGGTTTAAACTGGATAAACCGGGTTGAATCGGTTAAAACCGGTTTAAACCGGATAAAACCGGATAGAACTGGTATAAACCGGATAAAAACGGATTGAACCAGTTTAAACCGGATAAAACCGGATTGATCCGGTTTAAACCAGTTTAAACCGGATAAAACCGGATTGAACCGGTTTAAACCGGTTTAAACCAGATAGAACCGGATAGAACCGGTTTAAAACGGGTAGAACCGGTTCAAACCGGTTTGAACCGGATAAAACCGGAATGAACTGGTTTAAACCGGTTTAAAACGGATAGAACCGGATAGAAACGGTTTAAACCAGATAAAACCGGATCGAACCGGTGGAAACCGTTTGAAACCGGATAAAAATGGATTGAAAGGGTTTAAACCGGTTTAAACTGGATTAAACTGGAATGAACAGGCTTAAACAGGTCTATACAGGATAAAACTCGATTGAACAGGCTTAAACTGGTATAAAAAGCATAGAACCGGTTTAAACCGGATAAAACCGGATTGAACTGGTTTAAACCGGTTAAAACCGGATAAAACCAGACTGAACCGGTTTAAACCGGATAAAACCGGATTGAACCGGTTTAATACGGTTTCAACCGGATAGAACTGGTTTAAACCGGATAAAACCTGATTGAACCGGTTTAAACTGGTTTCAACCGGATAGAACCGGATAGAACCGGTTTAAAATGGATAAAACCGGATTGAACCGGCTTAAACCGGTTTAAATCAGATAAAACCGGATTGAACCGTTTCAAACCAGTTTAAACCGGATAAAACCAGATTGAACTGGGTTAAACCGGATAAAACTGGATTGAACCGGCTTAAACCGGTTTAAACCGGATAAAACCGGATTTAACCGGTTCAAACCGGTTTAAACCGGATAAAACCGGAATGAACTGGTTTAAACCGGTTTAAAACGGATAGAACCGGATAGAAACAGTTTAAACCGGATAAAACCGGATTGAACTGGATTAAACCGGTTTAAAACGGATAAAACCGGTTTAAACCGGATAAAACCAAATTGAACCATTTTAAACCGGATAAAACCAGACTGAACCGGTTTAAACCGGTTTAAACCGGATAAAACCAGACTGAACCAATTTAAACCGGATAAAACCGGATTGAACCGGTTTAATACGGTTTCAACCGGATAGAACTGGTTTAAATCGGATAAAACCTGATTGAACCGGTTTAAACCGGTTTCAAATGTATAGAACCGGATAGAACCGGTTTAAACCGGATAAAACAGGATTGAACTGGTTTAAAGCGGATAAAGCCGGATTGAACCGGTTTAAACCGGTTTCAACCGGGTAAAACGAGATTGAACCGGTTTAAACCGGATAAATCCGGAATGAACTGGTTTAAACCGGAAAAAACTGGATTGAACCGGTTTATACCGTTTTAAATCGGATAAATCAGGAATGAACTGGTTTAAACCGGTTTAAACTGGATAGAACTGCATAGAACCGATTTAAACCGGATAAAACCGGATTGAACCGGTTCAAACCGGATAATACCGGAATGAACCGGTTTAAACCGGATAAGAACGGATTGAAGCGGTTTAAACTGGTTTAAATATGATAAAACCGGATCGATCCGGCTTAAACTGGTTTAAACCGGATAAAACTGGTTTAAACTGGATAAAACCGATTGAACCGGTTTAAACCGTTTTAAACTGGATAAAACCAGATTGAACCGGTTTAAACTGGATAAAAACGGATAGAACCGGTTTAAACCGGTTTAAACCAGATTGAACTGGATAGAATCGGTTTAAACCGGATAAAACCGGATTGAACAGGTTTAAACCGGATAAAAACGGATTGAACAGGTTTAAACCGGATAAAAACGGATTGAACCGGTTTAAACCGGCTTAACCGGATAAAACCGGATTGAACCGGATCAAACCGGTTTAAACCGGTTAGAACAGGTTTAAACCGGATAAAATCGGATTGAACCGGTTTAAACAGGATAAAACCGGATAGAATCGGTTCTAACCGGCATAAACCGGATTGAACTGGGTAGAACCGGTTTAAACGAGATAAAACCGGATTGAACTGGTTTAAACCGGTTTAAACAGGATAGAACTGGATAGAACCAGTTTAAACCGGATAAAACCGGATTGAACCAGTTTAAAGTGGTTTAAACCGGATAAAACCAGATTGAACCGGTCTGAAACCGGATAAAACCGGATAGAACCTGTTTAAACCGGATAAAACTATATTGAACCGGTTTAAACCGGTTTAAACAGGATAGAACCGGTTTAAACTGGATAAAACCGGATTGAACCGGTTTAAACCCGTTTAAACCAGATAAAACCGGATTGAACCGTTTTAAACCGGCTCAAATCGGATAAAAACGGATTGAAGCGGTTTAAACTGGTTTAAACCGGATAAAACCAGATAGAACCGGGTTAAACCGGTTTAAATCGGATAAAACCGGATTGACCCGGTTTCAACCGGTTTAAACTGGATAAAACTGGATTGAACCGGTTCAAACCGGTTTAAACCGGATAAAACCAAATTGAACCAGTTTAAACCGGATAAAACCAGATTGAACCGGTTTAAACCAGATAAAACCGGATTGAATCATTTTAAACCGGTTTAAAACAAATAGAACCGGATAGAACCGGTTTAAACCGGATAAGACCTGATTGAAACGGTTTGAACCGGTTTAAACCGGATAAAACCGGATTGAACCGGTTTAAACTGGTTTCAACCGGATAGAACCGGATAGAACCTGTTTAAACTGTATAAAACCGGATTGAACCGGCTTAAACCGGTTTAAACCGGATAAAACCGGATTGAACCGGTTCAAACCGGTTTAAACCGGATAAAACCGGAATGAACTGGTTTAAACCGGTTTAAAACGGATAGAACCGGATAGAAACGGTATAAACTGGATAAAACCGGATTGAACCGGTGTAAACCGGTTGAAACAGGATAAAAACGGATTGAAAGGGTTTAAACCGGTATAAACTGGATAAAACCGGAATGAACCGGCTTAAACGGGTCTAAACCGGATAAAACGCGATTGAACAGGCTTAAACTGGTATAAAGAGCATAGAACCGGTTTAAACCGGATAAAACTGTATTGAACCGGTTTAAACCGGTTTAAAACGGATAAAACCAGACTGAACCGGTTTAAACCGGATAAAACCGGATTGAACCGGTTTAAACCAGTTTCAACTGTATAGAACCGGATAGAACCGGTTTAAACCGGATAAAACAGGATTGAACTGGTTTAAACCGGATAAAACAGGATTGAACAGGTTTAAACTGGTTCAAACCGGATAGAACCGGTTTAAACTGGATAAAACCGGATTGAACCGGCTTAAACCGGTTTAAACCGGATTAAACCGGATTGAACCGGCTCAAACCGGTTTAAACCGGATAAAACCGGAGTGAACTGGTTTAAACCGGCTTAAAACGGATAGAACCGGATACAAACGGTTTAAACCGGATAAAACCGGATTGAACTGGATTAAACCGGTTTAAAACGGATAAAACCGATTTAAACCGGATAAAACCAAATAGAACCATTTTTAACCGGATAAAACCAGATTGAACCGGTTTAAAATGGATAAAACCGGATTGAACCAGTTTAAACCAGTTTAAACCAGATAGAAATGGATAGAACTGGTTTAAACCGGATAAAACCGGATTGAACCGGTTTGAACTGGTCTAAACCGGATAAAACCGGATTGAACTGGTTTCAACCGGTTTAAACCGGATAAAACAAGATTGAACCAGTTTAAACTGGATAAAACCGGATTGAACCAGCTTAAACTGGTTTAAACTGGATAAAACTGGATTGAACCGGTTTAAACCGGTTTAAAACGGATAAAACCAGATTGAACCGGTTTAAAATGGATAAAACAGGATTGAACCAGTTTAAACCGGTTTAAACCAGATAGAAACGGATAGAACCGGTTTAAACCGGATAAAACCGGATTGAAACGGTTTGAACCGCTCTAAACCGGATAGAACCGGTTTCAACCAGTTTAAACCGGATAAAACCGGATTGAACCGGTTTAAACCGGATAAAACCGGATTGAACCGGTTTAAACCGGTTTCAAATGTTTAGAACCGGATAGAACCGGTTTAAACCGGATAAAACAGGATTGAACTGGTTTAAACAGGATAAAAAAGGATTGAACCGGTTTAAACTGGCTTCAACCGGATAGAAACGGATAGAGCCTGTTTAAACTGGATAAAACCGGATTGAACCGGCTTAAACCGGTTTAAACTGGATAAAACCGGATTGAACCGGTTCAAACCGGTTTAAACCGGATAGAACCAGTTTAAACCCGTTTAAACCGGATAAAACCGGATTGAAACAGTTTAAACCATTTTAAACCGGATAAAACCGGATTGAACCAGCTTAACCCGGTTTAAACCGGATAAACCTGGATTGAACCGGTTTAAACCGGATAAAACCGGATTGATCCGGTTTAAACCGGTTTAAACAGGATAAAACAGGATTGAACTGGTTTATACCGGTTTAAACCGGATAAAACCGGATTGAACAGGATTAAACCGGTTTAAAACGGATAAAACCGGTTTAAAACGGATAAAACCAAATTGAACCAGTTTAAACCGGATAAAACCAGATTGAACCGGTTTAAAACGGATAAAACCGGATTGAACCGGTTTAAACCTGTTTAAACCAGATCAAAACCGATTGAACCGGTTTAAACCGGTTTAAACCAGATAAAACCGGTATGAACAGGCTTAAACCGGTTTAAACCGGATAGAACCGGTTTAAACCCGTTTAAAACGGATAAAACAGGATTGAATCGGTTTAAACCGATTTAAACCGGATAAAACCGGCAGAAACCGGTTTAAACCGGATAGAACCGGTTTAAACCCGTTTAAACCGGATAAAACCGGATTGAACCGGTTTAAACCGGTTTAAACCGGATAAAACCGGATTGAACCAGCTTAAACCGGTTTAAACCGGATAAAACTGGATTGAACCGGTTTAAACCGGATAAAATTGGATTGATCCCGTTTAAACCGTTTTAAACAGGATAAAACCGGATTGAACAGTTTTATACCGGTTTAAACCGGATAAAACCGGTTTAAACGGGATAAAATCAAAATTGAACCAGTTTAAACCGGATAATACCAGATTGAACCGGTTTAAGCCGGATAAAACCGGACTGAACCGGTTTAAATCGGTTTAAACCGTATAAAACCGGATTGAACTGGATTAAACCGGTTTAAACTGGATACACTGGATTGAATCGGTTAAAACCGGTTTAAACCGGATAAAACCAGATTGAACCGGTTTAAACCGGATTGAACCGGATTAAACCGGTTTCAACTGGATAGAACCGGACAGAACCGGTTTAAACCGGATAAAACCAGATTGAAACGGTTTAAACCGGATTGAACCGGCTTCAACCAGATAAAACCGGAATGAACTGGTTTAAACCGGTTTAAACCGGAAAAAACGGATTGAACCGTTTTAAAGCGGATAAAACCGGATTGAACTGGTTTAAACCTGTTTAAACCAGATAAAAACCGATAGAACCGGTTTAAACCGGTTTAAACCAGATAAAACCGGTATGAACCGGCTTAAACTGGTTTAAACTGGATAGAACTGGTTTAAACCGTTATCCGGTTTAAACCGGATAAAAGTGGCATGAACCGGCTCAAACCGGTTTAAACCGGATAGAACCAGTTTAAACCGGTTTAAACCGGATAAAACCGGATTGAACCGGTTTAAACCGGTTTAAACCGGATAAAACCGGATTGAAACAGCTTAAACCGGTTTAAACAGGATACAACCGGAATGAAATGGTTTATACCGGTTTAAACCAGATAAAACCGGTTTAAACGGGATAAAACCAAATTGAACCAGTTTAAACTGGAAAATACCAGACTGAACCGGTTTAAGCCGGATTAAACCGGACTGAACCGGTTTAAATCGGTTTAAACCGTATAAAACCGGATTAAACCGGTTTAAACTGGATAAACCGGATTGAATCGGTTAAAACCGGTTTAAACCGGATAAAACCAGATAGAACCGGTATAAACCGGATAGAACCCGATTGAACCAGTTTAAACCGGATAAAACCGGATTGATCCGGTTTAAACCGGTTTAAACCGGATAAAACCGGATTGAACCGGTTTAAACCGGTTTAAACCAGATAGAACCGGATAGAACCGGTTTAAACCGGATAGAACCGGATAGAACCGGTTTAAACCGGATAAAACCGGATTGAACGGGTTTAAACCGGTTTAAAGCGGATAAAACCGGATTGAACCGGTTAAAACCGGATCAAACCGGATTGAACCGGTTGAAACCTGTTTCAACCGGATAGAACCGGATAGAACCGGTTTAAACTGGATAAAACCGGATTGAACTGTTTTAACCGGTTAAAACAGGATAGAACAGGATAGAACCGGTTTAAACCGATTTAAACAGGATAGAACCGGATAGAACCGGTTTAAACGAGATAAAACCGGATTGAACCGTTTTAAACCGGATAAAACCGGATTGAACCGGTTCAAACTGGTTGAACCCGGATAAAACCGGATTAAACCGTTTTAAAGCGGTTTAAACCAGATAAAACCAGATTGAACCGGTTTAAGCCGATTAAAACCGGATTGAACTGGTTTAAACCAGTCTACACCGGATAAAACCGGTTTAAACTGGATAAAAGCAGATTGAACCGGTTTAAACCAGACAAAACCGGATTGAACTGGTTCAACAGGGTTTAAACCGGATAAAACCGGAGTGAACTGGTTTAAACCGGATAAAACAGGATTGAACCGGTTGAAACCGGATAAAACCGGATCGAACCGTTTCATACCGGTTTAAACCAGATGTAAACGGAATGAAGCAGTTTAAACCGGATAAAACCGGACTGAACCGGTTTAACACGGATAAAACCGGATTGAACCGTTTCAAACCGGTTTTAACCAGATAAAAACGGAATGAACTGGTTTAAACCGGATAAAACCGGATTGAACCGGTTTAAACCGGATAAAACCGGATTGAACCGGTTTAAACCGGTTTCAAATGTATAGAACCGGATAGAACCGGTTTAAACCGGATAAAACAGGATTGAACTGGTTTAAACAGGATAAAACAGGATTGAACTTTTTTAAACTGGCTTCAACCGGATAGAAACGGATAGAGCCTGTTTAAACTGGATAAACCCGGATTGAACCGGCTTAAACCGGTTTAAACTGGATAAAACCGGATTGAACCGGTTCAAACCGGTTTAAACCGGATAGAACCAGTTTAAACCCGTTTAAACCGGATAAAACCGGATTGAACCGGTTTAAACCGTTTTAAACCGGATAAAACCGGATTGAACCAGCTTAACCCGGTTTAAACCGGATAAAACTGGATAGAACCGGTTTAAACCGGATAAAACCGGATTGATCCGGTTTAAACCGGTTTAAACAGGATAAAACAGGATTGAACTGGTTTATACCGGTTTAAACCGGATAAAACCGGTTTAAACGGGATAAAACCAAATTGAACCAGTTTAAACTGGATAATACCAGACTGAACCGGTTTAAGCCGGATAAAACCGGACTGAACCGGTTTAAATCGGTTTAAACCGTATAAAACCGGATTGAACCGGATTAAACCGGTTTAAACTGGATAAACCGGGTTGAATCGGTTAAAACCGGTTTAAACCGGATAAAACCGGATAGAACTGGTATAAACCGGATAAAAACGGATTGAACCAGTTTAAACCGGATAAAACCGGATTGATCCGGTTTAAACCAGATAGAACCGGATAGAACCGGTTTAAAACGGGTAGAACCGGTTCAAACCGTTTTGAACCGGATAAAACCGGAATGAACTGGTTTAAACCGGTTTAAAACGGATAGAACCGGATAGAAACGGTTTAAACCGGATAAAACCGGATCGAACCGGTGGAAACCGTTTGAAACCGGATAAAAATGGATTGAAAGGGTTTAAACCGGTTTAAACTGGATTAAACTGGAATGAACAGGCTTAAACAGGTCTATACTGGATAAAACTCGATTGAACAGGCTTAAACTGGTATAAAAAGCATAGAACCGGTTTAAACCGGATAAAACCGGATTGAACTGGTTTAAACCGGTTTAAACCGGATAAAACCAGACTGAACCGGTTTAAACCGGATAAAACCGGATTGAACCGGTTTAATACGGTTTCAACCGGATAGAACTGGTTTAAACCGGATAAAACCTGATTGAACCGGTTTAAACTGGTTTCAACCGGATAGAACCGGATAGAACCGGTTTAAAATGGATAAAACCGGATTGAACCGGCTTAAACCGGTTTAAATCAGATAAAACCGGATTGAACTGGGTTAAACCGGATAAAACTGGATTGAACCGGCTTAAACCGGTTTAAACCGGATAAAACCGGAATGAACTGGTTTAAACCGGTTTAAAACGGATAGAACCCGATAGAAAGAGTTTAAACCGGATAAAACCGGATTGAACTGGATTAAACCGGTTTAAAACGGATAAAACCGGTTTAAACCGGATAAAACCAAATTGAACCATTTTAAACCGGATAAAACCAGACTGAACCGGTTTAAACCGGTTTAAACCGGATAAAACCAGACTGAACCGATTTAAACCGGATAAAACCGGATTGAACCGGTTTAATACGGTTTCAACCGGATAGAACTGGTTTAAATCGGATAAAACCTGATTGAACCGGTTTAAACCGGTTTCAAATGTATAGAACCGGATAGAACCGGTTTAAACCGGATAAAACAGGATTGAACTGGTTTAAAGCGGATAAAGCCGGACTGAACCGGTTTAAACCGGTTTCAACCGGGTAAAACGAGATTGAACCGGTTTAAACCGGATAAATCCGGAATGAACTGGTTTAAACCGGAAAAAACTGGATTGAACCGGTTTAAACCGTTTTAAATCGGATAAATCCGGAATGAACTGGTTTAAACCGGTTTAAACTGGATAGAACTGCATAGAACCGATTTAAACCGGATAAAACCGGATTGAACCGGTTCAAACCGGATAATACCGGAATGAACCGGTTTAAACCGGATAAGAACGGATTGAAGCGGTTTAAACTGGTTTAAATCTGATAAAACCGGATCGATCCGGCTTAAACTGGTTTAAACCGGATAAAACTGGTTTAAACTGGATAAAACCGATTGAACCGGTTTAAACCATTTTAAACTGGATAAAACCAGATTGAACCGGTTTAAACTGGATAAAAACGGATAGAACCGGTTTAAACCGGTTTAAACCAGATTGAACTGGATAGAATCGGTTTAAACCGGATAAAACCGGATTGAACAGGTTTAAACCGGATAAAAACGGATTGAACAGGTTTAAACCGGATAAAAACGGATTGAACCGGTTTAAACCGGCTTAACCGGATAAAACCGGATTGAACCGGATCAAACCGGTTTAAACCGGTTAGAACAGGTTTAAACCGGATAAAATCGGATTGAACCGGTTTAAACAGGATAAAACCGGATAGAACCGGTTCTAACCGGCATAAACCGGATTGAACTGGGTAGAACCAGTTTAAACGAGATAAAACCGGATTGAACTGGTTTAAACCGGTTTAAACAGGATAGAACTGGATAGAACCGGTTTAAACTGGATAAAACCGGATTGAACCAGTTTAAAGTGGTTTAAACCGGATAAAACCAGATTGAACCGGTCTGAAACCGGATAAAACCGGATAGAACCTGTTTAAACCGGATAAAACTATATTGAACCGGTTTAAACCGGTTTAAACAGGATAGAACCGGTTTAAACTGGATAAAACCGGATTGAACCGGTTTAAACCCGTTTAAACCAGATAAAACCGGATTGAACCGTTTTAAACCGGCTCAAATCGGATAAAAACGGATTGAAGCGGTTTAAACTGGTTTAAACCGGATAAAACCAGATAGAACCGGGTTAAACCGGTTTAAATCGGATAAAACCGGATTGACCCGGTTTCAACCGGTTTAAACTGGATAAAAACGGATTGAACCGGTTTAAAACGGTTTAAACCGGATAAAAACGGTTTAAACCGGATAAAACCAAATTGAACCAGTTTAAACCGGATAAAACCAGATTGAACCGGTTTAAACCAGATAAAACCGGATTGAACCATTTTAAACCGGTTTAAAACAAATAGAACCGGATAGAACCGGTTTAAACCGGATAAGACCTGATTGAAACGGTTTGAACCGGTTTAAACCGGATAAAACCGGATTGAACCAGTTTAAACTGGTTTCAACCGGATAGAACCGGATAGAACCTGTTTAAACTGTATAAAACCGGATTGAACCGGCTTAAACCGGTTTAAACCGGATAAAACCGGATTGAACCGGTTCAAACCGGTTTAAACCGGATAAAACCGGAATGAACTGGTTTAAACCGGTTTAAAACGGATAGAACCGGATAGAAACGGTATAAACTGGATAAAACCGGATTGAACCGGTGTAAACCGATTAAAACAGGATAAAAACGGATTGAAAGGGTTTAAACCGGTATAAACTGGATAAAACCGGAATGAACCTGCTTAAACGGGTCTAAACCGGATAAAACGCGATTGAACAGGCTTAAACTGGTATAAAGAGCATAGAACCGGTTTAAACCGGATAAAACTGTATTGAACCGGTTTAAACCGGTTTAAAACGGATAAAACCAGACTGAACCGGTTTAAAGCGGATAAAACCGGATTGAACCGGTTTAAACCGGTTTCAACTGTATAGAACCGGTTAGAACCGGTTTAAACCGGATAAAACAGGATTGAACTGGTTTAAACCGAATAAAACAGGATTGAACAGGTTTAAACTGGTTCAAACCGGATAGAACCGGTTTAAACTGGATAAAACCGGATTGAACCGGCTTAAACCGGTTTAAACCGGATAAAACCGGATTGAACCGGTTCAAACCGGTTTAAAACGGATTGAACCGGCTCAAACCGGTTTAAACCGGATAAAACCGGAGTGAACTGGATTAAACCGGTATAAACCGGATAAAACCGATTTAAACCGGATAAAACCAAATAGAACCATTTTTAACCGGATAAAACCAGATTGAACCGGTTTAAAATGGATAAAACCGGATTGAACCAGTTTAAACCAGTTTAAACCAGATAGAAATGGATAGAACTGGTTTAAACCGGATAAAACCGGATTGAACCGGTTTGAACTGGTCTAAACCGGATAAAACCGGATTGAACTGGTTTCAACCGGTTTAAACCGGATAAAACAAGATTGAACCAGTTTAAACCGGATAAAACCGGATTGAACCAGCTTAAACTGGTTTAAACTGGATAAAACTGGATTGAACCGGTTTAAACCGGTTTAAAACGGATAAAACCAGATTGAACCGGTTTAAAATGGATAAAACCGGATTGAACCAGTTTAAACCGGTTTAAACCAGATAGAAACGGATAGAACCAGCTTAACCCGGTTTAAACCGGATAAAACTGGATTGAACCGGTTTAAACCGGATAAAACCGGATTGAACCGGTTTAAACCGGATAAAACCGGATTGAACCGGTTTAAACCGGTTTCAAATGTATAGAACCGGATAGAACCGGTTTAAACCGGATAAAACAGGATTGAACTGGTTTAAACAGGATAAAACAGGATTGAACCGGTTTAAACTGGCTTCAACCGGATAGAAACGGATAGAGCCTGTTTAAACTGGATAAAACCGGATTGAACCGGTTCAAACCGGTTTAAACCGGATAGAACCAGTTTAAACCCGTTTAAACCGGATAAAACCGAATTGAACCAGTTTAAACCATTTTAAACCGGATAAAACCGGATTGAACCAGCTTAACCCGGTTTAAACCGGATAAAACTGGATTGAACCGGTTTAAACCGGATAAAACCGGATTGATCCGGTTTAAACCGGTTTAAACAGGATAAAACAGGATTGAACTGGTTTATACCGGTTTAAACCGGATAAAACCGGATTGAACAGGATTAAACCGGTTTAAAACGGATAAAACCGGTTTAAAACGGATAAAACCAAATTGAACCAGTTTAATCCGGATAAAACCAGATTGAACCGGTTTAAAACGGATAAAACCGGATTGAACCGGTTTAAACCTGTTTAAACCAGATCAAAACCGATTGAACCGGTTTAAACCGGTTTAAACCAGATAAAACCGGTATGAACAGGCTTAAACCGGTTTAAACCGGATAGAACCGGTTTAAACCCGTTTAAAACGGATAAAACAGGATTGAACCGGTTTAAACCGGTTTAAACCGGATAAAACCGGCAGAAACCGGTTTAAACCGGATAGAACCGGTTTAAACCCATTTAAACCGGATAAAACCGGATTGAACCGGTTTAAACCGGTTTAAACCGGATAAAACCGGATTGAACCAGCTTAAACCGGTTTAAACCGGATAAAACTGGATTGAACCGGTTTAAACTGGATAAAATTGGATTGATCCCGTTTAAACCGTTTTAAACAGGATAAAACCGGATTGAACAGTTTTATACCGGTTTAAACCGGATAAAACCGGTTTAAACGGGATAAAATCAAAATTGAACCAGTTTAAACCGGATAATACCAGATTGAACCGGTTTAAGCCGGATAAAACCGGACTGAACCGGTTTAAATCGGTTTAAACCGTATAAAACCGGATTGAACTGGATTAAACCGGTTTAAACTGGATACACCGGATTGAATGGGTTAAAACCGGTTTAAACCGGATAAAACCAGATTGAACCGGTTTAAACCGGATTGAACCGGATTAAACCGGTTTCAACTGGATACACCGGATTGAATGGGTTAAAACCGGTTTAAACCGGATAAAACCAGATTGAATCGGTTTAAACCGGTTCAAACCGGATAAAACCAGATTGAAACGGTTTAAACCGGATTGAACCGGCTTCAACCAGATAAAACCGGAATGAACTGGTTTAAACCGGTTTAAACCGGAAAAAACGGATTGAACCGTTTTAAAGCGGATAAAACCGGATTGAAATGGTTTAAACCTGTTTAAACCAGATAAAAACCGATAGAACCGGTTTAAACCGGTTTAAACCAGATAAAACCGGTATGAACCGGCTTAAACTGGTTTAAACTGGATAGAACTGGTTTAAACCGTTATCCGGTTTAAACCGGATAAAAGTGGCATGAACCGGCTCAAACCGGTTTAAACCGGATAGAACCAGTTTAAACCGGTTTAAACCGGATAAAACCGGATTGAACCGGTTTAAACCGGTTTAAACCGGATAAAACCGGATTGAACCAGCTTAAACCGGTTTAAACAGGATACAACCGGATTGAAATGGTTTATACCGGTTTAAACCGGATAAAACCGGTTTAAACGGGATAAAACCAAATTGAACCAGTTTAAACTGGATAATACCAGACTGAACCGGTTTAAGCCGGATTAAACCGGACTGAACCGGTTTAAATCAGTTTAAACCGTATAAAATCGGATTAAACCGGTTTAAACTGGATAAACCGGATTGAATCGGTTAAAACCGGTTTAAACCGGATAAAACCGGATAGAACCGGTATAAACCGGATAGAACCCGATTGAACCAGTTTAAACCGGATAAAACCGGATTGATCCGGTTTAAACCGGTTTAAACCGGATAAAACCGGATTGAACGGGTTTAAACTGGTTTAAACCAGATAGAACCGGATAGAACCGGTTTAAACCGGATAGAACCGGATAGAACCGGTTTAAACCGGATAAAACCGGATTGAACGGGTTTAAACCGGTTTAAAGCGGATAAAACCGGATTGAACCGGTTAAAACCGGATCAAACCGGATTGAACCGGTTGAAACCTGTTTCAACCGGATAGAACCGGATAGAACCGGTTTAAACTGGATAAAACCGGATTGAACTGTTTTAACCGGTTAAAACAGGATAGAACAGGATAGAACCGGTTTAAACCGATTTAAACAGGATAGAACCGGATAGAACCGGTTTAAACGAGATAAAACCAGATTGAACCATTTTAAACCGGATAAAACCGGATTGAACCGGTTCAAACTGGTTGAACCCGGATAAAACCGGATTAAACCGTTTTAAAGCGGTTTAAACCAGATAAAACCAGATTGAACCAGTTTAAGCCGATTAAAACCGGATTGAACTGGTTTAAACCAGTCTACACCGGATAAAACCGGTTTAAACTGGATAAAAGCAGATTGAACCGGTTTAAACCAGACAAAACCGGATTGAACTGGTTCAACCGGGTTTAAACCGGATAAAACCGGAGTGAACTGGTTTAAACCGGATAAAACAGGATTGAACCGGTTGAAACCGGATAAAACCGGATCGAACCGTTTCATACCGGTTTAAACCAGATGTAAACGGAATGAACCAGTTTAAACCGGATAAAACCGGACTGAACCGGTTTAACCCGGATAAAACCGGATTGAACCGTTTCAAACCGGTTTTAACCAGATAAAAACGGAATGAACCGGTTTAAACCGGATAAAACCGGATTGAACCGGTTTAAACCGGATAAAACCGGATTGAACCGGTTTAAACCGGTTTCAAATGTATAGAACCGGATAGAACCGGTTTAAACCGGATAAAACAGGATTGAACTGGTTTAAACAGGATAAAACAGGATTGAACTGGTTTAAACTGGCTTCAACCGGATAGAAACGGATAGAGCCTGTTTAAACTGGATAAACCCGGATTGAACCGGATTAAACCGGTTTAAACTGGATAAACCGGGTTGAATCGGTTAAAACCGGTTTAAACCGGATAAAACCGGATAGAACTGGTATAAACCGGATAAAAACGGATTGAACCAGTTTAAACCGGATAAAACCGGATTGATCCGGTTTGAACCAGTTTAAACCGGATAAAACCGGATTGAACCGGTTTAAACCGGTTTAAACCAGATAGAACCGGATAGAACCGGTTTAAAACGGGTAGAACCGGTTCAAACCGGTTTGAACCGGATAAAACCGGAATGAACTGGTTTAAACCGGTTTAAAACGGATAGAACCGGATAGAAACGGTTTAAACCGGATAAAACCGGATCGAACCGGTGGAAACCGTTTGAAACCGGATAAAAATGGATTGAAAGGGTTTAAACCGGTTTAAACTGGATTAAACTGGAATGAACAGGCTTAAATAGGTCTATACTGGATAAAACTCGATTGAACAGGCTTAAACTGGTATAAAAAGCATAGAACCAGTTTAAACCGGATAAAACCGGATTGAACTGGTTTAAACCGGTTTAAACCGGATAAAACCAGACTGAACCAGTTTAAACCGGATAAAACCGGATTGAACCGGTTTAATACGGTTTCAACCGGATAGAACTGGTTTAAACCGGATAAAACCTGATTGAACCGGTTTAAACTGGTTTCAACCGGATAGAACCGGATAGAACCGGTTTAAAATGGATAAAACCGGATTGAACCGGCTTAAACCGGTTTAAATCAGATAAAACCGGATTGAACCGTTTCAAACCAGTTTAAACCGGATAAAACCAGATTGAACTGGGTTAAACCGGATAAAACTGGATTGAACCGGCTTAAACCGGTTTAAACCGGATAAAACCAAATTGAACCATTTTAAACCGGATAAAACCAGACTGAACCGGTTTAAACCGGTTTAAACTGGATAAAACCAGACTGAACCGATTTAAACCGGATAAAACCGGATTGAACCGGTTTAATACGGTTTCAACCGGATAGAACTGGTTTAAATCGGATAAAACCTGATTGAACCGGTTTAAACCGGTTTCAAATGTATAGAACCGGATAGAACCGGTTTAAACCGGATAAAACAGGATTGAACTGGTTTAAAGCGGATAAAGCCGGACTGAACCGGTTTAAACCGGTTTCAACCGGGTAAAACGAGATTGAACCGGTTTAAACCGGATAAATCCGGAATGAACTGGTTTAAACCGGAAAAAACTGGATTGAACCGGTTTAAACCGTTTTAAATCGGATAAATCCGGAATGAACTGGTTTAAACCGGTTTAAACTGGATAGAACTGCATAGAACCGATTTAAACCGGATAAAACCGGATTGAACCGGTTCAAACCGGATAATACCGGAATGAACCGGTTTAAACCGGATAAGAACGGATTGAAGCGGTTTAAACTGGTTTAAATCTGATAAAACCGGATCGATCCGGCTTAAACTGGTTTAAACCGGATAAAACTGGTTTAAACTGGATAAAACCGATTGAACCGGTTTAAACCGTTTTAAACTGGATAAAACCAGATTGAACCGGTTTAAACTGGATAAAAACGGATAGAACCGGTTTAAACCGGTTTAAACCAGATTGAACTGGATAGAATCGGTTTAAACCGGATAAAACCGGATTGAACAGGTTTAAACCGGATAAAAACGGATTGAACAGGTTTAAACCGGATAAAAACGGATTGAACCGGTTTAAACCGGCTTAACCGGATAAAACCGGATTGAACCGGATCAAACCGGTTTAAACCGGTTAGAACAGGTTTAAACCGGATAAAATCGGATTGAACCGGTTTAAACAGGATAAAACCGGATAGAACCGGTTCTAACTGGCATAAACCGGATTGAACTGGGTAGAACCGGTTTAAACGAGATAAAACCGGATTGAACTGGTTTAAACCGGTTTAAACAGGATAGAACTGGATAGAACCGGTTTAAACCGGATAAAACCGGATTGAACCAGTTTAAAGTGGTTTAAACCGGATAAAACCAGATTGAACCGGTCTGAAACCGGATAAAACCGGATAGAACCTGTTTAAACCGGATAAAACTATATTGAACCGGTTTAAACCGGTTTAAACAGGATACAACCGGTTTAAACTGGATAAAACCGGATTGAACCGGTTTAAACCCGTTTAAACCAGATAAAACCGGATTGAACAGTTTTAAACCGGCTCAAATCGGATAAAAACGGATTGAAGCGGTTTAAACTGGTTTAAACCGGATAAAACCAGATAGAACCGGGTTAAACCGGTTTAAATCGGATAAAACCGGATTGACCCGGTTTCAACCGGTTTAAACTGGATAAAAACGGATTGAACCGGTTTAAAATGGATAAAACCAGACTGAACCAGTTTAAACCGGTTTAAACCGGATAAAACAGGATTGAACCGGTTTAAACCGGTTTCAACTGTATAGAACCGGATAGAACTGGTTTAAACTGGATAAAACCGGATTGAACCAGCTTAAACAGGTTTAAACCGGATAAAACCGGATTGAACCGGTTCAAAACGTTTTAAAACGGATAAAACCAGAGTGAACTGGTTTAAACCGGATAAAACCGGATCGAACCGGTTTAAACCGGATAAAACCGGATTGAACCGGATTAAACCGGTTTAAACCGGATAAAACCAGATTGAACCGGTTTAAACCGGATAAAAACGGATGGAACCGGCCAAAACCGGTTTAAACCGGATAAAATTGGATTGAACCCGTTTAAACCGGTTTAAACCGTATAAAACTGGATTGAACCGGTTCAAACCGGTTTAAACCGGATAAAACCAAATTGAACCACTTTAAACCGGATAAAACCGGATTGAACCGGTTTAAAATGGATAAAACCAGACTGAACCAGTTTAAACCGGTTTAAACCGGATAAAACAGGATTGAACCGGTTTAAACCGGTTTCAACTGTATAGAACCGGATAGAACTGGTTTAAACCGGATAAAACAGGATTGAACTGGTTTAAACCGGATAAAACCGGATTGAACCGGTTTAAACTGGTTTCAACCGGATAGAACCGGATAGAACCGGTTTAAAAAGGATAAAACCGGATTGAACCGGCTTAAACCGGTTTAAACCAGATAAAACCGGATTGAACCGGTTTAAACTGGATAAAACCGGATTGAACCGGCTTAAACCGGTTTAAACTGGATAAAACCGGATTGAACCGGATTGAACCGGTTCAAACCGGTTTAAACCGGATAAAACCAGAATGAACTGGTTTAAACCGGTTTAAAACGGATAGAACCGGATAGAAACGGTTTAAACCGGATAAAACCGGATTGAACTGGATTAAACCGGTTTAAAACGGATAAAACAAGATTGAACCAGTTTAAACCGGATAAAACCGGATTGAACCAGTTTAAACCAGTTTAAACCAGATAGAAATGGATAGAACTGGTTTACACCGGATAAAACCGGATTGAACCGGTTTGAACTGGTCTAAAACGGATAAAACCGGATTGAACTGGTTTCAACCGCTTTAAACTGGATAAAACAAGATTGAACCAGTTTAAACCGGATAAAACCGGATTGAACCAGCTTAAACCGGTTTTAACCGGATAAAACTGGATTGAACCGGTTTAAACCGGTTTAAACCGGATAAAACCGGATAGAACCGGTTCAAACCGGTTTAAACCGGATAAAACCGGATTGAACCAGTTCAAACCGGATAAAACCGGATTGAAGCGGTTTAAACCGGTTCAAACCGGATAAAACCAGATTGAAACGGTTTAAACCGGATTGAACCGGCTTAAACCGGACAAAACCGGAATGAACTGGTTTAAACCGGTTTAAACCGGAAAAAACGGATTGAACCGTTTTAAAGTGGATAAAACCGGATTGAACCGGTTTAAACCTGTTTAAACCAGATAAAAACCGATTGAACCGGTTTAAACCGGTTTAAACCGGATAAAACCGATTGAACCGGTTTAAATCGTTTTAAACCGGATAAAACCAGATTGAACCGGTTTAAACCGGATAAAAACGGATAGAACCAGTTTAAACCGGTTTAAACCAGATTGAACCGGATAGAACCGGTTTAAACCGGATAAAACCGGATTGAACCAGTTTAAACCGGTTTAAACCGTTTCAAAACGGATGAAACCGGAGTGAACCGGTTTAAACCGTATAAAACCGGATTGAACTGGTTTAAACCGGTCTCCACCGGATAGAACCAGAGAGAACCGGTTTAAACTGGATAAAAGCGGATTGAACCGGTTTAAGCCGGTTAATACCGGAGAAAACCGGATGGAACCGGTTTAAACCGGTTTAAACCGGAGAAAACCGATTGAACCGGTTGAAACTGGTTGAAACCGGATATAAACGGATTGAAGCAGTTTAAACCGGTTTAAAAGTGATAAAACCGGAATGAACCGACCTAAACCGGTTTAAACCGGATAGCGGTTTAAACCGGATAAAACCGGATTGAACTGGCTTAAACTGGTTTAAACCGGATAGTACCGGTTTAAACTGGATAAAACCGATTGAACCGGTTTAAACCGGTTTAACCCGGATAAAACCGGATTGAACCGGTTTTAACCTGATAAAACCGGATTGAACTGGTTTAAACCGGTTTCAACCGGATAGAACCGGATAGAACCGGTTTAAACTGGATAAAACCGGATTGAACCAGCTTAAACAGGTTTAAACCGGATAAAACCGGATTGAACCGGTTCAAAACGTTTTAAAACGGATAAAACCAGAGTGAACTGGTTTAAACCGGATAAAACCGGATTGAACCGGTTTAAACCGGATAAAACCGGATTGAACCGGATTAAACCGGTTTAAACCGGATAAAACCAGATTGAACCGGTTTAAACCGGATAAAAACGGATGGAACCGGCCAAAACCGGTTTAAACCGGATAAAATTGGATTGAACCCGTTTAAACCGGTTTAAACCGTATAAAACTGGATTGAACCGGTTCAAACCGGTTTAAACCGGATAAAACCAAATTGAACCAGTTTAAACCGCATAAAACCGGATTGAACCGGTTTAAAATGGATAAAACCAGACTGAACCAGTTTAAACCGGTTTAAACCGGATAAAACAGGATTGAACCGGTTTAAACCGGTTTCAACTGTATAGAACCGGATAGAACTGGTTTAAACCGGATAAAACAGGATTGAACTGGTTTAAACCGGATAAAACCGGATTGAACCGGTTTAAACTGGTTTCAACCGGATAGAACCGGATAGAACCGGTTTAAAAAGGATAAAACCGGATTGAACCGGCTTAAACCGGTTTAAACCAGATAAAACCGGATTGAACCGGTTTAAACTGGATAAAACCGGATTGAACCGGCTTAAACCGGTTTAAACTGGATAAAACCGGATTGAACCGGATTGAACCGGTTCAAACCGGTTTAAACCGGATAAAACCAGAATGAACTGGTTTAAACCGGTTTAAAACGGATAGAACCGGATAGAAACGGTTTAAACCGGATAAAACCGGATTGAACTGGATTAAACCGGTTTAAAACGGATAAAACAAGATTGAACCAGTTTAAACCGGATAAAACCGGATTGAACCAGTTTAAACCAGTTTAAACCAGATAGAAATGGATAGAACTGGTTTACACCGGATAAAACCGGATTGAACCGGTTTGAACTGGTCTAAAACGGATAAAACCGGATTGAACTGGTTTCAACCGCTTTAAACTGGATAAAACAAGATTGAACCAGTTTAAACCGGATAAAACCGGATTGAACCAGCTTAAACCGGTTTTAACCGGATAAAACTGGATTGAACCGGTTTAAACCGGTTTAAACCGGATAAAACCGGATAGAACCGGTTCAAACCGGTTTAAACCGGATAAAACCGGATTGAACCGGTTCAAACCGGATAAAACCGGATTGAAGCGGTTTAAACCGGTTCAAACCGGATAAAACCAGATTGAAACGGTTTAAACCGGATTGAACCGGCTTAAACCGGACAAAACCGGAATGAACTGGTTTAAACCGGTTTAAACCGGAAAAAACGGATTGAACCGTTTTAAAGTGGATAAAACCGGATTGAACCGGTTTAAACCTGTTTAAACCAGATAAAAACCGATTGAACCGGTTTAAACCGGTTTAAACCGGATAAAACCGGTATGAACCGGCTTAAACCGGTTTAAACTGGATAGAACCGGTTTAATCTGGTATTCGGTTTAAACCGGATAAAACCGTCATGAACCGGCTCAAACCGGTTTAAACCGGATAGAACCGGTTTAAACCCGTTTAAACCGGATAGAACCGGTTTAAACCCGTTTAAACAGGATACAACCGGATTGAAATGGTTTATACCGGTTTAAACCGGATAAAACCGGTTTAAACGGGATAAAACCAAATTGAACCAGTTTAAACTGGATAATACCAGACTGAACCGGTTTAAGCCGGATTAAACCGGACTGAACCGGTTTAAATCGGTTTAAACCGTATAAAACCGGATTAAACCGGTTTAAACTGGATAAACCGGATTGAATCGGTTAAAACCGGTTTAAACCGGATAAAACCGGATAGAACCGGTATAAACCGGATAGAACCCGATTGAACCAGTTTAAACCGGATAAAACCGGATTGATCCGTTTTAAACCGGTTTAAACCGGATAAAACCGGATTGAACCGGTTTAAACCGGTTTAAAACAGATAGAACCGGATAGAACCGGTTTAAACCGGATAGAACCGGATAGAACCGGTTTAAACCGGATAAAACCGGATTGAACGGGTTTAAACCGGTTTAAAGCGGATAAAACCGGATTGAACCGGTTAAAACCGGATCAAACCGGATTGAACCGGTTGAAACCTGTTTCAACCGGATAGAACCGGATAGAACCGGTTTAAACTGGATAAAACCGGATTGAACTGTTTTAACCGGTTAAAACAGGATAGAACAGGATAGAACCGGTTTAAACCGATTTAAACAGGATAGAACCGGATAGAACCGGTTTAAACCAGATAAAACCGGATTGAACCGTTTTAAACCGGATAAAACCGGATTGAACCGGTTCAAACTGGTTGAAACCGGATAAAACCGGATTAAACCGTTTTAAAGCGGTTTAAACCAGATAAAACCAGATTGAACCGGTTTAAGCCGATTAAAACCGGATTGAACTGGTTTAAACCAGTCTAAACCGGATAAAACCGGTTTAAACTGGATAAAAGCAGATTGAACCGGTTTAAACCAGACAAAACCGGATTGAACTGGTTCAACCGGGTTTAAACCGGATAAAACCGGAGTGAACTGGTTTAAACCGGATAAAACAGGATTGAACCGGTTGAAACCGGATAAAACCGGATCGAACCGTTTCATACCGGTTTAAACCAGATGTAAACGGAATGAACCAGTTTAAACCGGATAAAACCGGACTGAACCGGTTTAACCCGGATAAAACCGGATTGAACCGTTTCAAACAGGTTTTAACCAGATAAAAACGGAATAAACCGGTTTAAACTGGATAAAACCGGATTGAACCGGTTTAAACCGGATAAAACCGTATTGAACCGGTTTAAACCGGTTTCAAATGTATAGAACCGGATAGAACCGGTTTAAAACGGATAAAACAGGATTGAACTGGTTTAAACAGGATAAAACAGGATTGAACTGGTTTAAACTGGCTTCAACCGGATAGAAACGGATAGAGCCTGTTTAAACTGGATAAACCCGGATTGAACCGGCTTAAACCGGTTTAAACTGGATAAAACCGGATTGAACCGGTTCAAACCGGTTTAAACCGGATAGAACCAGTTTAAACCCGTTTAAACCGGATAAAACCGGATTGAACCGGTTTAAACCGTTTTAAACCGGATAAAACCGGATTGAACCAGCTTAACCCGGTTTAAACCGGATAAAACTGGATAGAACCGGTTTAAACCGGATAAAACCGGATTGATCCGGTTTAAACCGGTTTAAACAGGATAAAACAGGATTGAACTGGTTTATACCGGTTTAAACCGGATAAAACCGGTTTAAACGGGATAAAACCAAATTGAACCAGTTTAAACTGGATAATACCAGACTGAACCGGTTTAAGCCGGATAAAACCGGACTGAACCGGTTTAAATCGGTTTAAACCGTATAAAACCGGATTGAACTGGATTAAACCGGTTTAAACTGGATAAACCGGGTTGAATCGGTTAAAACCGGTTTAAACCGGATAAAACCGGATAGAACTGGTATAAACCGGATAAAAACGGATTGAACCAGTTTAAACCGGATAAAACCGGATTGATCCGGTTTAAACCGGTTTAAACCGGATAAAACCGGATTGAACCGGTTTAAACCGGTTTAAACCAGATAGAACCGGATAGAACCGGTTTAAAACGGGTAGAACCGGTTCAAACCGGTTTAAACCGGATAAAACCGGAATGAACTGGTTTAAACCGGTTTAAAACGGATAGAACCGGATAGAAACGGTTTAAACCGGATAAAACCGGATCGAACCGGTGGAAACCGTTTGAAACCGGATAAAAATGGATTGAAAGGGTTTAAACCGGTTTAAACTGGATTAAACTGGAATGAACAGGCTTAAACAGGTCTATACTGGATAAAACTCGATTGAACAGGCTTAAACTGGTATAAAAAGCATAGAACCGGTTTAAACCGGATAAAACCGGATTGAACTGGTTTAAACCGGTTTAAACCGGATAAAACCAGACTGAACCGGTTTAAACCGGATAAAACCGGATTGAACCGGTTTAATACGGTTTCAACCGGATAGAACTGGTTTAAACCGGATAAAACCTGATTGAACCGGTTTAAACTGGTTTCAACCGGATAGAACCGGATAGAACCGGTTTAAAATGGATAAAACCGGATTGAACCGGCTTAAACTGGTTTAAATCAGATAAAACCGGATTGAACCGTTTCAAACCGGTTTAAACCGGATAAAACCAGATTGAACTGGGTTAAACCGGATAAAACTGGATTGAACCGGCTTAAACCGGTTTAAACCGGATAAAACCGGATTTAACCGGTTCAAACCGGTTTAAACCGGATAAAACCGGAATGAACAGGTTTAAACCGGTTTAAAACGGATAGAACCGTATAGAAACAGTTTAAACCGGATAAAACCGGATTGAACTGGATTAAACCGGTTTAAAACGGATAAAACCGGTTTAAACCGGATAAAACCAAATTGAACCATTTTAAACCGGATAAAACCAGACTGAACCGGTTTAAACCGGTTTAAACCGGATAAAACCAGACTGAACCGGTTTAAACCGGATAAAACCGGATTGAACCGGTTTAATACGGTTTCAACCGGATAGAACTGGTTTAAATCGGATAAAACCTGATTGAACCGGTTTAAACCGGTTTCAAATGTATAGAACCGGATAGAACCGGTTTAAACCGGATAAAATAGGATTGAACTGGTTTAAACAGGATAAAGCCGGATTGAACCGGTTTAAACCGGTTTCAACCGGGTAAAACGAGATTGAACCGGTTTAAACCGGATAAATCCGGAATGAACTGGTTTAAACCGGAAAAAACTGGATTGAACCGGATTAAACCGTTTTAAATCGGATAAATCCGGAATGAACTGGTTTAAACCGGTTTCAACCGGATAGAACCGGATAGAACCGGTTTAAACTGGATAAAACCGGATTGAACCGGCTTAAACCAGTTCAAACCGGATAAAACCTGATTGAACCGGTTCAAAACGGATAATACCGGAATGAACCTTTTTAAACCGGATAAAACCGGAATGAACAGGTTTAAACCGGATAAAGCCGGATTGAACCGGTTTAAACCGGTTTCAACCGGGTAAAACGAGATTGAACCAGTTTAAACCGGATAAATCCGGAATGAACTGGTTTAAACCGGTTTAAAATGGATAGAACCGGATTAAACCGGTTTAAACCGGATAAAACCAAATTGAACCGGTTTAAACCGGAAAAAACTAGATTGAACCGGTTTAAACCGGTTCAAATCGGATAAATCCGGAATGAACTCGTTTAAACCGGTTTAAACTGGATAGAACTGCATAGAACCGATTTAAAGCGGATAAAACCGGATTGAACCGGTTCAAACCGGATAATACCGGAATGAACCGGTTTAAACCGGATAAAAACGGATTGAAGCGGTTTAAACCGGTTTAAATCTGATAAAACCAGATCGATCCGGATTAAACTGGTTCAAACCGGATAGAACCGGTTTAAACTGGATAAAACCGATTGAACCGGTTTAAATCGTTTTAAACCGGATAAAACCAGATTGAACCGGTTTAAACCGGATAAAAACGGATAGAACCAGTTTAAACCGGTTTAAACCAGATTGAACCGGATAGAACCGGTTTAAACCGGATAAAACCGGATTGAACCGGTTTAAACCGGTTTAAACCGGTTCAAAACGGATGAAACCGGAGTGAACCGGTTTAAACCGTATAAAACCGGATTGAACTGGTTTAAACCGGTCTCCACCGGATAGAACCAGATAGAACCGGTTTAAACTGGATAAAAGCGGATTGAACCGGTTTAAGCCGGTTAATACCGGAGAAAACCGGATGGAACCGGTTTAAACCGGTTTAAACCGGAGAAAACCGATTGAACCGGTTGAAACTGGTTGAAACCGGATATAAACGGATTGAAGCAGTTTAAACCGGTTTAAAAGTGATAAAACCGGAATGAACCGACCTAAACCGGTTTAAACCGGATAGCGGTTTAAACCGGATAAAACCGGATTGAACTGGCTTAAACTGGTTTAAACCGGATAGTACCGGTTTAAACTGGATAAAACCGATTGAACCGGTTTAAACCGGTTTAACCCGGATAAAACCGGATTGAACCGGTTTTAACCTGATAAAACCGGATTGAACTGGTTTAAACCGGTTTCAACCGGATAGAACCGGATAGAACCGGTTTAAACTGGATAAAACCGGATTGAACCAGCTTAAACAGGTTTAAACCGGATAAAACCGGATTGAACCGGTTCAAACCGTTTTAAAACGGATAAAACCAGAGTGAACTGGTTTAAACCGGATAAAACCGGATTGAACCGGTTTAAACCGGATAAAACCGGATTGAACCGGATTAAACCGGTTTAAACCGGATAAAACCAGATTGAACCGGTTTAAACCGGATAAAAACGGATGGAACCGGCCCAAACCGGTTTAAACCGGATAAAATTGGATTGAACCCGTTTAAACCGGTTTAAACCGGATAAAACCGGATTGAACCGGTTCAAACCGGTTTAAACCGGATAAAACCAAATTGAACCAGTTTAAACCGGATAAAACCGGATTGAACCGGTTTAAAATGGATAAAACCAGACTGAACCAGTTTAAACCGGTTTAAACCGGATAAAACAGGATTGAACCGGTTTAAACCGGTTTCAACTGTATAGAACCGGATAGAACTGGTTTAAACCGGATAAAACAGGATTGAACTGGTTTAAACCGGATAAAACCGGATTGAACCGGTTTAAACTGGTTTCAACCGGATAGAACCGGATAGAACCGGTTTAAAAAGGATAAAACCGGATTGAACCGGCTTAAACCGGTTTAAACCAGATAAAACCGGATTGAACCGGTTTAAACTGGATAAAACCGGATTGAACCGGCTTAAACCGGTTTAAAATGGATAAAACCGGATTGAACCGGTTCAAACCGGTTTAAACCGGATAAAACCAGATTGAACTGGATTAAACCGGTTTAAAACGGATAAAACAAGATTGAACCAGTTTAAACCGGATAAAACCGGATTGAACCAGTTTAAACCAGTTTAAACCAGATAGAAATGGATAGAACTGGTTTACACCGGATAAAACCGGATTGAACCGGTTTGAACCGGTCTAAAACGGATAAAACCGGATTGAACTGGTTTCAACCGCTTTAAACTGGATAAAACAAGATTGAACCAGTTTCAACCGGATAAAACCGGATTGAACCAGCTTAAACCGGTTTTAACCGGATAAAACTGGATTGAACCGGTTTAAACCGGTTTAAACCGGATAAAACCGGATAGAACCGGTTCAAACCGGTTTAAACCGGATAAAACCGGATTGAACCGGTTCAAACCGGATAAAACCGGATTGAAGCGGTTTAAACCGGTTCAAACCGGATAAAACCAGATTGAAACGGTTTAAACCGGATTGAACCGGCTTAAACCGGACAAAACCGGAATGAACTGGTTTAAACCGGATTAAACCGGAAAAAAAGGATTGAACCGTTTTAAAGTGGATAAAACCGGATTGAACCGGTTTAAACCTGTTTAAACCAGATAAAAACCGATTGAACCGGTTTAAACCGGTTTAAACCGGATAAAACCGGTATGAACCGGCTTAAACCGGTTTAAACTGGATAGAACCGGTTTAATCTGGTATTCGGTGTAAACCGGATAAAACCGGCATGAACCGGCTCAAACCGGTTTAAACCGGATAGAACCGGTTTAAACCCGTTTAAACCGGATAGAACCGGTTTAAACCCGTTTAAACAGGATACAACCGGATTGAAATGGTTTATACCGGTTTAAACCGGATAAAACCGGTTTAAACGGGATAAAACCAAATTGAACCAGTTTAAACTGGATAATACCAGACTGAACCGGTTTAAGCCGGATTAAACCGGACTGAACCGGTTTAAATCGGTTTAAACCGTATAAAACCGGATTAAACTGGTTTAAACTGGATAAACTGGATTGAATCGGTTAAAACCGGTTTAAACCGGATAAAACCGGATAGAACCGGTATAAACCGGATAGAACCCGATTGAACCAGTTTAAACCGGATAAAACCGGATTGATCCGGTTTAAACCGGTTTAAACCGGATAAAACCGGATTGAACCGGTTTAAACCAGATAGAACCGGATAGAACCGGTTTAAACCGGATAGAACCGGATAGAACCGGTTTAAACCGGATAAAACCGGATTGAACGGGTTTAAACCGGTTTAAAGCGGATAAAACCGGATTGAACCGGTTAAAACCGGATCAAACCGGATTGAACCGGTTGAAACCTGTTTCAACCGGATAGAACCGGATAGAACCGGTTTAAACTGGATAAAACCGGATTGAACTGTTTTAACCGGTTAAAACAGGATAGAACAGGATAGAACCGGTTTAAACCGATTTAAACAGGATAGAACCGGATAGAACCGGTTTAAACGAGATAAAACCGGATTGAACCGTTTTAAACCGGATAAAACCGGATTGAACCGGTTCAAACTGGTTGAAACCGGATAAAACCGGATTAAACCGTTTTAAAGTGGTTTAAACCAGATAAAACCAGATTGAACCGGTTTAAGCCGATTAAAACCGGATTGAACTGGTTTAAACCAGTCTAAACCGGATAAAACCGGTTTAAACTGGATAAAAGCAGATTGAACCGGTTTAAACCAGACAAAACCGGATTGAACTGGTTCAACCGGGTTTAAACCGGATAAAACCGGAGTGAACTGGTTTAAACCGGATAAAACAGGATTGAACCGGTTGAAACCGGATAAAACCGGATCGAACCGTTTCATACCGGTTTAAACCAGATGAAAACGGAATGAACCACTTTAAACCGGATAAAACCGGACTGAACCGGTTTAACCCGGATAAAACCGGATTGAACCGTTTCAAACCGGTTTTAACCAGATAAAAACGGAATGAACCGGTTTAAACCGGATAAAACCGGATTGAACCGGTTTAAACCGGATAAAACCGGATTGAACCGGTTTAAACCGGTTTCAAATGTATAGAACCGGATAGAACCGGCTTAAACCGGATAAAACAGGATTGAACTGGTTTAAACAGGATAAAACAGGATTGAACTGGTTTAAACTGGCTTCAACCGGATAGAAACGTATAGAGCCTGTTTAAACTGGATAAACCCGGATTGAACCGGCTTAAACCGGTTTAAACTGGATAAAACCGGATTGAACCGGTTCAAACCGGTTTAAACCGGATAGAACCAGTTTAAACCCGTTTAAACCGGATAAAACCGGATTGAACCGGTTTAAACCGTTTTAAACCGGATAAAACCGGATTGAACCAGCTTAACCCGGTTTAAACCGGATAAAACTGGATAGAACCGGTTTAAACCGGATAAAACCGGATTGATCCGGTTTAAACCGGTTTAAACAGGATAAAACAGGATTGAACTGGTTTATACCGGTTTAAACCGGATAAAACCGGTTTAAACGGGATAAAACCAAATTGAACCAGTTTAAACTGGATAATACCAGACTGAACCGGTTTAAGCCGGATAAAACCGGACTGAACCGGTTTAAATCGGTTTAAACCGTATAAAACCGGATTGAACCGGATTAAACCGGTTTAAACTGGATAAACCGGGTTGACTCGGTTAAAACCGGTTTAAACCGGATAAAACCGGATAGAACTGGTATAAACCGGATAAAAACGGATTGAACCAGTTTAAACCGGATAAAACCGGATTGATCCGGTTTAAACCGGTTTAAACCGGATAAAACCGGATTGAACCGGTTTAAACCGGTTTAAACCAGATAGAACCGGATAGAACCGGTTTAAAACGGGTAGAACCGGTTCAAACCGGTTTAAACCGGATAAAACCGGAATGAACTGGTTTAAACCGGTTTAAAACGGATAGAACCGGATAGAAACGGTTTAAACCGGATAAAACCGGATCGAACCGGTGGAAACCGTTTGAAACCGGATAAAAATGGATTGAAAGGGTTTAAACCGGTTTAAACTGGATTAAACTGGAATGAACAGGCTTAAACAGGTCTATACTGGATAAAACTCGATTGAACAGGATTAAACTGGTATAAAAAGCATAGAACCGGTTTAAACCGGATAAAACTGGATTGAACTGGTTTAAACCGGTTTAAACCGGATAAAAGCAGACTGAACCGGTTTAAACCGGATAAAACCGGATTGAACCGGTTTAATACGGTTTCAACCGGATAGAACTGGTTTAAACCGGATAAAACCTGATTGAACCGGTTTAAACTGGTTTCAACCGGATAGAACCGGATAGAACCGGTTTAAAATGGATAAAACCGGATTGAACCGGCTTAAACCAGTTTAAATCAGATAAAACCGGATTGAACCGTTTCAAACCGGTTTAAACCGGATAAAACCAGATTGAACTGGGTTAAACCGGATAAAACTGGATTGAACCGGCTTAAACCGGTTTAAACCGGATAAAACCGGATTTAACCGGTTCAAACCGGTTTAAACCGGATAAAACTGGAATGAACTGGTTTAAACCGGTTTAAAACGGATAGAACCGGATAGAAACAGTTTAAACCGGATAAAACCGGATTGAACTGGATTAAACCGGTTTAAAACGGATAAAACCGGTTTAAACCGGATAAAACCAAATTGAACCATTTTAAACCGGATAAAACCAGACTGAACCGGTTTAAACCGGTTTAAACCGGATAAAACCAGACTGAACTGGTTTAAACCGGGTAAAACCGGATTGAACCGGTTTAATACGGTTTCAACCGGATAGAACTGGTTTAAATCGGATAAAACCTGATTGAACCGGTTTAAACCGGTTTCAAATGTATAGAACCGGATAGAACCGGTTTAAACCGGATAAAACAGGATTGAACTGGTTTAAACAGGATAAAGCCGGATTGAACCGGTTTAAACCGGTTTCAACCGGGTAAAACGAGATTGAACCGGTTTAAACCGGATAAATCCGGAATGAACTGGTTTAAACCGGAAAAAACATGATTGAACCGGTTTAAACCGTTTTAAATCGGATAAATCCGGAATGAACTGGTTTAAACCGGTTTAAACTGGATAGAACTGCATAGAACCGATTTAAACCGGATAAAACCGGATTGAACCGGTTCAAACCGGATAATACCGGAATGAACCGGTTTAAACCGGATAAAAACGGATTGAAGCGCTTTAAACTGGTTTAAATCTGATAAAACCGGATCGATCCGGCTTAAACTGGTTTAAACCGGATAAAACTGGTTTAAACTGGATAAAACCGATTGAACCGGTTTAAACCGTTTTAAACTGGATAAAACCAGATTGAACCGGTTTAAACTGGATAAAAACGGATAGAACCGGTTTAAACCGGTTTAAACCAGATTGAACTGGATAGAATCGGTTTAAACCGGATAAAACCGGATTGAACAGGTTTAAACCGGATAAAAACGGATTGAACAGGTTTAAACCGGATAAAAACGGATTGAACCGGTTTAAACCGGCTTAACCGGATAAAACCGGATTGAAACGGTTCAAACCGGTTTAAACCGGTTAGAACAGGTTTAAACCGGATAAAATCGGATTGAACCGGTTTAAACAGGATAAAACCGGATAGAACCGGTTCTAACCGGCATAAACCGGATTGAACTGGGTAGAACCGGTTTAAACGAGATAAAACCGGATTGAACTGGTTTAAACCGGTTTAAACAGGATAGAACTGGATAGAACCGATTTAAACCGGATAAAACCGGATTGAACCAGTTTAAAGTGGTTTAAACCGGATAAAACCAGATTGAACTGGTCTGAAACCGGATAAAACCGGATAGAACCTGTTTAAACCGGATAAAACTATATTGAACCGGTTTAAACCGGTTTAAACAGGATAGAACCGGTTTAAACTGGATAAAACCGGATTGAACCGGTTTAAACCCGTTTAAACCAGATAAAACCGGATTGAACCGTTTTAAACCGGCTCAAATCGGATAAAAACGGATTGAAGCGGTTTAAACTGGTTTAAACCGGATAAAACCAGATAGAACCGGGTTAAACCGGTTTAAATCGGATAAAACCGGATTGACCCGGTTTCAACCGGTTTAAACTGGATAAAAACGGATTGAACCGGTTTAAACCGGTTTAAACCGGATAAAAACGGTTTAAACCGGATAAAACCAAATTGAACCAGTTTAAACCGGATAAAACCAGATTGAACCGGTTTAAACCAGATAAAACCGGATTGAACCATTTTAAACCGGTTTAAAACAAATAGAACCGGATAGAACCGGTTTAAACCGGATAAGACCTGATTGAAACGGTTTGAACCGGTTTAAACCGGAGAAAACCGGAATGAACCGGTTTAAACCGATTTAAACCGGTTGAAACCGGATAAAAACAGATTGAACCGGTTTAAACCGGATAAAACCGGATTGATCCGGTTTAAACCGGTTTCAACCGGATAGAACCGGATTGAACTGGCTTAAACCGGTTTCAACCGGATAGAACTGGATAGAACCGGTTTAAACTGGATAAAACCGGATTGAACCGGCTTAAACCAGTTTAAACCGGATAAAAGCGGATTGAACCGGTTCAAACCGGTTTAAACCGGATAAAACCAGAGTGAACTGGTTTAAACCGGATAAAACCGGATTGAACCGGTTTAAACCGGTTTAAACCGGATAAAACCGGATTGAACCGGATTAAACCGGTTTAAACTGGATAAAACCAGATTGAACCGGTTTAAACCGGATAAAAACGGATGGAACCGGCCTAAACCGGTTTAAACCGGATAAAATTGGATTGAACCGGTTCAAACCGGTTTAAACCGGATAAAACCAAATTGAACCAGTTTAAACCGGATAAAACCATATTGAACCGGTTTAAAATGGATAAAACCAGACTGAACCAGTTTAAACCGGTTTAAACCGGATAAAACCGGATAGAACTGGTTTAAACCAGATAGAACAGGGCTAAACTGGTTTAAACCGGATAAAATCGGATAGAACCGTTTTAAAACGGATAAAACCGGACTGAACAGGTTTAAACCGGATAAAAACGGATTGAACCGGTTTAAACCGGTTTAAACCGGAGAAAAACGGATTGAACCGGTTTAAACCGGATAAAACCGGATTGAACCGGTTTGAACCGGTCTAAACCGGATAAAACCGGATTGAACCGTTTTAAACCGGATAAAATGGGATTGAACCAGTTTAAACCGGTTTAAACCGGATAGAACCGGGCTAAACCGGTTTAAACCGGATAAAACCAGATAGAACTGGCTTAAAACGGATAAAACCGGATTGAACAGGTTTAATCCAGATAAAACCGGATTGAACCGGTTCAAACCGGTTTAAACCGGATAAAACCGGAATGAACAGGTTTAAACCGGATAAAGCCCGATTGAACCGGTTTAAACCGTTTTCAACCGGGTAAAACGAGATTGAACCGGTTTAAACCGGATAAATCCGGAATGAACTGGTTTAAACCGGAAAAAACTGGATTGAACCGGTTTAAACCGTTTTAAATCGGATAAATCCGGAATGAACTGGTTTAAACCGGTTTAAACTGGATAGAACTGCATAGAACCGATTTAAACCGGATAAAACCGGATTGAACCGGTTCAAACCGGATAATACCGGAATTAACCGGTTTAAAACGTATAAAAACGGATTGAAGCGGTTTAAACCGGTTTAAATCTGATAAAACCGGATCGATCCGGCTTAAACTGGTATAAACCGGATAAAACTGGTTTAAACTGGATAAAACCGATTGAACCGGTTTAAACCGTTTTAAACTGGATAAAACCAGATTGAACCGGTTTAAACTGGATAAAAACGGATAGAACCGGTTTAAACCGGTTTAAACCAGATTGAACTGGATAGAACCGGTTTAAACCGGATAAAACCGGATTGAACTGGTTTAAACCGGTTTCAAACGGATAGAACCAGTTAGAACCAGTTTAAACTGGATAAAAGCGGATTGAACCGGCTTAAACCGGTTTCAACCGGATAGAACCGGAATGAACTCGTTTAAACCGGTTTAAACTGGATAGAACTGCATAGAACCGATTTAAAGCGGATAAAACCGGATTGAACCGGTTCAAACCGGATAATACCGGAATGAACCGGTTTAAACCGGATAAAAACGGATTGAAGCGGTTTAAACCGGTTTAAATCTGATAAAACCAGATCGATCCGGATTAAACTGGTTCAAACCGGATAGAACCGGTTTAAACTGGATAAAACCGATTGAACCGGTTTAAATCGTTTTAAACCGGATAAAACCAGATTGAACCGGTTTAAACCGGATAAAAACGGATAGAACCAGTTTAAACCGGTTTAAACCAGATTGAACCGGATAGAACCGGTTTAAACCGGATAAAACCGGATTGAACCGGTTTAAACCGGTTTAAACCGGTTCAAAACGGATGAAACCGGAGTGAACCGGTTTAAACCGTATAAAACCGGATTGAACCGGTTTAAACCGGTCTCCACCGGATAGAACCAGATAGAACCGGTTTAAAATGTGTAAAAGCGGATTGAACCGGTTTAAGCCGGTTAATACCGGAGAAAACCGGATGGAACCGGTTTAAACCGGTTTAAACCGGAGAAAACCGATTGAACCGGTTGAAACTGGTTGAAACCGGATATAAACGGATTGAAGCAGTTTAAACCGGTTTAAAAGTGATAAAACCGGAATGAACCGACCTAAACCGGTTTAAACCGGATAGCGGTTTAAACCGGATAAAACCGGATTGAACTGGCTTAAACTGGTTTAAACCGGATAGTACCGGTTTAAACTTGATAAAACCGATTGAACCCGGATAAAACCGGATTGAACCGGTTTTAACCTCATAAAACCGGATTGAACTGGTTTAAACCGGTTTCAACCGGATAGAACCGGATAGAACCGGTTTAAACTGGATAAAACCGGATTGAACCAGCTTAAACAGGTTTAAACCGGATAAAACCGGATTGAACCGGTTCAAACCGTTTTAAAACGGATAAAACCAGAGTGAACTGGTTTTAACCGGATAAAACCGGATTGAACCGGTTTAAACCGGATAAAACCAGATTGAACCGGTTTAAACCGGATAAAAACGGATGGAACCGGCCCAAACCGGTTTAAACCGGATAAAATTGGATTGAACCCGTTCAAACCGGTTTAAACCGGATAAAACCGGATTGAACCGGTTCAAACCGGTTTAAACCGGATAAAACCAAATTGAACCAGTTTAAACCGGATAAAACCGGATTGAACCGGTTTAAAATGGATAAAACCAGACTGAACCAGTTTAAACCGGTTTAAACCGGATAAAACAGGATTGAACTGGTTTAAACCGGTTGAAACCGGATAGAACCGGGCTAAACCGGTTTAAACCGGATAAAATCGGATAGAACCGGTTTAAACCGCATAAAACCGGACTGAACAGGTTTAAACCGGATAAAAACGGATAGAAACGGTTTATACCGGATAAAACCGGATTGAACTGGATTAAACCGATATAAAATGGATAAAACCGGTTTAAACCGGATAAAACCAAATTGAATCAGTTTAAACCAGATAAAACCAGATTGAACCGGTTTAAAACGGATAAAACAAGATTGAACCGGTTTAAACCAGATAAAACCGGATTGAAACAGTTTAAACTGGTTTAAACCAAATAGAACAGGATAGAACCGGTTTAAACTGGATAAAACCGGATTGAACCGGCTTAAACAGGTTTAAACCGTATAAAACCGGATTGAAACAGCTTAAATCGGTTTAAACCGGATAAAACCGATATGAACTGGTTTAAACTGGTTTAAAAAAGATAGAACAGGATAGAAACGGTTTAAACCGGATAAAACCGGATTGAACTGGTGTAAACCGGTTGAAACCAGATAAAAACTGATTGAAAGGGTTTAAACCGGTTTAAACTGGATAAAACTGGAATGAACCGGCTTAAACAGGTCTAAACCGGATAAAACCCGATTGAACAGGCTTAAACTGGTATAAACAGCATAGAACCGGTTTAAACCGGATAAAACCGGATTGAACCGGTTTAAACCGGATAAAACCGGATTGAACCGGCTTAAACCGGTTTAAACCGGATAAAACCGGATTGAACTGGTTTAAACCGGTTTAAACCGGATAGAACCGGGCTAAACCGGTTTAAACCGGATAAAATCGGATAGAACCGGTTTAAACTGGATAAAACCGGATTGAACAGGTTTAAACCGGATAAAAACGGATTGAACCGGTTTAAACCGGTTTAAACCGGAGAAAACCAGATTGAACAGGTTTAAACCGGACAAAACTGGATTGAACCGGTTCAAACCGGTTTAAAGCGGATAAAACCGGATTGAACCGGTTCAAACCGGTTTAAACCGGATAAAACCGGATTGAACCGGTTCAAACCGGTTTAAACCGGATAAAACCGGATTGAACCGGTTCAAACCGGTTTAAACTGGTTAAAACCAAATGGAACCAGTTGAAACCGGATAAAACCATATTGAACCGGTTTAAAATGGATAAAACCAGACTGAACCAGTTTAAACCGGTTTAAACCAGATAGAAATGGATAGAACCGGTTTAAACCGGATAAAATCGGATTGAACCCGTTTGAACCGGTCTAAACCGGATAGAACCGGTTTCAAACAGTTTAAACAGGATAAAACCAGATTGAACCGGTTTAAACCGGATAAAACCGGATTGAACCGGCTTAAACCGGTTTAAACCGGATAAAACCGGATTGAACCGGTTTAAACCGGATAAAATGGGATTGAACCGGTTTAAACCGGTTTAAACCGGATAGAACTGGGCTAAACTGGTTTAAACCGGATAAAACCGGATAGAAACGGTTTAAAACGGATAAAACCGGATTGAATAGGTTTAAACCGGATAAAAACGGATTGAACCGGTTTAAACCGGATAAAACCGGATTGAAACAGCTTAAAACGGTTTAAACCGGATAAAACCGGAATGAACTGGTTTAAACCGGTTTAAAAAAGATAGAACCGGATAGAAACGGTTTAAACCGTATAAAACCGGATTGAACTGGTGTAAACCGGTTGAAACCAGATAAAAACGGATTGAAAGGGTTTAAACCGGTTTAAACTAGATAAAACTGGAAAGAACCGGCTTAAACAGGTCTAAACCGGATAAAACCTGATTGAACAGGCTTAAACTGTTATAAACAGCATAGAACCGGTTTAAACCGGATAAAACCGGATTGAACCGGTTCAAACCGGTTTAAATCGGATAAAACCGGAATGAACTGGTTTAAAACGGTTTAAAACGGATAGAACCGGATAGAAACGGTTTATACCGGATAAAACCGGATTGAACTGGATTAAACCGGTTTAAAATGGATAAAACCGGTTTAAACCGGATAAAACCAAATTGAACCAGTTTAAACCGGATAAAGCCAGATTGAACCGGTTTAAAACGGATAAGACAAGACTGAACCGGTTTAAAGCGGATAAAACCGGATTGAACTGGATTAAACCGGTTTAAAACGGATAAAACCAGATTGAACCAGTTTAAACCGGTTTAAACCAGATAGAAATGGATAGAACTGGTTTAAACCGGATAAAACCGGATTGAAACGGTTTGAACAAACCAGATAAAACCGGATTGAACTGGTTTAAACCGGTTTAAACCGGATAAAAACAGACTGATCCGGTTTAAACCGGATAAAACCGGATTGAACCGGTTTAAACCGGTTTCAAATGTATAGAACCGGATAGAACCGGTTTAAACCGGATAAAACAGGATTGAAGTGGATTAAACCGGATAAAACCGGATTGAACCGGTTTAAACTGGTTTCAATCGGATAGAACCGGATAGAACCGGTTTAAAATGGATAAAACCGGATTGAACCGGCTTAAACCGGTTTAAACCAGATAAAACCGGATTGAACCGGTTCAAACCGGTTTAAACCGGATAAAACCAGATTGAACTGGTTTAAACCGGTTTAAAACGGATAGAACCGGATAGAAACGGTTTAAACCGGATAAAACCGGAATGAACTGGTTTAAACCGGTTTAAAACGGATAGAACCGGATAGAAACGGTTTAAACCAGATAAAACCGGATTGAACAGGATTAAACCGGTTTAAAACGGATAAAACCGGTTTAAACCAGATAAAACCAAATTGAACCAGTTTAAACCGGATAAAACCAGATTGAACCGGTTTAAAACGGATAATACCGGATTGAACCGGTTTAAACCTGTTTAAACCAGATCAAAACCGATTGAACCGGTTTAAACCGGTTTAAACCTGATAAAACCGGTATGAACAGGCTTAAACCGGTTTAAACCGGATAGAACCGGTTTAAACCCGTTTAAACCGGATAAAACCGGATTGAACCGGTTTAAACCGGTTTAAACCGGATAAAACCGGCAGAAACCGGTTTAAACCAGATAGAACCGGTTTAAACCCGTTTAAACCGGATAAAACCGGATTGAACCGGTTTAAACTGGTTTAAACCGGATAAAACCGGCAGAAACCGGTTTAAACCGGATTGAACCAGCTTTAACCGGTTTAAACCGGATAAAACTGGATTGAACCGGTTTAAACCGGATAAAATTGGATTGATCCGGTTTAAACCGTTTTAAACAGGATAAAACCGGATTGAACTGTTTTATACCGGTTTAAACCGGATAAAACCGGTTTAAACGGGATAAAACCAAATTGAACCAGTTTAAACCGGATAATACCAGATTGAACCGGTTTAAGACGGATAAAACCGGACTGAACCGGTTTAAATCGGTTTAAACCATATAAAACCGGATTGAACCGGATTAAACCGGTTTAAACTGGATACACCGGATTGAATCGGTTAAAAACGGTTTAAACCGGATAAAACCAGATTGAACCGGTTTAAACCGGATTGAACCGGATTAAACCAGTTTCAACCGGATAGAACCGGACAGAACCGGTTTAAACTGGATAAAACCAGATTGAATCGGTTTAAACCGGTTCAAACCGGATAAAACCAGATTGAAAGGGTTTAAACCGGATTGAACCGGCTTCAACCAGATAAAACCGTAATGAACTGGTTTAAACCGGTTTAAACCGGAAAAAACGGATTGAACCGTTTTAAAGCGGATAAAACCGGATTGAACTGGTTTAAACCTGTTTAAACCAGATAAAAACCGATAGAACCGGTTTAAACCGGTTTAAACCAGATAAAACCGGTATGAACCGGCTTAAACCGGTTTAAACTGGATAGAACTGGTTTAAACCGTTTTCCGGTTTAAACCGGATAAAAGTGGCATGAACCGGCTCAAACCGGTTTAAACCGGATAGAACCAGTTTAAACCGGTTTAAACCGGATAAAACCGGATTGAACCGGTTTAAACCGGTTTAAACCGGATAAAACCGGATTGAACCAGCTTAAACCGGTTTAAACAGGATACAACCGGATTGAAATGGTTTATACCGGTTTAAACAGGATAAAACCGGTTTAAACGGGATAAAACCAAATTGAACCAGTTTAAACTGGATAATACCAGACTGAACCGGTTTAAGCCGGATAAAACCGGACTGAACCGGTTTAAATCGGTTTAAACCGTATAAAACCGGATTAAACCGGTTTAAACTGGATAAACCGGATTGAATCGGTTAAAACCGGTTTAAACCGGATAAAACCGGATAGAACCGGTATAAACCGGATAGAACCCGATTGAACCAGTTTAAACCGGATAAAACCAGATTGAACTGTTTTAACCGGTTAAAACAGGATAGAACAGGATAGAACCGGTTTAAACAGATTTAAACAGGATAGAACCGGATAGAACCGGTTTAAACGAGATAAAACCGGATTGAACCGTTTTAAACCGGATAAAACCGGATTGAACCGGTTCAAACTGGTTGAAACCGGATAAAACCGTATTAAACTGCTTTAAAGCGGTTTAAACCAGATAAAACCAGATTGAACCGGTTTAAACCAGACAAAACCGGATTGAACTGGTTCAACCGGGTTTAAACCGGATAAAATCGGAGTGAACTGGTTTAAACCGGATAAAACAGGATTGAACCGGTTGAAACCGGATAAAACCGGATCGAACCGTTTCAAACCGGTTTTAACCAGATATAAACGGAATGAACCAGTTTAAACCGGATAAAACCGGACTGAACCGGTTTAACCCGGAAAAAACCGGATTGAACCGTTTCAAACCGGTTTTAACCAGATAAAAACGGAATGAACCGGTTTAAACCGGATAAAACCGGATTAAACCGGTTTAAACCGGATAAAACCGGATAGAACCGGTATAAACCGGATAAAACCGGATTGAACCAGTTTAAACCGGATAAAACCGGATTGATCCGGTTTAAACCGGTTTAAACCGGATAAAACCGGTTTGAACCGGTTTAAAACGGTTTAAACCAGATAGAACCGGATAGAACTGGTTTAAACCGGATCGAACCGGATAGAACCGGTTTAAACCGGATAAAACCGGATTGAACCGGTTTAAACCGGTTTAAAGCGGATAAAACCGGATTGAACCGGTTAAAACCGGATCAAACCGGATTGAACCGGTTTAAACCTGTTTCAACCGGATAGAACCGGATAGAACCGGTTTAAACTGGATAAAACCGGATTGAACTGTTTTAACCGGTTAAAACAAGATAGAACAGGATAGAACCGGTTTAAACCGATTTAAACAGGATAGAACCGGATAGAACCGGTTTAAACGAGATAAAACCGGATTGAACCGTTTTAAACCGGATAAAACCGGATTGAACCGGTTCAAACTGGTTGAAACCGGATAAAACCGGATTAAACCGTTTTAAAGCGGTTTAAACCAGATAAAACCAGACTGAACCGGTTTAAGCCGATTAAAACCGGATTGAACTGGTTTAAACTAGTCTAAACCGGATAAAACCGGTTTAAACTGGATAAAACCAGATTGAACCAGTTTAAACCAGATAAAACCGGATTGAACTGGTTCAACCGGGTTTAAACCGGATAAAACCGGAGTGAACTGGTTTAAACCGGATAAAACAGGATTGAATAGGTTGAAACCGGATAAAACCGGATCGAACCGTTTCAAACCGGTTTTAACCAGATAAAAACGGAATGAACCGGTTTAAACTGGATAAAACCGGACTGAACCGGTTTAACCCGGATAAAACCGGATTGAACCGTTTCAAACCGGTTTTAACCAGATAAAACCGGAATGAACCGGTTTAAACCGGATAAAACCGGATTGAACGGGTTTAAACCGGATAAAACCGTATTGAACTGGTTTAAACTGGTTTCCACCGGATAGAACCGGATAGAACCTGTTTAAACTGTATAAAACCGGATTGAACCGGCTTAAACCGGTTTAAACCGTATAAAAATGGATTGAACCGGTTCAAACCGGTTTAAACCGCATAAAACCGGAATGAACTGGTTTTAACCGGTTTAAAATGGATAGAACCGGATAGAAACGGTATAAACTGGATAAAACCGGATTGAACTGGTGTATACCGGTTGAAACAGTATAAAAACGGATTGAAAGGGTTTAAACCGGTATAAACTGGATAAAACCAGAATGAACCGGCTTAAACGTGTCTAACTCGGATAAAACCCGATTGAACAGGCTTAAACTGGTATAAAGAGCATAGAACCGGTTTAAACCGGATAAAACTGAATTGAACCGGTTTAAACCGGTTTAAAACTGATAAAACCAGACTGAACCGGTTTAAACCGGATAAAACCGGATTGAACCGGTTTAAACCGGTTTCAACTGTATAGAACCGGATAGAACCGGTTTAAACCGGATAAAACAGGATTGAACTGGTTTAAACAGGATAAAACAGGATAGAACCTGTTTAAACTGGATAAACCCGGATTGAACCGGCTTAAACCGGTTTAAACTGAATAAAACCGGATTGAACCGTTTCAAACCGGTTTAAACCGGATAGAACCAGTTTAAACCCGTTTAAAACGGATAAAACCGGATTGAACCGGTTTAAAACGTTTTAAACCGGATAAAACCGGATTGAACCAGCTTAACCCGGTTTAAACCGGATAAAACTGGATTGAACCGGTTTAAACCGGATGAAACTGGATTGATCCGGTTTAAACCGGTTTAAACAGGATCAAACAGGAGTGAACTGGTTTATACCGGTTTAAACCGGATAAAACCGGTTTAAACGGGATAAAACCAAATTGAACCACTTTAAACTGGATAATACCAGACTGAACCGGTTTAAGCCGGATAAAACCGGACTGAACCGGTTTAAATCGGTTTAAACCGTATAAAACCGGATTGAACCGGATTAAACCGGTTTAAACTGGATAAACCGGGTTGAATCGGTTAAAACCGGTTTAAACCGGATAAAACCGGATAGAACTGGTATAAACCGGATAAAACCGGATTGAACCAGTTTAAACCGGATAAAACCGGATTGAACCGGTTTAAACCGGTTTAAACCAGATAGAACCGGATAGAACCGGTTTAAGACGGATAGAACTAGATAGAACCGGTTTAAACCGGATAAAACCGGATTGAACCGGTTTAAACCGGTTTAAACCAGATAGAACCGGATAGAACCGGTTTAAAACGGATAGAACCAGATAGAACCGGTTTAAACCGGATAAAACCGGATTGAAACGGTTTAAACCGGTTTAAAGTGGATAAAACCGGATTGAACCGGTTTAAACCGGATCAAACCGGATTGAACCGGTTTAAACCGGATTCAACCGGATAGAACCGGATAGAACCGGTTTAAACTGGATAAAACCGGATTGAACTGTTTTAACCGGTTAAAACACGATAGAACAGGATAGAACCGGTTTAAACCGATTTAAACAGGATAGAACCGGATAGAACCGGTTTAAACGAGATAAAACCGGATTGAACCGTTTTAAACCGGATAAAACCGGATTGAACCGTTTTAAAGCGGTTTAAACCAGATAAAACCAGATTGAACCGCTTTAAGCCGATTAAAACCGGATTGAACTGGTTTAACCAGATAAAACCAGATTGAACTGGTTCAACCGGGTTTAAACCGGATAAAACCGGAGTGAACTGGTTTAAACCGGATAAAACAGGATTGAACCGGTTGAAACTGGATAAACCCGGATCGAACCGTTTCAAACCGGTTTTAACCAGATAAAAACGGAATGAACCGGTTTAAAACGGATAAAACCGGACTGAACCGGTTTAAAACGGATAAAACCGGATCGAACCGTTTCAAACCGGTTTTAACCGGATAAAACCGGAATGAACCGGTTTAAACCGGATAAAACCAGATTGAACCGGTTTAAACCGGATAAAACCGGATTGAACCGGTTTAAAGTGGTTTCAACCGGATAGAACCGGATAGAACCGGTTTAAACTGGATAAAACCGGTTTAAACCGGATAAAACCGGATTGAACCGGTTCAAACCGGTTTAAACCGGATAAAACCGGAGTGAACTTGTTTAAACCGGTATAAAACGGATAGAACCGGATAGAAACGGTATAAACCGGATAAAACCGGAGTGAACTGGTGTAAACCGCTTGAAACTGGATAAAAACGGATTGAAAGGGTTTAAACTGGTTTAAACTGGATAAAACCGGAATGAACCAGCTTAAACAGGTCTAAACCGGATAAAGCACGATTGAACAGGCTTAAACTTGTATAAACAGCATAGAACCGGTTTAAACCGGATAAAACCGGATTGAACCCGTTTAAACCGGTTTAAACCGGATAAAACCAGACTGAACCGGTTTAAACCGGATAAAACCGGATTGAACCGGTTTAAACCGGTTTCAACTGTATAGAACCGGATAGAACTGGTTTAAACCGGATAAAACAGGATTGAACTGGTTTAAACCGGATAAAACCGGATTGAACCGGTTTAAACTGGTTTCAACCGGATAGAACCGGATAGAACCGGTTTAAAAAGGATAAAACCGGAGTGAACCGGCTTAAACCGGTTTAAACCAGATAATAAAGGATTGAACCGGTTTAAACTGGATAAAACCGGATTGAACCGGCTTAAACCGGTTTAAACTGGATAAAACCGGATTGAACCGGATTGAACCGGTTCAAACCGGTTTAAACCGGATAAAACCAGAATGAACTGGTTTAAACCGGTTTAAAACAGATAGAACCGGATAGAAACGGTTTAAACCGGATAAAACCGGATTGAACTGGATTAAACCGGTTTAAAACGGATAAAACAAGATTGAACCAGTTTAAACCGGATAAAACCGGATTGAACCAGTTTAAACCAGTTTAAACCAGACAGAAATGGATAGAACTGGTTTACACCGGATAAAACCGGATTGAACCGGTTTGAACTGGTCTAAAACGGATAAAACCGGATTGAACTTGTTTCAACCGCTTTAAACCGGATAAAACAAGATTGAACCAGTTTAAACCGGATAAAACCGGATTGAACCAGCTTAAACCGGTTTTAACCGGATAAAACTGGATTGAACCGGTTTAAACCGGTTTAAACCGGATAAAACCGGATAGAACCGGTTCAAACCAGTTTAAACCGGATAAAACCGGATTGAACCGGTTCAAACCGGATAAAACCGGATTGAAGCTGTTTAAACCGGTTCAAACCGGATAAAACCAGATTGAAACGGTTTAAACCGGATTGAACTGGCTTAAACCGGACAAAACCGGAATGAACTGGTTTAAACCGGTTTAAACCGGAAAAAACGGATTGAACCGTTTTAAAGTGGATAAAACCGGATTGAACCGGTTTAAACCTGTTTAAACCAGATAAAAACCGATTGAACCGGTTTAAATCGGTTTAAACCGGATAAAACCGGTATGAACCGGCTTAAACCGGTTTAAACTGGATAGAACCGGTTTAATCTGGTATCCGGTTTAAACCGGATAAAACCGGCATGAACTGGCTCAAACCGGTTTAAACCGGATAGAACCGGTTTAAAACCGTTTAAACCGGATAAAACCGGATTGAACCGGTTTAAACCGGTTTAAACCGGTTTAAACCGGATAGAAACGGTTTAAAAAGGATAGAATATTTTTAAACTGGATAAAACCGGATTGAACCAGTTTAAACCGGTTTAAACCGGATAAAACCGGATAGAACCGGTTTAAACCGGATAAAACCGGATAGAACCGGTTTAAACCGGATAAAACCGGATTGAACCGGTTTAAAGCGGATCAAACCGGATTGAACCGGTTTAAACCGGTTTCAACCGGATAGAACCGGATAGAACTGGTTTAAACTGGATAAAACCGGATTGAACCTGTTTAAACCGGTCTAAAGTGGAGAAAACCGGATTGAACAGGTTTAAACCGGATAAAACCGGATTGACCCGGTTTAAATCGGTTTATACCGGATAAAACCGGATTGAACCGGTTCAATCCGGTTTAAACCGGATAAAACAAAATTGAACCAGTTTAAACCGGATAAAATCAGATTGAACCGGTTTAAAACGGATAAAACCGGATTGAACCAGTTTAAACCCGTTTAAACCAGATGGAAACGAATAGAACCGGTTTAAACCGGATAAAACCGGATTGAAACGGTTTAAACCCGTTTAAACCGGATAATACCTGATTGAAGCGGTTCAAACTGGTTTAAACCGGATGAAACCGGATTAAACCGTTTTAAAGCGGTTTAAACCAGATAAAACCAGATTGAACCGCTTTAAGCTGATTAAAACCGGATTGAACTGGTTTAAACCAGTCTAAACCGGATAAAACCTGTTTAAACCGGATAAAACCAGATTGAACCGGTTTAAACCAGATAAAACCGGATTGAACTGGTTCAACCGGGTTTAAACCGGATAAAACCGGAGTGAACTGGTTTAAACTGGATAAAACAGGATTGAACCGGTTCAAACCGGATAAAACAGGATCGAAACGTTTCAAACCGGTTTTAACCAGATAAAAACGGAATGAACCGGTTTAAACCGAATAAAACCGGACTGAACCGGTTTAAACCGGATAAAACCGGATTGAACCGTTTCAAACCGGTTTTAACCGGATAAAACCAGAATGAACCGGTTTAAACCGGATAAAACCGGATTGAACCGGTTTAAACCGGATCAAACCGGATTGAACCGGTTTAAACTGGTTTCGACCGGATAGAACCGGATAGAACCGGTTTAAACTGTATAAAACCGGATTGAACCGGCTTAAACCGGTTTAAACCGGATAAAACCGGATTGAACCGGTTCAAACCGGTTTAAACCGCATAAAACCGGAATGAACTGGTTTTAACCGGTTTAAAACGGATAGAACCGGATAGAAACGGTATAAACTGGATAAAACCGGATTGAACCAGTGTAAACCGGTTGAAACAGGATAAAAACGGATTGAAAGGGTTTAAACCGGTATAAACTGGATAAAACCGGAATGAACCGGCTTAAACGGGTCTAACTCGGATAAAACCCGATTGAACAGGCTTAAACTGGTATAAACAGCATAGAACCGGTTTAAACCGGATAAAACTGAATTGAACCGGTTTAAACCGGTTTAAAACGGATAAAACCAGACTGAACCGGTTTAAACCGGATAAAACCGGATTGAACCGGTTTAAACCGGTTTCAACTGTATAGAACCGGTTAGAACCGGTTTAAACCGGATAAAACAGGATTGAACTGGTTTAAACAGGATAGAACAGGATTGAACCGGTTTAAACTGGCTTCAACCGGATAGAACCGGATAGAACCTGTTTAAACTGGATAAACCCAGATTGAACCGGCTTAAAACGGTTTAAACTGGATAAAACCGGATTGAACCGGTTCAAACCGGTTTAAACCGGATAGAACCAGTTTAAACCCGTTTAAACCGGATAAAACCGGATTGAACCGGTTTAAAACGTTTTAAACCGGATAAAACCGGATTGAACCAGCTTAACCCGGTTTAAACCGGATAAAACTGGATTGAACTGGTATAAACCGGATGAAACTGGATTGATCCGGTTTAAACCGGTTTAAACAGGATCAAACAGGATTGAACTGGTTTATACCGGTTTAAACTGGATAAAACCGGTTTAAAAGGGATAAAACCAAATTGAACCAGTTTAAACTGGATAATACCAGACTGAACCGGTTTAATCCGGATAAAACCGGACTGAACCGGTTTAAATCGGTTTAAACCGTATAAAACCGGATTGAACCGGATTAAACCGGTTTAAACTGGATAAACCGGGTTGAATCGGTTAAAACCGGTTTAAACTGGATAAAACCGGATAGAACAGGTATAAACCGGATAAAACCGGATTGAACCAGTTTAAACCGGATAAAACCGGATTGATCCGGTTTAAACCGGTTTAAAACGGATAAAACCGGATTGAACCGGTTTAAACCGGTTTAAACCAGATAGAACCGGATAGAACCGGTTTAAAATGGATAGAACCAGATAGAACCGGTTTAAACCGGATAAAACTGGATTGAAACGGTTTAAACTGGTTTAAAGCGGATAAAACCGGATTGAACCGGTTTAAACCGGATCAAACCGGATTGAACCGGTTTAAACCGGATTCAACCGGATAGAACCGGATAGAACCGGTTTAAACTGGATAAAACCGGATTGAAATGTTTTAACCGGTTAAAACAGGATAGAACAGGATAGAACCGGTTTAAACCGATTTAAACAGGATAGAACCGGATAGAACCGGTTTAAACGAGATAAAACCGGATTGAACCGTTTTAAACCGGATAAAACTGGATTGAACCGTTTTAAAGCGGTTTAAACCAGATAAAACCAGATTGAACCGCTTTAAGCCGATTAAAACCGGATTGAACTGGTTTAAACCAGATAAAACCGGATTGAACTGGTTCAACCGGGTTTAAACCGGATAAAACCGGATTGAACTGGTTTAAACCGGATAAAACAGGATTGAACCGGTTGAAACTGGATAAACCCGGATCGAACCGTTTCAAACCGGTTTTAACCAGATAAAAACGGAATGAACCGGTTTAAACCGGATAAAACCGGACTGAACCGGTTTAAACCGGATAAAACCGGATCAAACCGTTTCAAACCGGTTTTAACCGGATAAAACCGGAATGAACCGGTTTAAACCGGATAAAACCAGATTGAACCGGTTTAAACCGGGTAAAACCGGATTGAACCGCTTTAAAGTGGTTTCAACCGGATAGAACCGGATAGAACCGGTTTAAAATGGATAAAACCGGTTTAAACCGGATAAAACCGGATTGAACCGGTTCAAACCGGTTTAAACTGGATAAAACCGGAATGAACTTGTTTAAACCGGTTTAAAACGGATAGAACCGGATAGAAACGGTATAAACCGGATAAAACCGGAGTGAACCGGTGTAAACAGCTTGAAACTGGATAAAAACGGATTGAAAGGGTTTAAACCGGTTTAAACTGGATAAAACCGGAATGAACCGGCTTAAACAGGTCTAAACCGGATAAAGCACGATTGAACAGGCTTAAACTGGTATAAACAGCATAGAACCGGTTTAAACCGGATAAAACCGGATTGAACCCGTTTAAACTGGTTTAAACCGGATAAAACCGGATTGAACCGGTTTAAACCGGTTTCAACTGTATAGAACCGGATAGAACTGGTTTAAACCGGATAAAACAGGATTGAACTGGTTTAAACCGGATAAAACCGGATTGATCCGGTTTAAACTGGTTTGAAACGGATAGAACCGGATAGAACCGGTTTAAAAAGGATAAAACCGGATTGAAACGGCTTAAACCGGTTTAAACCAGATAAAACCGGATTGAACCGGTTTAAACTGGATAAAACCGGATTGAACCGGCTTAAACCGGTTTAAACTGGATAAAACCGGATTGAACCGGATTGAACCGGTTCAAACCGGTTTAAACCGGATAAAACCAGAATGAACAGGTTTAAACCGGTTTAAAACGGATAGAACCGGATAGAAACGGTTTAAACCGGATAAAACCGGATTGAACTGGATTAAACCGGTTTAAAACGGATAAAACAAGATTGAACCAGTTTAAACCGGATAAAACCGGATTGAACCAGTTTAAACCAGTTTAAACCAGATAGAAATGGATAGAACTGGTTTACACCGGATAAAACCGGATTGAACCGGTTTGAACTGGTCTAAAATGGATAAAACCGGATTGAACTGGTTTCAACCGCTTTAAACCGGATAAAACAAGATTGAACCAGTTTAAACCGGATAAAACCGGATTGAACCAGCTTAAACCGGTTTTAACCGGATAAAACTGGATTGAACCGGTTTAAACCGGTTTAAACCGGATAAAACCGGATAGAACCGGTTCAAACCAGGTTAAACCGGATAAAACCAAATTGAACCCGTTTAAACCGGATAAAACCAGATTGAACCGGTTTAAAATGGATAAAACCGGATTGAACCATTTTAAACCGGTTTAAACCAGATAGAAATGGATAGAACCGGTTTAAACCGGATAACACCGGATTGAACCGGTTTGAACCGCTCTAAACCGGATAGAACCGGTTTCAACCAGTTTAAACCGGATAAAACCGGATTGAACCGGTTGAAACCGGATAAAACCGGATTGAACCGGCTTAAACCGGTTTAAACCGGATAAAACTGGATTGAACCGGTTCAAACAGTATTAAACCGGATAAAACCGGATTGAACCGGTTCAAACCGGTTTATACCAGATAGAACAGGTTTAAACCGGATAATATCAGATTGAACCGGTTTAAACCGGATAAAACCGGATAGAACCAGTTCAAACCGGATAAAACCTTATTGAACCGGCTTAAACCGGTTTAAACCGGATAAAACCGGATTGAACCGGTTTAAACCGGATAAAATGGGATTGAACTGGTTTAAACTGGTTTAAACCGGATAGAATCGGATAGAACCGGTTTTAACCGGATAGAAACGGATAGAACCGGTTTTAACCAGATAAGAACGGATTGAACAGGTTTAAACCGGATAAAAACGGATTGAACCGGTTTAAACTGGTTTAAACCGGGTAAAACCAGATTGAACCGGTTCAAACCGGTTTAAAACGGATAGAACTGGTTTAAACCGGATAAAATCAGATTGAACCGGATAAAACCGGATAGAACCGGTTCTAACCCGGTTTAAACCGGATTGAAATGGGTAGAACCGGTTTAAACCAGATAAAACCGGATTGAACTGGTTTAAACCGGTTTAAACAGGATAGAACCGGATAGAACCGTTTTAAAGCGGATAAAACCGGATTGAATCAGTTTAAAGTGGTTTAAACCGGATAAAACCAGATTGCACCGGTCTAAAACCGGATAAAACCGGATAGAACCGGTTTAAATCGGATAAAACCATATTGAACCGGTTTAAACCGGTTTAAACAGGATAGAACCGGTTTAAAATGGATAAAACCGGATTGAACCGGTTTAAACCCGTTTAAACCGGAAAAAAACGGATTGAACCGTTTTAAACCGGCTGAAATCGGATAAAAACGGATTGAGGCGGTTTAAACCGGTTTCAACCGGATAAAACCAGATAGAACCAGGTTAAATCGGTTTAAACCGGTTTAAACCGGATAGAACCAGATGGAAGCGGTTTAAACTGGATAAAAGCGGATTGAACCGGTTTAAGCCGGTTAAAACCGGAGAAAACCAGATGGAACCGGCTTAAACAGGTTTAAACCGGAGAAAACCGGATTGAACCGGTTGAAACCGGTTGAAATCGGATATAAACGGATTGAAGCAGTTTAAACCGGTTTAAAACTGATAAAACCGGAATGAACCGGCCTAAACCGGTTTAAACCGGATACCGGTTTAAACCGGATAAAACCGGATTGAACTGGCTTAAACTGGTTTAAACCGGATAGAACCGGTTTAAACTGGATAAAACCGATTGAACCGGTTTAAACCGGTTTAAACCGGATAAAACCGGATTGAACGGGTTTTAACTGGATAAAACCGGATTGAACTGGTTTAAACCGGTTTCAACCGGATAGGACCGGATAGAACCGGTTTAAACTGGATAAAACAGGATTGAACCAGCTTAAACAGGTTTAAACCGGATGAAACAGGATTGAACCGGTTCAATCCGGTTTAAACCGGATAAAACCGGAGTGAACTGGTTTAAACCGGATAAAACCGGATTGAACCGGTTTAAACCGGATAAAACCGGATTGAACCGGTTCAATCCGTTTTAAACCGGATAAAACCGGAATGAACTGGTTTAAACCGGATAAAACAGGATTGAACCGGTTCAAACTGGTTGAAACCGGATAAAACCGGATTAAACCGTTTTAAAGCGGTTTAAACCAGATAAAACCAGACTGAACCGGTTTAAACCAGATAAAACCGGATTGAACTGGTTCAACCGGGTTTAAACCGGATAAAACCGGAGTGAACTGGTTTAAACCGGATAAAACAGGATTGAATAGGTTGAAACCGGATAAAACCGGATCGAACCGTTTCAAACCGGTTTTAACCAGATAAAAACGGAATGAACCGGTTTAAACTGGATAAAACCGGACTGAACCGGTATAACCCAGATAAAACCGGATTGAACCGTTTCAAACCGGTTTTAACCAGATAAAACCGGAATGAACCGGTTTAAACCGGATAAAACCGGATTGAACGGGTTTAAACCGGATAAAACCGGATTGAACCGGTTTAAACTGGTTTCAACCGGATAGAACCGGATAGAACCTGTTTAAACTGTATAAAACCGGATTGAACCGGCTTAAACCGGTTTAAACCGGATAAAAATGGATTGAACTGGTTCAAACCGGTTTAAACCGCATAAAACCGGAATGAACTGGTTTTAACCGGTTTAAAATGGATAGAACCGGATAGAAACGGTATAAACTGGATAAAACCGGATTGAACCGGTGTATACCGGTTGAAACAGGATAAAAACGGATTGAAAGGGTTTAAACCGGTATAAACTGGATAAAACCAGAATGAACCGGCTTAAACGGGTCTAACTCGGATAAAACCCGATTGAACAGGCTTAAACTGGTATAAAGAGCATAGAACCGGTTTAAACCGGATAAAACTGAATTGAACCGGTTTAAACCGGTTTAAAACTGATAAAACCAGACTGAACCTTTTTAAACCGGATAAAACCGGATTGAACCGGTTTAAACCGGTTTCAACTGTATAGAACCGGATAGAACCGGTTTAAACCGGATAAAACAGGATTGAACTGGTTTATACCGGTTTAAACTGGATAAAACCGGTTTAAAAGGGATAAAACCAAATTGAACCAGTTTAAACTGGATAATACCAGACTGAACCGGTTTAATCCGGATAAAACCGGACTGAACCGGTTTAAATCGGTTTAAACCGTATAAAACCGGATTGAACCGGATTAAACCGGTTTAAACTGGATAAACCGGGTTGAATCGGTTAAAACCGGTTTAAACTGGATAAAACCGGATAGAACTGGTATAAACCGGATAAAACCGGATTGAACCAGTTTAAACCGGATAAAACCGGATTGATCCGGTTTAAACCGGTTTAAAACGGATAAAACCGGATTGAACCGGTTTAAACCGGTTTAAACCAGATAGAACCGGATAGAACCGGTTTAAAATGGATAGAACCGGATAGAACCGGTTTAAACCGGATAAAACTGGATTGAAACGGTTTAAACTGGTTTAAAGCGGATAAAACCGGATTGAACCGGTTTAAACCGGATCAAACCGGATTGAACCGGTTTAAACCGGATTCAACCGGATAGAACCGGATAGAACCGGTTTAAACTGGATAAAACCGGATTGAAATGTTTTAACCGGTTAAAACAGGATAGAACAGGATAGAACCGGTTTAAACCGATTTAAACAGGATAGAACCGGATAGAACCGGTTTAAACGAGATAAAACCGGATTGAACCGTTTTAAACCGGATAAAACTGGATTGAACCGTTTTAAAGCGGTTTAAACCAGATAAAACCAGATTGAACCGCTTTAAGCCGATTAAAACCGGATTGAACTGGTTTAAACCAGATAAAACCGGATTGAACTGGTTCAACCGGGTTTAAACCGGATAAAACCGGATTGAACTGGTTTAAACCGGATAAAACAGGATTGAACCGGTTGAAACTGGATAAACCCGGATCGAACCGTTTCAAACCGGTTTTAACCAGATAAAAACGGAATGAACCGGTTTAAACCGGATAAAACCGGACTGAACCGGTTTAAACCGGATAAAACCGGATCAAACCGTTTCAAACCGGTTTTAACCGGATAAAACCGGATTGAACCGGTTTAAACTGGATAAAACCGGATTGAACCGGCTTAAACCGGTTTAAACTGGATAAAACCGGATTGAACCGGATTGAACCGGTTCAAACCGGTTTAAACCGGATAAAACCAGAATGAACTGGTTTAAACCGGTTTAAAACAGATAGAACCGGATAGAAACGGTTTAAACCGGATAAAACCGGATTGAACTGGATTAAACCGGTTTAAAACGGATAAAACAAGATTGAACCAGTTTAAACCGGATAAAACCGGATTGAACCAGTTTAAACCAGTTTAAAACAGACAGAAATGGATAGAACTGGTTTACACCGGATAAAACCGGATTGAACCGGTTTGAACTGGTCTAAAACGGATAAAACCGGATTGAACTGGTTTCAACCGCTTTAAACCGGATAAAACAAGATTGAACCAGTTTAAACCGGATAAAACCGGATTGAACCAGCTTAAACCGGTTTTAACCGGATAAAACTGGATTGAACCGGTTTAAACCGGTTTAAACCGGATAAAACCGGATAGAACCGGTTCAAACCAGTTTAAACCGGATAAAACCGGATTGAACCGGTTCAAACCGGATAAAACCGGATTGAAGCTGTTTAAACCGGTTCAAACCGGATAAAACCAGATTGAAACGGTTTAAACCGGATTGAACTGGCTTAAACCGGACAAAACCGGAATGAACTGGTTTAAACCGGTTTAAACCGGAAAAAACGGATTGAACCGTTTTAAAGTGGATAAAACCGGATTGAACCGGTTTAAACCTGTTTAAACCAGATAAAAACCGATTGAACCGGTTTAAATCGGTTTAAACCGGATAAAACCGGTATGAACCGGCTTAAACCGGTTTAAACTGGATAGAACCGGTTTAATCTGGTATCCGGTTTAAACCGGATAAAACCGGCATGAACTGGCTCAAACCGGTTTAAACCGGATAGAACCGGTTTAAAACCGTTTAAACCGGATAAAACCGGATTGAACCGGTTTAAACCGGTTTAAACCGGTTTAAACCGGATAGAAACGGTTTAAAAAGGATAGAATATTTTTAAACTGGATAAAACCGGATTGAACCAGTTTAAACCGGTTTAAACCGGATAAAACCGGATAGAACCGGTTTAAACCGGATAAAACCGGATAGAACCGGTTTAAACCGGATAAAACCGGATTGAACCGGTTTAAAGCGGATCAAACCGGATTGAACCGGTTTAAACCGGTTTCAACCGGATAGAACCGGATAGAACTGGTTTAAACTGGATAAAACCGGATTGAACCTGTTTAAACCGGTCTAAAGTGGAGAAAACCGGATTGAACAGGTTTAAACCGGATAAAACCGGATTGACCCGGTTTAAATCGGTTTATACCGGATAAAACCGGATTGAACCGGTTCAATCCGGTTTAAACCGGATAAAACAAAATTGAACCAGTTTAAACCGGATAAAATCAGATTGAACCGGTTTAAAACGGATAAAACCGGATTGAACCAGTTTAAACCCGTTTAAACCAGATGGAAACGAATAGAACCGGTTTAAACCGGATAAAACCGGATTGAAACGGTTTAAACCCGTTTAAACCGGATAATACCTGATTGAAGCGGTTCAAACTGGTTTAAACCGGATGAAACCGGATTAAACCGTTTTAAAGCGGTTTAAACCAGATAAAACCAGATTGAACCGCTTTAAGCTGATTAAAACCGGATTGAACTGGTTTAAACCAGTCTAAACCGGATAAAACCTGTTTAAACCGGATAAAACCAGATTGAACCGGTTTAAACCAGATAAAACCGGATTGAACTGGTTCAACCGGGTTTAAACCGGATAAAACCGGAGTGAACTGGTTTAAACTGGATAAAACAGGATTGAACCGGTTCAAACCGGATAAAACAGGATCGAAACGTTTCAAACCGGTTTTAACCAGATAAAAACGGAATGAACCGGTTTAAACCGAATAAAACCGGACTGAACCGGTTTAAACCGGATAAAACCGGATTGAACCGTTTCAAACCGGTTTTAACCGGATAAAACCAGAATGAACCGGTTTAAACCGGATAAAACCGGATTGAACCGGTTTAAACCGGATCAAACCGGATTGAACCGGTTTAAACTGGTTTCGACCGGATAGAACCGGATAGAACCGGTTTAAACTGTATAAAACCGGATTGAACCGGCTTAAACCGGTTTAAACCGGATAAAACCGGAATGAACTGGTTTTAACCGGTTTAAAACGGATAGAACCGGATAGAAACGGTATAAACTGGATAAAACCGGATTGAACCAGTGTAAACCGGTTGAAACAGGATAAAAACGGATTGAAAGGGTTTAAACCGGTATAAACTGGATAAAACCGGAATGAACCGGCTTAAACGGGTCTAACTCGGATAAAACCCGATTGAACAGGCTTAAACTGGTATAAACAGCATAGAACCGGTTTAAACCGGATAAAACTGAATTGAACCGGTTTAAACCGGTTTAAAACGGATAAAACCAGACTGAACCGGTTTAAACCGGATAAAACCGGATTGAACCGGTTTAAACCGGTTTCAACTGTATAGAACCGGTTAGAACCGGTTTAAACCGGATAAAACAGGATTGAACTGGTTTAAACAGGATAGAACAGGATTGAACCGGTTTAAACTGGCTTCAACCGGATAGAACCGGATAGAACCTGTTTAAACTGGATAAACCCAGATTGAACCGGCTTAAAACGGTTTAAACTGGATAAAACCGGATTGAACCGGTTCAAACCGGTTTAAACCGGATAGAACCAGTTTAAACCCGTTTAAACCGGATAAAACCGGATTGAACCGGTTTAAAACGTTTTAAACCGGATAAAACCGGATTGAACCAGCTTAACCCGGTTTAAACCGGATAAAACTGGATTGAACTGGTATAAACCGGATGAAACTGGATTGATCCGGTTTAAACCGGTTTAAACAGGATCAAACAGGATTGAACTGGTTTATACCGGTTTAAACTGGATAAAACCGGTTTAAAAGGGATAAAACCAAATTGAACCAGTTTAAACTGGATAATACCAGACTGAACCGGTTTAATCCGGATAAAACCGGACTGAACCGGTTTAAATCGGTTTAAACCGTATAAAACCGGATTGAACCGGATTAAACCGGTTTAAACTGGATAAACCGGGTTGAATCGGTTAAAACCGGTTTAAACTGGATAAAACCGGATAGAACTGGTATAAACCGGATAAAACCGGATTGAACCAGTTTAAACCGGATAAAACCGGATTGATCCGGTTTAAACCGGTTTAAAACGGATAAAACCGGATTGAACCGGTTTAAACCGGTTTAAACCAGATAGAACCGGATAGAACCGGTTTAAAATGGATAGAACCGGATAGAACCGGTTTAAACCGGATAAAACTGGATTGAAACGGTTTAAACTGGTTTAAAGCGGATAAAACCGGATTGAACCGGTTTAAACCGGATCAAACCGGATTGAACCGGTTTAAACCGGATTCAACCGGATAGAACCGGATAGAACCGGTTTAAACTGGATAAAACCGGATTGAAATGTTTTAACCGGTTAAAACAGGATAGAACAGGATAGAACCGGTTTAAACCGATTTAAACAGGATAGAACCGGATAGAACCGGTTTAAACGAGATAAAACCGGATTGAACCGTTTTAAACCGGATAAAACTGGATTGAACCGTTTTAAAGCGGTTTAAACCAGATAAAACCAGATTGAACCGCTTTAAGCCGATTAAAACCGGATTGAACTGGTTTAAACCAGATAAAACCGGATTGAACTGGTTCAACCGGGTTTAAACCGGATAAAACCGGATTGAACTGGTTTAAACCGGATAAAACAGGATTGAACCGGTTGAAACTGGATAAACCCGGATCGAACCGTTTCAAACCGGTTTTAACCAGATAAAAACGGAATGAACCGGTTTAAACCGGATAAAACCGGACTGAACCGGTTTAAACCGGATAAAACCGGATCAAACCGTTTCAAACCGGTTTTAACCGGATAAAACCGGAATGAACCGGTTTAAACCGGATAAAACCAGATTGAACCGGTTTAAACCGGGTAAAACCGGATTGAACCGGTTTAAAGTGGTTTCAACCGGATAGAACCGGATAGAACCGGTTTAAAATGGATAAAACCGGTTTAAACCGGATAAAACAAGATTGAACCAGTTTAAACCGGATAAAACCGGATTGAACCAGCTTAAACCGGTTTTAACCGGATAAAACTGGATTGAACCGGTTTAAACCGGTTTAAACCGGATAAAACCGGATAGAACCGGTTCAAACCTGGTTAAACCGGATAAAACCAAATTGAACCCGTTTAAACCGGATAAAACCAGATTGAACCGGTTTAAAATGGATAAAACAGGATTGAACCATTTTAAACCGGTTTAAACCAGATAGAAATGGATAGAACCGGTTTAAACCGGATAACACCGGATTGAACCGGTTTGAACCGCTCTAAACCGGATAGAACCGGTTTCAACCAGTTTAAACCGGATAAAACCGGATTGAACCGGTTGAAACCGGATAAAATCGGATTGAACCGGCTTAAACCGGTTTAAACCGGATAAAACTGGATTGAACCGGTTCAAACAGTATTAAACCGGATAAAACCGGATTGAACCGGTTCAAACCGGTTTATACCAGATAGAACAGGTTTAAACCGGATAATATCAGATTGAACCGGTTTAAACCGGATAAAACCGGATAGAACCAGTTCAAACCGGATAAAACCTTATTGAACCGGCTTAAACCGGTTTAAACCGGATAAAACCGGATTGAACCGGTTTAAACCGGATAAAATGGGATTGAACTGGTTTAAACTGGTTTAAACCGGATAGAATCGGATAGAACCGGTTTTAACCGGATAGAAACGGATAGAACCGGTTTTAACCAGATAAGAACGGATTGAACAGGTTTAAACCGGATAAAAACGGATTGAACCGGTTTAAACTGGTTTAAACCGGGTAAAACCAGATTGAACCGGTTCAAACCGGTTTAAAACGGATAGAACTGGTTTAAACCGGATAAAATCAGATTGAACCGGATAAAACCGGATAGAACCGGTTCTAACCGGTTTAAACCGGATTGAAATGGGTAGAACCGGTTTAAACCAGATAAAACCGGATTGAACTGGTTTAAACCGGTTTAAACAGGATAGAACCGGATAGAACCGTTTTAAAGCGGATAAAACCGGATTGAATCAGTTTAAAGTGGTTTAAACCGGATAAAACCAGATTGCACCGGTCTAAAACCGGATAAAACCGGATTGAACCGGTTTAAACCGGTTTAAACAGGATAGAACCGGTTTAAAATGGATAAAACCGGATTGAACCGGTTTAAACCCGTTTAAACCGGAAAAAACCGGATTGAACCGTTTTAAACCGGCTGAAATCGGATAAAAACGGATTGAGGCGGTTTAAACCGGTTTCAACCGGATAAAACCAGATAGAACCAGGTTAAATCGGTTTAAACCGGTTTAAACCGGATAGAACCAGATGGAAGCGGTTTAAACTGGATAAAAGCGGATTGAACCGGTTTAAGCCGGTTAAAACCGGAGAAAACCAGATGGAACCGGCTTAAACAGGTTTAAACCGGAGAAAACCGGATTGAACCGGTTGAAACCGGTTGAAATCGGATATAAACGGATTGAAGTAGTTTAAACCGGTTTAAAACTGATAAAACCGGAATGAACCGGCCTAAACCGGTTTAAACCGGATACCGGTTTAAACCGGATAAAACCGGATTGAACTGGCTTAAACTGGTTTAAACCGGATAGAACCGGTTTAAACTGGATAAAACCGATTGAACCGGTTTAAACCGGTTTAAACCGGATAAAACCGGATTGAACGGGTTTTAACTGGATAAAACCGGATTGAACTGGTTTAAACCGGTTTCAACCGGATAGGACCGGATAGAACCGGTTTAAACTGGATAAAACAGGATTGAACCAGCTTAAACAGGTTTAAACCGGATGAAACAGGATTGAACCGGTTCAATCCGGTTTAAACCGGATAAAACCGGAGTGAACTGGTTTAAACCGGATAAAACCGGATTGAACCGGTTTAAACCGGATAAAACCGGATTGAACCGGTTCAATCCGTTTTAAACCGGATAAAACCGGAATGAACTGGTTTAAACCGGATAAAACAGGATTGAACCGGTTCAAACTGGTTGAAACCGGATAAAACCGGATTAAACCGTTTTAAAGCGGTTTAAACCAGATAAAACCAGACTGAACCGGTTTAAACCAGATAAAACCGGATTGAACTGGTTCAACCGGGTTTAAACCGGATAAAACCGGAGTGAACTGGTTTAAACCGGATAAAACAGGATTGAATAGGTTGAAACCGGATAAAACCGGATCGAACCGTTTCAAACCGGTTTTAACCAGATAAAAACGGAATGAACCGGTTTAAACTGGATAAAACCGGACTGAACCGGTTTAACCCAGATAAAACCGGATTGAACCGTTTCAAACCGGTTTTAACCAGATAAAACCGGAATGAACCGGTTTAAACCGGATAAAACCGGATTGAACGGGTTTAAACCGGATAAAACCGGATTGAACCGGTTTAAACTGGTTTCAACCGGATAGAACCGGATAGAACCTGTTTAAACTGTATAAAACCGGATTGAACCGGCTTAAACCGGTTTAAACCGGATAAAAATGGATTGAACTGGTTCAAACCGGTTTAAACCGCATAAAACCGGAATGAACTGGTTTTAACCGGTTTAAAATGGATAGAACCGGATAGAAACGGTATAAACTGGATAAAACCGGATTGAACTGTTTTAACCGGTTAAAACACGATAGAACAGGATAGAACCGGTTTAAACCGATTTAAACAGGATAGAACCGGATAGAACCGGTTTAAACGAGATAAAACCGGATTGAACCGTTTTAAACCGGATAAAACCGGATTGAACCGTTTTGAAGCGGTTTAAACCAGATAAAACCAGATTGAACCGCTTTAAGCCGATTAAAACCAGATTGAACTGGTTTAACCAGATAAAACCAGATTGAACTGGTTCAACCGGGTTTAAACCGGATAAAACCGGAGTGAACTGGTTTAAACCGGATAAAACAGGATTGAACCGGTTGAAACTGGATAAACCCGGATCGAACCGTTTCAAACCGGTTTTAACCAGATAAAAACGGAATGAACCGGTTTAAACCGGATAAAACCGGACTGAACCGGTTTAAAACGGATAAAACCGGATCGAACCGTTTCAAACCGGTTTTAACCGGATAAAACCGGAATGAACCGGTTTAAACCGGATAAAACCAGATTGAACCGGTTTAAACTGGATAAAACCGGATTGAACCGGTTTAAAGTGGTTTCAACCGGATAGAACCGGATAGAACCGGTTTAAACTGGATAAAACCGGTTTAAACCGGATAAAACTGGATTGAACCGGTTCAAACCGGTTTAAACCGGATAAAACCGGAGTGAACTTGTTTAAACCGGTATAAAACGGATAGAACCGGATAGAAACGGTATAAACCGGATAAAACCGGAGTGAACCGGTGTAAACCGCTTGAAACTGGATAAAAACGGATTGAAAGGGTTTAAACTGGTTTAAACTGGATAAAACCGGAATGAACCGGCTTAAACAGGTCTAAACCGGATAAAGCACGATTGAACAGGCTTAAACTGGTATAAACAGCATAGAACCGGTTTAAACCGGATAAAACCGGATTGAACCCGTTTAAACCGGTTTAAACCGGATAAAACCAGACTGAACCGGTTTAAACCGGATAAAACCGGATTGAACCGGTTTAAACCGGTTTCAACTGTATAGAACCGGATAGAACTGGTTTAAACCGGATAAAACAGGATTGAACTGGTTTAAACCGGATAAAACCGGATTGAACCGGTTTAAACTGGTTTCAACCAGATAGAACCGGATAGAACCGGTTTAAAAAGGATAAAACCGGAGTGAACCGGCTTAAACCGGTTTAAACCAGATAAAACCGGATTGAACCGGTTTAAACTGGATAAAACCGGATTGAACCGGCTTAAATCGGTTTAAACTGGATAAAACCGGATTGAACCGGATTGAACCGGTTCAAACCGGTTTAAACCGGATAAAACCAGAATGAACTGGTTTAAACCGGTTTAAAACAGATAGAACCGGATAGAAACGGTTTAAACTGGATAAAACCGGATTGAACTGGATTAAACCGGTTTAAAACGGATAAAACAAGATTGAACCAGTTTAAACCGGATAAAACCGGATTGAACCAGTTTAAACCAGTTTAAACCAGACAGAAATGGATAGAACTGGTTTACACCGGATAAAACCGGATTGAACCAGTTTGAACTGGTCTAAAACGGATAAAACCGGATTGAACTGGTTTCAACCGCTTTAAACCGGATAAAACAAGATTGAACCAGTTTAAACCGGATAAAACCGGATTGAACCAGCTTAAACCGGTTTTAACCGGATAAAACTGGATTGAACCGGTTTAAACCGGTTTAAACCGGATAAAACCGGATAGAACCGGTTCAAACCAGTTTAAACCGGATAAAACCGGATTGAACCGGTTCAAACCGGATAAAACCGGATTGAAGCGGTTTAAACCGTTTCAAACCGGATAAAACCAGATTGAAACGGTTTAAACCGGATTGAAATGGCTTAAACCGGACAAATCCGGAATGAACTGGTTTAAACCGGTTTAAACCGGAAAAAACGGATTGAACCGTTTTAAAGTGGATAAAACCGGATTGAACCGGTTTAAACCTGTTTAAACCAGATAAAAACCGATTGAACCGGTTTAAATCGGTTTAAACCGGATAAAACCGGTATGAACCGGCTTAAACCGGTTAAAACTGGATAGAACCGGTTTAATCTGGTATCCGGTTTAAACCGGATAAAACCGGCATGAACCGGCTCAAACCGGTTTAAACCAGATAGAACCGGTTTAAAACCGTTTAAACCGGATAAAACCGGATTGAACCGGTTTAAACCGGTTTAAACAGGTTTAAACCGGATAGAACCGGTTTAAAAAGGATAGAATATTTTTAAACTGGATAAAACCGGATTGAACCAGTTTAAACCGGTTTAAACCGGATAAAACCGGATAGAACCGGTTTAAAACGGATAAAACCGGATAGAACCGGTTTAAACCGGATAAAACCGGATTGAACCGGTTTAAAGTGGATCAAACCGGATTGAACCGGTTTAAACCGGTTTCAACCGGATAGAACCGGATAGAACTGGTTTAAACTGGATAAAACCGGATTGAACCTGTTTAATCCGGTCTAAATTGGAGAAAACCGGATTGAACAGGTTTAAACCGGATAAAACCGGATTGACCCGGTTTAAATCGGTTTATACCGGATAAAACCGGATTGAACCGGTTCAATCCGGTTTAATCCGGATAAAACAAAATTGAACCAGTTTAAACCGGATAAAATCAGATTGAACCGGTTTAAAACGGATAAAACCGGATTGAACCAGTTTAAACCCGTTTAAACCAGATGGAAACGAATAGAACCGGTTTAAACCGGATAAAACCGGATTGAAACGGTTTAAACCCGTTTAAACCGGATAAAACCTGATTGAAGCGGTTCAAACTGGTTTAAACCGGATGAAACCGGATTAAACCGTTTTAAAGCGGTTTAAACCAGATAAAACCAGATTGAACCGCTTTAAGCCGATTAAAACCGGATTGAACTGGTTTAAACCAGTCTAAACCGGATAAAACCTGTTTAAACCGGATAAAACCAGATTGAACCGGTTTAAACCAGATAAAACCGGATTGAACTGGTTCAACCGGGTTTAAACCGGATAAAACCGGAGTGAACTGGTTTAAACTGGATAAAACAGGATTGAACCGGTTCAAACCGGATAAAACAGGATCGAAACGTTTCAAACCGGTTTTAACCAGATAAAAACGGAATGAACCGGTTTAAACCGAATAAAACCGGACTGAACCGGTTTAAACCGGATAAAACCGGATTGAACCGTTTCAAACCGGTTTTAACCGGATAAAACCAGAATGAACCGGTTTAAACCGGATAAAACCGGATTGAACCGGTTTAAACCGGATCAAACCGGATTGAACCGGTTTAAACTGGTTTCGACCGGATAGAACCGGATAGAACCGGTTTAAACTGTATAAAACCGGATTGAACCGGCTTAAACCGGTTTAAACCGGATAAAACCGGATTGAACCGGTTCAAACCGGTTTAAACCGCATAAAACCGGAATGAACTGGTTTTAACCGGTTTAAAACGGATAGAACCGGATAGAAACGGTATAAACTGGATAAAACCGGATTGAACCAGTGTAAACCGGTTGAAACAGGATAAAAACGGATTGAAAGGGTTTAAACTGGTATAAACTGGATAAAACCGGAATGAACAGGCTTAAACGGGTCTAACTCGGATAAAACCCGATTGAACAGGCTTAAACTGGTATAAACAGCATAGAACCGGTTTAAACCGGATAAAACTGAATTGAACCGGTTTAAACCGGTTTAAAACGGATAAAACCAGACTGAACCGGTTTAAACCGGATAAAACCGGATTGAACCGGTTTAAACCGGTTTCAAATGTATAGAACCGGTTAGAACCGGTTTAAACCGGATAAAACAGGATTGAACTGGTTTAAACAGGATAGAACAGGATTGAACCGGTTTAAACTGGCTTCAACCGGATAGAACCGGATAGAACCTGTTTAAACTGGATAAACCCAGATTGAACCAGCTTAAACCGGTTTAAACTGGATAAAACCGGATTGAACCGGTTCAAACCGGTTTAAACCGGATAGAACCAGTTTAAACCCGTTTAAACCGGATAAAACCGGATTGAACCGGTTTAAAACGTTTTAAACCGGATAAAACCGGATTGAACCAGCTTAACCCGGTTTAAACCGGATAAAACTGGATTGAACCGGTTTAAACCGGATGAAACTGGATTGATCCGGTTTAAACCGGTTTAAACAGGATCAAACAGGATTGAACTGGTTTATACCGGTTTAAACTGGATAAAACCGGTTTAAACGGGATAAAACCAAATTGAACCAGTTTAAACTGGATAATACCAGACTGAACCGGTTTAAGCCGGATAAAACCGGACTGAACCGGTTTAAATCGGTTTAAACCGTATAAAACCGGATTGAACCGGATTAAACCGGTTTAAACTGGATAAACCGGGTTGAATCGGTTAAAACCGGTTTAAACTGGATAAAACCGGATAGAACTGGTATAAACCGGATAAAACCGGATTGAACCAGTTTAAACCGGATAAAACCGGATTGATCCGGTTTAAACCGGTTTAAAACGGATAAAACCGGATTGAACCGGTTTAAACCGGTTTAAACCAGATAGAACCGGATAGAACCGGTTTAAAATGGAGAGAACCGGTTTAAACCGGATAAAACTGGATTGAAACGGTTTAAACTGGTTTAAAGCGGATAAAACCGGATTGAACCGGTTTAAACCGGATCAAACCGGATTGAACCGGTTTAAACCGGATTCAACCGGGTAGAACCGGATAGAACCGGTTTAAACTGGATAAAACCGGATTGAAATGTTTTAACCGGTTAAAACAGGATAGAACAGGATAGAACCGGTTTAAACCGATTTAAACAGGATAGAACCGGATAGAACCGGTTTAAACGAGATAAAACCGGATTGAACCGTTTTAAACCGGATAAAACCGGATTGAACCGTTTTAAAGCGGTTTAAACCAGATAAAACCAGATTGAACCGCTTTAAGCCGATTAAAACCGGATTGAACTGGTTTAAACCAGATAAAACCGGATTGAACTGGTTCAACCGGGTTTAAACCGGATAAAACCCGAGTGAACTGGTTTAAACCGGATAAAACAGGATTGAACCGGTTGAAACTGGATAAACCCGGATCGAACCGTTTCAAACCGGTTTTAACCAGATAAAAACGGAATGAACCGGTTTAAACCGGATAAAACCGGACTGAACCGGTTTAAACCGGATAAAACCGGATCGAACCGTTTCAAACCGGTTTTAACCGGATAAAACCGGAATGAACCGGTTTAAACCGGATAAAACCAGATTGAACCGGTTTAAACCGGATAAAACCGGATTGAACCGGTTTAAAGTGGTTTCAACCGGATAGAACCGGATAGAACCGGTTTAAACTGGATAAAACCGGTTTAAACCGGATAAAACCGGATTGAACCGGTTCAAACCGGTTTAAACTGGATAAAACCGGAATGAACTTGTTTAAACCGGTTTAAAACGGATAGAACCGGATAGAAACGGTAAAAACCGGATAAAACCGGAGTGAACTGGTGTAAACAGCTTGAAACTGGATAAAAACGGATTGAAAGGGTTTAAACCGGTTTAAACTGGATAAAACCGGAATGAACCGGCTTAAACAGGTCTAAACCGGATAAAGCACGATTGAACAGGCTTAAACTGGTATAAACAGCATAGAACCGGTTTAAACCGGATAAAACCGGATTGAACCTGTTTAAACCGGTTTAAACCGGATAAAACCGGATTGAACCGGTTTAAACCGGTTTCAACTGTATAGAACCGGATAGAACTGGTTTAAACCGGATAAAACAGGATTGAACTGGTTTAAACCGGATAAAACCGGATTGATCCGGTTTAAACTGGTTTGAACCGGATAGAACCGGATAGAACCGGTTTAAAAAGGATAAAACCGGATTGAAACGGCTTAAACCGGTTTAAACCAGATAAAACTGGATTGAACCGGTTTAAACTGGATAAAACCGGATTGAACCGGCTTAAACCGGTTTAAACTGGATAAAACCGGATTGAACCGGATTGAACCGGTTCAAACCGGTTTAAACCGGATAAAACCAGAATGAACTGGTTTAAACCGGTTTAAAACGGATAGAACCGGATAGAAACGGTTTAAACCGGATAAAACCGGATTGAACTGGATTAAACCGGTTTAAAACGGATAAAACAAGATTGAACCAGTTTAAACCGGATAAAACCGGATTGAACCAGTTTAAACCAGTTTAAACCACATAGAAATGGATAGAACTGGTTTACACCGGATAAAACCGGATTGAACCGGTTTAAACCGGTTTAAACCGGATAAAACCGGATAGAACCGGTTCAAACCAGGTTAAACCGGATAAAACCAAATTGAACCAGTTTAAACCGGATAAAACCAGATTGAACCGGTTTAAAATGGATAAAACCGGATTGAACCATTTTAAACCGGTTTAAACCAGATAGAAATGGATAGAACCGGTTTAAACCGGATAACACCGGATTGAACCGGTTTGAACCGCTCTAAACCGGATAGAACCGGTTTCAACCAGTTTAAACCGGATAAAACCGGATTGAACCGGTTTAAACCGGATAAAACCGGATTGAACCGGCTTAAACCGGTTTAAACCGGATAAAACTGGATTGAACCGGTTCAAACAGTATTAAACCGGATAAAACCGGATTGAACCGGTTCAAACCGGTTTATTCAAGATAGAACAGGTTTAAACCGGATAATATCAGATTGAACCGGTTTAAACCGGATAAAACCGGATAGAACCAGTTCAAACCGGATAAAACCTTATTGAACCGGCTTAAACCGGTTTAAACCGGATAAAACCGGATTGAACCGGTTTAAACCGGATAAAATGGGATTGAACTGGTTTAAACCGGTTTAAACCGGATAGAATCGGATAGAACCGGTTTTAACCGGATAGAAACGGATAGAACCGGTTTTAACCAGATAAGAACGGATTGAACAGGTTTAAACCGGATAAAATCAGATTGAACCGGATAATACCGGATAGAACCGGTTCTAACCGGTTTAAACCGGATTGAAATGGGTAGAACCGGTTTAAACCAGATAAAACCGGATTGAACTGGTTTAAACCGGTTTAAACAGGATAGAACCGGATAGAACCGTTTTAAAGCGGATAAAACCGGATTGAATCAGTTTAAAGTGGTTTAAACCGGATAAAACCAGATTGCACCGGTCTAAAACCGGATAAAACCGGATAGAACCGGTTTAAATCGGATAAAACCATATTGAACCGGTTTAAACCGGTTTAAACAGGATAGAACCGGTTTAAAATGGATAAAACCGGATTGAACCGGTTTAAACCCGTTTAAACCGGAAAAAACCGGATTGAACCGTTTTAAACCGGCTGAAATCGGATAAAAACGGATTGAGGCGGTTTAAACCGGTTTCAACCGGATAAAACCAGATAGAACCAGGTTAAATCGGTTTAAACCGGTTTAAACCGGATAGAACCAGATGGAAGCGGTTTAAACTGGATAAAAGCGGATTGAACCGGTTTAAGCCGGTTAAAACTGGAGAAAACCAGATGGAACCGGCTTAAACAGGTTTAAACCGGAGAAAACCGGATTGAACCGGTTGAAACCGGTTGAAATCGGATATAAACGGATTGAAGCAGTTTAAACCGGTTTAAAACTGATAAAACCGGAATGAACCGGCCTAAACCGGTTTAAACCGGATACCGGTTTAAACCGGATAAAACCGGATTGAACTGGCTTAAACTGGTTTAAACCGGATAGAACCGGTTTAAACTGGATAAAACCGATTGAACCGGTTTAAACCGGTTTAAACCGGATAAAACCGGATTGAACGGGTTTTAACTGGATAAAACCGGATTGAACTGGTTTAAACCGGTTTCAACCGGATAGGACCGGATAGAACCGGTTTAAACTGGATAAAACAGGATTGAACCAGCTTAAACAGGTTTAAACCGGATGAAACAGGATTGAACCGGTTCAATCCGGTTTAAACCGGATAAAACCGGAGTGAACTGGTTTAAACCGGATAAAACCGGATTGAACCGGTTTAAACCGGATAAAACCGGATTGAACCGGTTCAATCCGTTTTAAACCGGATAAAACCGGAATGAACTGGTTTAAACCGGATAAAACCGGTCTGAACCAGTTTCAACCGGATAAAACCGGATTGAACCGTTTCAAACCGGGTTTAACCAGATCAAACCGGAATGCACCGGTTTAAACCGGATAAAACCGGATTGAACCGGTTTAAACCGGATAATAACGGATTGATCCGGTTTAAACTGGTTTCAACTGGATAGATCTGGATAGAACCGGTTTAAACTGGATAAAACCGGTTTGAACCGGCTTAAACCGGTTTAATCCGGATTGAACCGATTTAAACCGGATAAAAACGGATTGAACCGGCTTAAACCGGTTTAAACCGGATAAAACCGGATTGAACCGGTTCAAACCGGTTTAAACCGGATAAAAGTGGAATGAACTGGTTTAAACCGGTTTAAAACGGATAGAACCAGATAGAAACGGTTTAAACCAGATAAAACCGGATTGAACCGGTGTAAACCGGTTGAAACCGGATAAAAACGGATTGAAAGGGTTTAAACCGGTTTAAACTGGATAAAACTGGAATGAAACGGCTTAAACAGGTCTAAACCGGATAAAACCCGATGGAACAGGCTTAAACTGGTATAAACAGCATAGAACCAGTTTAAACCGGATAAAACCGGATTGAACCGGTTTAAACCGGTTTAAAACGGATAAAACCAGACTGAACCGGTTTAAACCGGTTTCAACTGTATAGAATCGGATAGAACCGGTTTAAACCGGATAAAACAGGATTGAACTGGTTTAAAACGGATAAAACCGGATTGAACCGGTTTAAACTGGTTTCAACCGGATAGAACCGGATAGTACCGGTTTAAACTGGATAAAACTGGATTGAACCGGCTTAAACCGGTTTAAACCGGATAAAACCGGAATGAACTGGTTTAAACCGGTTTAAAACGGATAGAACCGGATAGAAACGGTTTAAACCGGATAAAACCGGATTGAACTGGATTAAACCGGTTTAAAACGGATAAAACCGGTTTAAACCGTATAAAACCAAATTGTACCAGTTTAACCCGGATAAAACCAGATTGAACCGGTTTAAAACGGATAAAACCAGATTGAAGCAGTTTAAACCGGTTTAAACCAGATAGAAATGGATAGAACTGGTTTAAACCGGATAAAACCGGATTGAACCGGTTTGAACAAACCAGATAAAACCGGATTGAACTGGTTTCAACCGGTTTAAACCGGATAAAACAAGATAGAACCGGTTTAAACCGGATAAAACCGGATTGAACCAGCTTAAACCGGTTTAAACCGGATAAAACTGGATTGAACCGGTTTAAATCGGATAAAACTGGATTGAACCGGTTGAAACCGGATAAAATCGGATTGATCCGGTTTAAACCGGTTTAAACAGGAAAAAAACCGTATTGAACTGGTTTATACCTGTTTAAACCGGATAAAACCGGTTTAAACGGGATAAAACAAAATTGAACCAGTATAAACCGGATAATACCAGATTGAACCGGTTTAAGCCGGATAAAACCGGACTGAACCATTTTAAATCCGTTTAAACCGGATAAAACCGGATTGAACCAGATTAATACGGTTTAAACTGGTTAAACCGGATTGAATCGGTTAAAACCGGTTTACCGGATAAAACCGGATAGAACCGGTTTAAACCGGATAAAACCGGATTGAAGCGGTTTAAACCGGTTCAAACCGGATAAAACCAGATTGAAACGGTTTAAACCGGATTGAACCGGCTTAAACCGGACAAAACCGGAATGAACTGGTTTAAACCGGTTTAAACCGGAAAAAACGGATTGAACCGTTTTAAAGTGGATAAAACCGGATTGAACCGGTTTAAACCTCTTTAAACCAGATAAAAACCGATTGAACCGGTTTAAACCGGTTTAAACCGGATAAAACCGGTATGAACCGGCTTAAACCGGTTTAAACTGGATAGAACCGGTTTAATCTGTTATCCGGTTTAAACCGGATAAAACCGGCATGAACCGGCTCAAACCGGTTTAAACCGGATAGAACCGGTTTAAACCCGTTTAAACCGGATAAAACCGGATTGAACCGGTTTAAACCGGTTTAAACAGGATAAAACCGGATTGATCCGGTTTAAACCGGTTTAAACCAGATAGAACCGGATAGAACCGGTTTAAACCGGATAAAACTGGATAGAACTGGTTTAAACCGGATAAAACCGGACTGAACCGGTTTAAAGCGGATCAAACCGGATTGAACCGGTTTAAACCGGTTTCAACCGGATAGAACCGGATAGAACTGGTTTAAACTGGATAAAACCGGATTGAACCTGATTAAACCGGTCTAAAGTGGAGAAAACCGGATTGAACAGGTTTAAACCGGATAAAACCGGATTGACCCGGTTTAAACCGGTTTATAACGGATAAAACCGGAATGAACAGGTTTAAACCGGTTTAAAACGGATAGAACCGGATAGAAACGGTATAAACCGGATAAAACCGGATTGAACCTGATTAAACCGGTCTAAAGTGGAGAAAACCGGATAGAACCGGTTTAAACTGGATAAAACCGGACTGAACCGGCTTAAACCGGTTTAAACCGGATAAAACCGGAATGAACAGGTTTAAACCGGTTTAAAACGGATAGAACCGGATAGAAACGGTATAAACCGGATAAAACCGGATTGAACCGGTGTAAACCGGTTGAAACTGGATAAAAACGGATTGAAAGGGTTTAAACCGGTTTAAACTGGATAAAACCGGAATGAACCAGCTTAAACAGGTCTAAACCGGATAAAGCCCGATTGAACAGTCTTAAACTGGTATAAACAGCATAGAACCAGTTTAAACCGGATAAAACGGGATTGAACAGGTTTAAACCAGTTGAAACCGGATAAAACCAGACTGAACCGGTTTAAACCGGATAAAACCGGATTGAACCGGTTTAAACCGGTTTCAACTGTATAGAACCGATAGAACTGGTTTAAACCGGATAAAACAGGATTGAACCGGTTCAAACTGGTTTAAACCGGATAAAACCGGATTGAACCGGTTTAAACTGGTTTCAACTGGATAGAACCGGATAGAACCGGTTTAAACTGGATAAAACCGGATTGGAACGGTTTAAACCGGTTTAAACCGGATAAAACCGGATTGAACCGGTTCAAACCGGTTTAAACCGGATAAAACCGGAATGAACTGGTTTAAACCGGTTTAAAACGGATAGAACCGGATAGAAATGGTTTAAACCGGATAAAACCGGATTGAACTGGATTAAACCGGTTTAAAACGGATAAAACCGGTTTAAAGCGGATAAAACCGAATTGAACCATTTTAAACCGGATAAAACCAGACTGAACAGGATTAAACCGGTTTAAACCGGATAAAACCAGACTGAACCTGTTTAAACCGGATAAAACCGGATTGAACTGGTTTAATACGGTTTCAACCGGATAGAACTGGTTTAAACCGGATAAAACCTGATTGAACCGGTTTAAACCGGTTTCAAATGTATAGAACCGGATAGAACTGGCTTAAACCGGATAAAACAGGATTGAACTGGTTTAAACCGGATAAAACCGGATTGAACCGGTTTAAACTGGTTTCAATCGGATAGAACCGGATAGAACCGGTTTAAAATGGATAAAACCGGATTGAACCGGCTTAAACCGGTTTAAACCAGATAAAACCGGATTGAACCGGTTCAAACCGGTTTAAACCGGATAAAACCAGATTGAACTGGTTTAAACCGGTTTAAAACGGATAGAACCGGATAGAAACGGTTTAAACCGGATAAAACCGGAATGAACTGGTTTAAACCGGTTTAAAACGGATAGAACGGGATAGAACCGGTTTTAACCAGATAAGAACGGATTGAACAGGTTTAAACCGGATAAAAACGGATTGAACCGGTTCAAACCGGTTTAAAACGGATAGAACTGGTTTAAACCGGATAAAATCAGATTGAACCGGATAAAACCGGATAGAACCGGTTCTAACCGGTTTAAACCGGATTGAAATGGGTAGAACTGGTTTAAACCAGATAAAACCGGATTGAACTGGTTTAAACCGGTTTAAACAGGATAGAACCGGATAGAACCGTTTTAAAGCGGATAAAACCGGATTGAATCAGTTTAAAGTGGTTTAAACCGGATAAAACCAGATTGCACCGGTCTAAAACCGGATAAAACCGGATAGAACCGGTTTAAATCGGATAAAACCATATTGAACCGGTTTAAACCGGTTTAAACAGGATAGAACCGGTTTAAAATGGATAAAACCGGATTGAACCCGTTTAAACCCGTTTAAACCGGAAAAAATCGGATTGAACCGTTTTAAACCGGCTGAAATCGGATAAAAACGGATTGAGGCGGTTTAAACAGGTTAAAACCGGATAAAACCAGATAGAACCAGTTTAAATCGGTTTAAACCGGTTTAAACCGGATAGAACCAGATGGAACCGGTTTAAACTGGATAAAAGCGGATTGAACCGGTTTAAGCCGGTTAAAACCGGAGAAAACCAGATGGAACCGGCTTAAACAGGTTTAAACCGGAGAAAACCGGATTGAACCGGTTGAAACCGGTTGAAATCGGATATAAACGGATTGAAGCAGTTTAAACCGGTTTAAAACTGATAAAACCGGAATGAACCGGCCTAAACCGGTTTAAACCGGATACCGGTTTAAACCGGATAAAACCGGATTGAACTGGCTTAAACTGGTTTAAACCGGATAGAACCGGTTTAAACTGGATAAAACCGATTGAACCGGTTTAAACCGGTTTTAAACCGGATAAAACCGGATTGAACGGGTTTTAACTGGATAAAACCTGATTGAACTGGTTTAAACTGGTTTCAACCGGATAGGACCGGATAGAACCGGTTTAAACTGGATAAAACAGGATTGAACCAGCTTAAACAGGTTTAAACCGGATGAAACAGGATTGAACCAGTTCAATCCGGTTTAAACCGGATAAAACCGGAGTGAACTGGTTTAAACCGGATAAAACCGGATTGAACCGGTTTAAACCGGATAAAACCGGATTGAACCGGTTCAATCCGTTTTAAACCGGATAAAACCGGAATGAACCGTTTCAAACCAGGTTTAACCAGATCAAACCGGAATGCACCGGTTTAAACCGGATAAAACCGGATTGAACCGGTTTAATCCGGATAATAACGGATTGATCCGGTTTAAACTGGTTTCAACTGGATAGAACTGGATAGAACCGGTTTAAACTGGATAAAACCGGTTTGAACCGGCTTAAACCGGTTTAATCCGGATTGAACCGATTTAAACCGGATAAAAACGGATTGAACCGGCTTAAACCGGTTTAAACCGGATAAAACCGGATTGAACCGGTTCAAACCGGTTTAAACCGGATAAAACTGGAATGAACTGGTTTAGACCGGTTTAAAATGGATAGAACCGGATAGAAACGGTTTAAACCAGATAAAACCGGATTGAACCGGTGTAAACCGGTTGAAACCGGATAAAAACGGATTGAAAGGGTTTAAACCGGTTTAAACTGGATAAAACTGGAATGAAACGACTTAAACAGGTCTAAACCGGATAAAACCCGATGGAACAGGCTTAAACTGGTATAAACAGCATAGAACCGGTTTAAACCGGATAAAACCGGATTGAACCGGTTTAAACCGGTTTAAAACGGATAAAACCAGACTGAACCGGTTTAAACCGGTTTCAACTGTATAGAATCGGATAGAACCGGTTTAAACCGGATAAAACAGGATTGAACTGGTTTAAAACGGATAAAACCGGATTGAACCGGTTTAAACTGGTTTCAACTGGATAGAACCGGATAGTACCGGTTTAAACTGGATAAAACTGGATTGAACCGGCTTAAACCGGTTTAAACCGGATAAAACCGGAATGAACTGGTTTAAACCGGTTTAAAACGGATAGAACCGGATAGAAACGGTTTAAACCGGATAAAACCGGATTGAACTGGATTAAACCGGTTTAAAACGGATAAAACCGGTTTAAACAGGATAAAACCAAATTGTACCAGTTTAACCCGGATAAAACCAGATTGAACCGGTTTAAAACGGATAAAACCAGATTGAAGCAGTTTAAACCGGTTTAAACCAGATAGAAATGGATAGAACTGGTTTAAACCGGATAAAACCGGATTGAACCGGTTTGAACAAACCAGATAAAACCGGATTGAACTGGTTTCAACCGGTTTAAACTGGATAAAACAAGATAGAACCGGTTTAAACCGGATAAAACCGGATTGAACCAGCTTAAACCGGTTTAAACCGGATAAAACTGGATTGAACCGGTTTAAACCGGATAAAACTGGATTGAACCGGTTGAAACCGGATAAAATCGGATTGATCCGGTTTAAACCGGTTTAAACAGGAAAAAAACCGGATTGAACTGGTTTATACCTGTTTAAACCGGATAAAACCGGTTTAAACGGGATAAAACAAAATTGAACCAGTATAAACCGGATAATACCAGATTGAACCGGTTTAAGCCGGATAAAACCGGACTGAACCATTTTAAATCCGTTTAAACCGGATAAAACCGGATTGAACCAGATTAATACGGTTTAAACTGGATAAACCGGATTGAATCGGTTAAAACCGGTTTACCGGATAAAACCGGATAGAACCGGTTTAAACCGGATAAAACCGGATTGAAGCGGTTTAAACCGGTTCAAACCGGATAAAACCAGATTGAAACGGTTTAAACCGGATTGAACCGGCTTAAACCGGACAAAACCGGAATGAACTGGTTTAAACCGGTTTAAACCGGAAAAAACGGATTGAAACGTTTTAAAGTGGATAAAACCGGATTCAACCGGTTTAAACCTGTTTTAACCAGATAAAAACCGATTGAACCGGTTTAAACCGGTTTAAACCGGATAAAACCGGTATGAACCGGCTTAAACCGGTTTAAACTGGATAGAACCGGTTTAATCTGGTATCCGGTTTAAACCGGATAAAACCGGCATGAACCGGCTCAAACCGGTTTAAACCGGATAGAACCGGTTTAAAACCGTTTAAACCGGATAAAACCGGATTGAACCGGTTTAAACCGGTTTAAACCGGATAAAACCGGATTGATCCGGTTTAAACCGGTTTAAACCAGATAGAACCGGATAGAACCGGTTTAAACCGGATAAAACTGGATAGAACCGGTTTAAACCGGATAAAACCGGATTGAACCGGTTTAAAGCGGATCAAACCGGATTGAACCGGTTTAAACCGGTTTCAACCGGATAGAACCGGATAGAACTGGTTTAAACTGGATAAAACCGGATTGAACCTGATTAAACCGGTCTAAAGTGGAGAAAACCGGATTGAACAGGTTTAAACCGGATAAAACCGGATTGACCCGGTTTAAACCGGTTTATAACGGATAAAAACGGATTGAACCGGTTCAATCCGGTTTAAACCGGATAAAACCAAATTGAACCAGTTTAAACCGGATAAAATCAGATTGAACCGGTTTAAAACGGATAAAACCGGATTGAACCAGTTTAAACCCGTTTAAAACAGATGGAAACGAATAGAACCGGTTTAAACCGGATAAAACCGGATTGAAACGGTTTAAACCCGTTTAAACCGGATAAAACCTGATTGAAGCGGTTCAAACTGGTTTAAACCGGATGAAACCGGATTAAACCGTTTTAAAGCGGTTTAAACCAGATAAAACTAGATTGAACCGCTTTAAGCCGATTAAAACCGGATTGAACTGGTTTAAACCAGTCTAAACCGGATAAAACCGGTTTAAACCGGATAAAACCAGATTGAACCGGTTTAAACCAGATAAAACCGGATTGAACTGGTTCAACTGGGTTTAAACCGGATAAAACCGGAGTGAACTGGTTTAAACTGGATAAAACAGGATTGAACCGGTTGAAACCGGATAAAACCGGATCGAAACGTTTCAAACCGGTTTTAACCAGATAAAAACGGAATGAACCGGTTTAAACCGGATAAAACCGGACTGAACCGGTTGAAACCGGATAAAACCGGATTGAACCGGTTTAAACTGGTTTCAACCGGATAGAACCGGATAGAACCGGTTTAAATTGGATAAAACCGGACTGAACCGGCTTAAACCGGTTTAAACCGGATAAAACCGGATTGAACCGGTTCAAACCGGTTTAAACCGGATAAAACCGGAATGAACAGGTTTAAACCGGTTTAAAACGGATAGAACCGGATAGAAACGGTATAAACCGGATAAAACCGGATTGAACCGGTGTAAACCGGTTGAAACTGGATAAAAACGGATTGAAAGGGTTTAAACCGGTTTAAACTGGATAAAACCGGAATGAACCAGCTTAAAAGGTCTAAACCGGATAAAGCCCGATTGAACAGTCTTAAACTGGTATAAACAGCATAGAACCAGTTTAAACCGGATAAAACGGGATTGAACAGGTTTAAACCAGTTGAAACCGGATAAAACAGGATTGAACCGGTTCAAACCGGTTTAAACCGGATAAAACCGGATTGAACCGGTTTAAACTGGTTTCAACCGGATAGAACCGGATAGAACCGGTTTAAACTGGATAAAACAGGATTGGAACGGCTTAAACTGGTTTAAACCGGATAAAACCGGATTGAACTGGTTCAAACCGGTTTAAACCAGATAAAACCGGAATGAACTGGTTCAAACCGGTTTAAAACGGATAGAACCGGATAGAAATGGTTTAAACCGGATAAAACCGGATTGAACTGGATTAAACCGGTTTAAAACGGATAAAACCGGTTTAAACCGGATAACACCAAATTGAACCATTTTATACCGGATAAAACCAGACTGAACAGGTTTAAACCGGTTTAAACCGGATAAAACCAGACTGAACCGGTTTAAACCGGATAAAACCGGATTGAACTGGTTTAATACGGTTTCAACCGGATAGAACTGGTTTAAACCGGATAAAACCTGATTGAACCGGTTTAAACCGGTTTCAAATGTATAGAACCGGATAGAACTGGCTTAAACCGGATAAAACAGGATTGAACTGGTTTAAACCGGATAAAACCGGATTGAACCGGTTTAAACTGGTTTCAATCGGATAGAACCGGATAGAACCGGTTTAAAATGGATAAAACCGGATTGAACCGGCTTAAACCGGTTTAAATCAGATAAAACCGGATTGAACCGGTTCAAACCGGTTTAAACCGGATAAAACCAGATTGAACTGGTTTAAACCGGTTTAAAACGGATAGAACCGGATAGAAATGGTTTAAACCGAATAAAACCGGAATGAACTGGTTTAAACCGGTTTTAAAACGGATAGAACCGGATAGAAACGGTTTAAACCGGATAAAACCGGATTGAACAGGATTAAACTGGTTTAAAACGGATAAAACCGGTTTAAACCGGATAAAACCAAATTGAACCAGTTTAAACCGGATAAAACCAGATTGAACCGGTTTAAAACGGATAAAACCGGATTGAACCGGTTTAAACCGGTTTAAACCAGATAAAACCGGTATGAACAGGCTTAAACCGGTTTAAACCGGATAGAACCGGTTTAAACCCGTTTAAAACGGATAAAACAGGATTGAACCGGTTTAAACCGGTTTAAACCGGATAAAACCGGCAGAAACCGGTTAAAACCGGATAGAACCGGTTTAAACCCGTTTAAACCGGATAAAACCGGATTGAACCGGTTTAAACCGGTTTAAACCGGATAAAACCGGATTGAACCAGCTTAAACCGGTTTAAACCGGATAAAACTGGATTGAACCGGTTTAAACCGTTTTAAACAGGATAAAACCGGATTGAACAGTTTTATACCGGTTTAAACCGGATAAAACCGGTTTAAACGGGACAAAATCAAAATTGAACCAGTTTAAACCGGATAATACCAGATTGAACCGGTTTAAGCCGGATAAAACCGGACTGAACCGGTTTAAATCGGTTTAAACCGTATAAAACCGGATTGAACTGGATTAAACCGGTTTAAACTGGATACACCGGATTGAATCGGTTAAAACCGGTTTAAACCAGATAAAACCAGATTGAACCGGTTTAAACCGGATTGAACCGGATTAAACCGGTTTCAACTGGATAGAACCGGACAGAACCGGTTTAAACCGGATAAAACCAGATTGAATCGGTTTAAACCGGTTCAAACCGGATAAAACCAGATTGAAACGGTTTAAACCGGATTGAACCGGCTTCAACCAGATAAAACCGGAATGAACTGGTTTAAACCGGTTTAAACCGGAAAAAACGGATTGAACCGTTTTAAAGCGGATAAAACCGGATTGAACTGGTTTAAACCTGTTTAAACCAGATAAAAACCGATAGAACCGGTTTAAACCGGTTTAAACCAGATAAAACCGGTATGAACCAGCTTAAACTGGTTTAAACTGGATAGAACTGGTTTAAACCGTTATCCGGTTTAAACCGGATAAAAGTGGCATGAACCGGCTCAAACCGGTTTAAACCGGATAAAACCAGATTGAAACGGTTTAAACCGGATTGAACCGGCTTCAACCAGATAAAACAGGAATGAACTGGTTTAAACCGGTTTAAACCGGAAAAAACGGATTGAACCGTTTTAAAGCGGATAAAACCGGATAGAACCAGTTTAAACCGGTTTAAACCGGATAAAACCGGATTGAACCGGTTTAAACCGGTTTAAACCGGATAAAACCGGATTGAACCAGCTTAAACCGGTTTAAACAGGATACAACCGGATTGAAATGGTTTATACCGGTTTAAAGCGGATAAAACCGGTTTAAACGGGATAAAACCAAATTGAACCAGTTTAAACTGGATAATACCAGACTAAACCGGTTTAAGCCGGATTAAACCGGACTGAACCGGTTTAAATCGGTTTAAACCGTATAAAACCGGATTAAACCGGTTTAAACTGGATAAACCGGATTGAATCGGTTAAAACCGGTTTAAACCGGATAAAACCGGATAGAACCGGTATAAACCGGATAGAACCCGATTGAACCACTTTAAACCGGATAAAACCGGATTGATCCGGTTTAAACCGGTTTAAACCGGATAAAACCGGATTGAACCGGTTTAAACTGGTTTAAACCAGATAGAACCGGATAGAACCGGTTTAAACCGGATAGAACCGGATTGAACTGGGTTAAACCGGATAAAACTGGATTGAACCGGCTTAAACTGGTTTAAACCGGATAAAACCGGATTTAACCGGTTCAAACCGGTTTAAACCGGATAAAACCGGAATGAACTGGTTTAAACCGGTTTAAAACGGATAGAACCGGATAGAAACAGTTTAAACCGGATAAAACCGGATTGAACTGGATTAAACCGGTTTAAAACGGATAAAACCGGTTTAAACCGGATAAAACCAAATTGAACCATTTTAAACCGGATAAAACCAGACTGAACCGGTTTAAACCGGTTTAAACCGGATAAAACCAGACTGAACCGATTTAAACTGGATAAAACCGGATTGAACCGGTTTAATACGGTTTCAACTGGATAGAACTGGTTTAAATCGGATAAAACCTGATTGAACCGGTTTAAACCGGTTTCAAATGTATAGAACCGGATAGAACCGGTTTAAACCGGATAAAACAGGATTGAACTGGTTTAAAGCGGATAAAGCCGGATTGAACCGGTTTAAACCGGTTTCAACCGGGTAAAACGAGATTGAACCGGTTTAAACCGGATAAATCCGGAATGAACTGGTTTAAACCGGAAAAAACTGGATTGAACCGGTTTAAATCGTTTTAAATCGGATAAATCCGGAATGAACTTGTTTAAAACGGTTTAAACTGGATAGAACTGCATAGAACCGATTTAAACCGGATAAAACCGGATTGAACCGGTTCAAACCGGATAATACCGGAATGAACTGGTTTAAACCGGATAAAAACGGATTGAAGCGGTTTAAACTGGTTTAAATCTGATAAAACCGGATCGATCCGGCTTAAACTGGTTTAAACCGGATAAAACTGGTTTAAACTGGATAAAACCGATTGAACCTGTTTAAACCGTTTTAAACTGGATAAAACCAGATTGAACCGGTTTAAACTGGATAAAAACGGATAGAACCGGTTTAAACCGGTTTAAACCAGATTGAACTGGATAGAATCGGTTTAAACCGGATAAAACCGGATTGAACAGGTTTAAACCGGATAAAAACGGATTGAACAGGTTTAAACCGGATAAAAACGGATTGAACCGGTTTAAACCGGCTTAACCGGATAAAACCGGATTGAACCGGATCAAACCGGTTTAAACCGGTTAGAACAGGTTTAAACCGGATAAAATCGGATTGAACCGGTTTAAACAGGATAAAACCGGATAGAACCGGTTCTAACCGGCATAAACCGGATTGAACTGGGTAGAACCGGTTTAAACGAGATAAAACCGGATTAAACCGGTTTAAACTGGATAAACCGGATTGAATCGGTTAAAACCGGTTTAAACCGGATAAAACCGGATAGAACCGGTATAAACCGGATAGAACCCGATTGAACCACTTTAAACCGGATAAAACCGGATTGATCCGGTTTAAACCGGTTTAAACCGGATAAAACCGGATTGAACCGGTTTAAACTGGTTTAAACCAGATAGAACCGGATAGAACCGGTTTAAACCGGATAGAACCGGATTGAACTGGGTTAAACCGGATAAAACTGGATTGAACCGGCTTAAACTGGTTTAAACCGGATAAAACCGGATTTAACCGGTTCAAACCAGTTTAAACCGGATAAAACCGGAATGAACTGGTTTAAACCGGTTTAAAACGGATAGAACCGGATAGAAACAGTTTAAACCGGATAAAACCGGATTGAACTGGATTAAACCGGTTTAAAACGGATAAAACCGGTTTAAACCGGATAAAACCAAATTGAACCATTTTAAACCGGATAAAACCAGACTGAACCGGTTTAAACCGGTTTAAACCGGATAAAACCAGACTGAACCGATTTAAACTGGATAAAACCGGATTGAACCGGTTTAATACGGTTTCAACCGGATAGAACTGGTTTAAATCGGATAAAACCTGATTGAACCGGTTTAAACCGGTTTCAAATGTATAGAACCGGATAGAACCGGTTTAAAACGGATAAAACAGGATTGAACTGGTTTAAAGCGGATAAAGCCGGATTGAACCGGTTTAAACCGGTTTCAACCGGGTAAAACGAGATTGAACCGGTTTAAACCGGATAAATCCGGAATGAACTGGTTTAAACCGGAAAAAACTGGATTGAACCGGTTTAAACCGTTTTAAATCGGATAAATCCGGAATGAACTGGTTTAAACCGGTTTAAACTGGATAGAACTGCATAGAACCGATTTAAACCGGATAAAACCGGATTGAACCGGTTCAAACCGGATAATACCGGAATGAACTGGTTTAAACTGGATAAAAACGGATTGAAGCGGTTTAAACTGGTTTAAATCTGATAAAACCGGATCGATCCGGCTTAAACTGGTTTAAACCGGATAAAACTGGTTTAAACTGGATAAAACCGATTGAACCTGTTTAAACCGTTTTAAACTGGATAAAACCAGATTGAACCGGTTTAAACTGGATAAAAACGGATAGAACCGGTTTAAACCGGTTTAAACCAGATTGAACTGGATAGAATCGGTTTAAACCGGATAAAACCGGATTGAACAGGTTTAAACCGGATAAAAACGGATTGAACAGGTTTAAACCGGATAAAAACGGATTGAACCGGTTTAAACCGGCTTAACCGGATAAAACCGGATTGAACCGGATCAAACCGGTTTAAACCGGTTAGAACAGGTTTAAACCGGATAAAATCGGATTGAACCGGTTTAAACAGGATAAAACCGGATAGAACCGGTTCTAACCGGCATAAACCGGATTGAACTGGGTAGAACCGGTTTAAACGAGATAAAACCGGATTGAACTGGTTTAAACCGGTTTAAACAGGATAGAACTGGATAGAACCGGTTTAAACCGGATAAAACCGGATTGAACCAGTTTAAAGTGGTTTAAACCGGATAAAACCAGATTGAACCGGTCTGAAACCGGATAAAACCGGATAGAACCTGTTTAAACCGGATAAAACTATATTGAACCGGTTTAAACCGGTTTAAACAGGATAGAACCCGTTTAAACCAGATAAAACCGGATTGAACCGTTTTAAACCGGCTCAAATCGGATAAAAACGGATTGAAGCGGTTTAAACTGGTTTAAACCGGATAAAACCAGATAGAACCGGGTTAAACCGGTTTAAATCGGATAAAACCGGATTGACCCGGTTTCAACCGGTTTAAACTGGATAAAAACGGATTGAACCGGTTTAAAACGGTTTAAACCGGATAAAAACGGTTTAAACCGGATAAAACCAAATTGAACCAGTTTAAACCGGATAAAACCAGATTGAACCGGTTTAAACCAGATAAAACCGGATTGAACCATTTTAAACCGGTTTAAAACAAATAGAACCGGATAGAACCGGTTTAAACCGGATAAGACCTGATTGAAACGGTTTGAACCGGTTTAAACCGGATAAAACCGGATTGAACTGGTTTAAACTGGTTTCAACCGGATAGAACCGGATAGAACCTGTTTAAACTGTATAAAACCGGATTGAACCGGCTTAAACCGGTTTAAACCGGATAAAACCGGATTGAACCGGTTCAAACCGGTTTAAACCGGATAAAACCGGAATGAACTGGTTTAAACCGGTTTAAAACGGATAGAACCGGATAGAAACGGTATAAACTGGATAAAACCGGATTGAACCGGTGTAAACCGGTTGAAACTGGATAAAAACGGATTGAAAGGGTTTAAACCGGTATAAACTGGATAAAACCGGAATGAACCGGCTTAAACGGGTCTAAACCGGATAAAACGCGATTGAACAGGCTTAAACTGGTATAAAGAGCATAGAACCGGTTTAAACCGGATAAAACTGTATTGAACCGGTTTAAACCGGTTTAAAACGGATAAAACCAGACTGAACCGGTTTAAACCGGATAAAACCGGATTGAACCGGTTTAAACCAGTTTCAACTGTATAGAACCGGATAGAACCGGTTTAAACCGGATAAAACAGGATTGAACTGGTTTAAACCGGATAAAACAGGATTGAACAGGTTTAAACTGCTTCAAACCGGATAGAACCGGTTTAAACTGGATAAAACCGGATTGAACCGGCTTAAACCGGTTTAAACCGGATAAAACCGGATTGAACCGGTTCAAACCGGTTTAAAACGGATAGAACCGGATACAAACGGTTTAAACCGGATAAAACCGGATTGAACTGGATTAAACCGGTTTAAAACGGATAAAACCGATTTAAACCGGATAAAACCAAATAGAACCATTTTTAACCGGATAAAACCAGATTGAACCGGTTTAAAATGGATAAAACCGGATTGAACCAGTTTAAACCAGTTTAAACCAGATAGAAATGGATAGAACTGGTTTAAACCGGATAAAACCGGATTGAACCGGTTTGAACTGGTCTAAACCGGATAAAACCGTATTGAACTGGTTTCAACCGGTTTAAACCGGATAAAACAAGATTGAACCAGTTTAAACCGGATAAAACCGGATTGAACCAGCTTAAACTGGTTTAAACTGGATAAAACTGGATTGAACCGGTTTAAACCGGTTTAAAACGGATAAAACCAGATTGAACCGGTTTAAAATGGATAAAACCGGATTGAACCAGTTTAAACCGGTTTAAACCAGATAGAAACGGATAGAACCGGTTTAAACCGGATAAAACCGGATTGAAACGGTTTGAACCGCTCTAAACCGGATAGAACCGGTTTCAACCAGTTTAAACCGGATAAAACCGGATTGAACCGGTTTAAACCGGATAAAACCGGATTGAACCGGTTTAAACCGGTTTCAAATGTATAGAACCGGATAGAACCGGTTTAAACTGGATAAAACAGGATTGAACTGGTTTAAACAGGATAAAACAGGATTGAACCGGTTTAAACTGGCTTCAACCGGATAGAAACGGATAGAGCCTGTTTAAACTGGATAAAACCGGATTGAACCGGCTTAAACCGGTTTAAACTGGATAAAACCGGATTGAACCGGTTCAAACCGGTTTAAACCGGATAGAACCGGATTGAACCAGTTTAAACCATTTTAAACCGGATAAAACCGGATTGAACCAGCTTAACCCGGTTTAAACCGGATAAAACTGGATTGAACCGGTTTAAACCGGATAAAACCGGATTGATCCGGTTTAAACCGGTTTTAACAGGATAAAACAGGATCGAACTGGTTTATACCGGTTTAAACCGGATAAAACCGGATTGAACAGGATTAAACCGGTTTAAAACGGATAAAACCGGTTTAAAACGGATAAAACCAAATTGAACCAGTTTAAACCAGATAAAACCGGATTGAACCAGCTTAAACCGGTTTAAACCGGATAAAACTGGATTGAACCGGTTTAAACCGGATAAAATTGGATTGATCCCGTTTAAACCGTTTTAAACAGGATAAAACCGGATTGAACCGTTTTATACCGGTTTAAACCGGATAAAACCGGTTTAAACGGGATAAAATCAAAATTGAACCAGTTTAAACCGGATAAAACCAGATTGAACCGGTTTAAACCGGATTGAACCGGATTAAACCGGTTTCAACTGGATAGAACCGGACAGAACCGGTTTAAACCGGATAAAACCAGATTGAATCGGTTTAAACCGGTTCAAACCGGATAAAACCAGATTGAAACGGTTTAAACCGGATTGAACCGGCTTCAACCAGATAAAATCGGAATGAACTGGTTTAAACCGGTTTAAACCGGAAAAAACGGATTGAACCGTTTTAAAGCGGATAAAACCGGATTGAACTGGTTTAAACCTGTTTAAACCAGATAAAAACCGATAGAACCGGTTTAAACCGGTTTAAACCAGATAAAACCGGTATGAACCGGCTTAAACTGGTTTAAACTGGATAGAACTGGTTTAAACCGTTATCCGGTTTAAACCGGATAAAAGTGGCATGAACCGGCTCAAACCGGTTTAAACCGGATAGAACCAGTTTAAACCGGTTTAAACCGGATAAAACCGGATTGAACCGGTTTAAACCAGTTTAAACCGGATAAAACCGGATTGAACCAGCTTAAACCGGTTTAAACGGGATAAAACCAAATTGAACCAGTTTGAACTGGAAAATACCAGACTGAACCGGTTTAAGCCGGATTAAACCGGACTGAACCGGTTTAAATCGGTTTAAACCGTATAAAACCGGATTAAACCGGTTTAAACTGGATAAACCGGATTGAATCGGTTAAAACCGGTTTAAACCGGATAAAACCAGATAGAACCGGTATAAACCGGATAGAACCCGATTGAACCAGTTTAAACCGGATAAAACCGGATTGATCCGGTTTAAACCGGTTTAAACCGGATAAAAACGGATTGAACCGGTTTAAACCGGTTTAAACCAGATAGAACCGGATAGAACCGGTTTAAACCGGATAGAACCGGATAGAACCGGTTTAAACCGGATAAAACCGGATTAAACGGGTTTAAACCGGTTTAAAGCGGATAAAACCGGATTGAACCGGTTAAAAACGGATCAAACCGGATTGAACCGGTTGAAACCTGTTTCAACCGGATAGAACCGGATAGAACCGGTTTAAACTGGATAAAACCGGATTGAACTGTTTTAACCGGTTAAAACATGATAGAACAGGATAGAACCGGTTTAAACCGATTTAAACAGGATAGAACCGGATAGAACCGGTTTAAACGAGATAAAACCGGATTGAACCGTTTTAAACCGGATAAAACCGGATTGAACCGGTTCAAACTGGTTGAAACCGGATAAAACCGGATAGAAACGGATAGAACCGGTTTAAACCGGATAAAACCGGATTAAACAGGTTTAAACCGGATAAAAACGGATTGAACCGGTTTAAACCGGTTTAAACCGGATAAAACCGGATTGAACCGGTTCAAAACGGTTTAAACCGGATAGAACAGGTTTAAACCGGATAAAATCAGACTGAACCGGTTTAAACCGGATAAAACCGGATAGAACCGGTTCTAACAGGTTTAAACCGGATTGAAATGGGTAGAACCGGTTTAAACCAGATAAAACCAGATTGAACGGGTTTAAACTGGTTTAAACAGGATAGAACCGGATAGAACCGTTTTAAAGCGGATAAAACAGGATTGAACCAGTTTAAAGTAGTTTAAACAAGATAAAACCAGATTGAACCGGTCTAAAACCGGATAAAAATGGATAGAACCGGTTTAAACCGGATGAAACCATATTGAACCGGTTTAAACCAGTTTAAACAGGATAGAACCGGATAGAACCGGTTTAAACTGGATAAAACCAGATTGAACCAGTTTGAACCCGTATAAACCGGATAAAACTGGATTGAACCGGTTTAAACCGGCTAAAATCGGATAAAAACGGATTGAAGCGGTTTAAACTGATTTAAACCGGATAAAAACGGATTGAACTGGTTTAAACCGGTTTAAACCGGATAATACCGGTTTAAACCGGATAAAACCAAATTGAACCAGTTTAAACCGGATAAAACCAGACTGAACCAGTTTAAACCGGATAAAACCGGATTGAACCGGTTCAAACCGGTTTAAACCGGATAGAAGAGGTTTAAACCAGATAAAACCGGATTGAACCAGTTTAAAGTGGTTTAAACCGGATAAAACCAGATTGAACCGGTCTAAAACCGGATAAAACCGGATAGAACCGGTTTAAACCGGATAAAACCATATTGAACCGGTTTAAACAGGATAGAACCGGTTTAAACTGGATAAAACCGGATTGAACCGGTTTAAACCCGTTTAAAACGGATAAAACCGGATTGAACCGTTTTAAACCGGCTTAAATCGGATAAAAACGGATTGAAACGGTTTAAACTGGTTTAAACTGGATAAAAACGGATTGAACCGGTTTGAACCGGTGTAAAGCGGATAAAAGCGGTTTAAACCGGATAAAACCAAATTGAAACAGTTTAAACCGGATAAAACCAGATTGAACCGGTTTAAACCAGATAAAACCGGATTGAACCAGTTTAAACTGGTTTAAACCAAATAGAACAGGATAGAACCGGTTTAAACTGGATAAAACCGGACTGAACCGGGTTAAACCGGTTTAAACCATATAAAACCGGATTGAACCAGCTTAAACCGGTTTAAACCGGATAAAACCGGAATGAACTGGTTTAAACCGGTTTAAAAAAGATAGAACCGGATAGAAACGGTTTAAACCGGATAAAACAAGATTGAACCATTTTAAACCGGATAAAACCGGATTGAACCAGCTGAAACTGGTTTAAACCGGATTGAACCGGCTTAAACCGGGTTAAACCGGATAAAAACGGAGTGAACCGGTTTGAACTGATCTAAACAGGATAGAACCGGTGTCAACCAGTTTAAATCGGATAAAACAAGATTGAACCAGTTTAAACCGGATAAAACCGGATTGAACCGGCTTAAACCGGGTTAAACCGGATAAAAACGGATTGAACCGGTTTAAACCGCTTTAAACCTGTTTAAACCGGATAGAACTGGGCTAAACCTGTTTAAACCGGATAAAACCAGATAGAACCGGTTTAAACCGGATAAAACCGGATTGAACAGGTTTAAACCGGAGAAAAACGGATTGAACCGGTTTAAACCGGTTTAAACCGGATAGAATCGGATAGAACCGGTTTTAACCGGATAGAATCGGATAGAACCGGTTTAAACCGGATAAAACCGGATTGAACAGGTTTAAACCGGATAAAAACGGATTGAACCGGTTTAAACCGGTTTAAACCGGATAAAACCGGATTGAACCGGTTCAAAACGGTTTAAACCGGATAGAACAGGTTTAAACCGGATAAAATCAGACTGAACCGGTTTAAACCGGATAAAACCGGATAGAACCGGTTCTAACCGGTTTAAACCGGATTGAAATGGGTAGAACCGGTTTAAACCAGATAAAACCAGATTGAACGGGTTTAAACCGGTTTAAACAGGATAGAACCGGATAGAACCGTTTTAAAGCGGATAAAACAGGATTGAACCAGTATAAAGTGGTTTAAACAAGATAAAACCAGATTGAACCGGTCTAAAACCGGATAAAAATGGATAGAACCGGTTTAAACCGGATGAAAGCATATTGAACCGGTTTAAACCAGTTTAAACAGGATAGAACCGGATAGAACCGGTTTAAACTGGATAAAACCGGATTGAACCGGTTTGAACCCGTATAAACCGGATAAAACCGGATTGAACTGGTTTAAACCGGCTAAAATCGGATAAAAACGGATTGAAGCGGTTTAAACTGATTTAAACCGGATAAAAACGGATTGAACTGGTTTAAACCGGTTTAAACCGGATAATACCGGTTTAAACCGGATAAAACCAAATTGAACCAGTTTAAACCGGATAAAACCAGATTGAACCAGTTTAAACCGGATAAAACCGGATTGATCCGGTTTAAACTGGTTTAAACCAAATAGAACAGGATAGAACCGGTTTAAACTGGATAAAACCGGATTGAACCGGGTTAAACCGGTTTAAACCATATAAAACCGGATTGAACCAGCTTAAACCAGTTTAAACCGGATAAAACCGGAATGAACTGGTTTAAACCGGTTTAAAAAAGATAGAACCGGATAGAAACGGTTTAAACCGGATAAAACCGGATTGAACTGGTGTAAACCGGTTGAAACCGGATAAAAACGGATTGAAAGGGTTTAAACCGGTTTAAACTGGATAAAACTGGAATGAACCGGCTTAAACAGGTCTAAACCGGATAAAACCCGATTGAACAGGCTTAAACTGGTATAAACAGCATAGAACCGGTTTAAACCGGATAAAACCGGATTGAACCGGTTCAAACCGGTTTAAATCGGATAAAACCGGAATGAACTGGTTTAAACCGGTTTAAAACGGATAGAACCGGATAGAAACGGTTTATACCGGATAAAACCGGATTGAACTGGATTAAACCGGTTTAAAACGGATAAAACCGGTTTAAACCGGATAAAACCAAATTGAACCAGTTTAAACTGGATAAAACCAGATTGAACCGGTTTAAAACGGATAAAACAAGATTGAACCGGTTTAAACCAGATAAAACCGGATTGAAACAGTTTAAACTGGTTTAAACCAAATAGAACAGGATAGAACCGGTTTAAACTGGATAAAACCGGATTGAACCGGCTTAAACAGGTTTAAACCATATAAAACCGGATTGAAAGAGCTTAAACCGGTTTAAACCGGATAAAACCGGAATGAACTGGTTTAAACCGGTTTAAAAAAGATAGAACCGGATAGAAACGGTTTAAACCGGATAAAACCGGATTGAACTGGTGTAAACCGGTTGAAACCAGATAAAAACGGATTGAAAGGGTTTAAACCGGTTTAAACTGGATAAAACTGGAATGAACCGGCTTAAACAGGTCTAAACCGGATAAAACCTGATTGAACAGGCTTAAACTGGTATAAACAGCATAGAACCGGTTTAAACCGGATAAAACCGGATTGAACCGGTTCAAACCGGTTTAAATCGTATAAAACCGGAATGAACTGGTTTAAACCGGTTTAAAACGGATAGAACCGGATAGAAACGGTTTATACCGGATAAAACCGGATTGAACTGGATTAAACCGGTTTAAAATGGATAAAACCGGTTTAAACCGGATAAAACCAAATTGAACCAGTTTAAACCGGATAAAGCCAGATTGAACCGGTTTAAAACGGATAAGACAAGACTGAACCGGTTTAAAGCGGATAAAACCGGATTGAACTGGATTAAACCGGTTTAAAACGGATAAAACCAGATTGAACCAGTTTAAACCGGTTTAAACCAGATAGAAATGGATAGAACTGGTTTAAACCGGATAAAACCGGATTGAAACGGTTTGAACAAACCAGATAAAACCGGATTGAACTGGATTCAACCGGTTTAAACCGGATAAAACAAGATTGAACCGGTTTAAACCGGATAAAACCGGATTGAACCAGCTGAAACCGGTTTAAACCGGATTGAACCGGCTTAAACTGGGTTAAACCGGATAAAAACGGATTGAACCGGTTTGAACTGATCTAAACAGGATAGAACCGGTTTCAACCAGTTTAAACCGGATAAAACAAGATTGAACCAGTTTAAACCGGATAAAACCGGATTGAACCGGCTTAAACCGGGTTAAACCGGATAAAAACGGATTGAACCGGTTTAAACCGGATAAAATGGGATTGAACCGGTTTAAACCGCTTTAAACCTGTTTAAACCGGATAGAACTGGGCTAAACCTGTTTAAACCGGATAAAACCAGATAGAACCGGTTTAAACCGGATAAAACCGGATTGAACAGGTTTAAACCGGAGAAAAACGGATTGAACCGGTTTAAACCGGTTTAAACCGGATAGAATCGGATAGAACCGGTTTTAACCGGATAGAAACGGATAGAACCGGTTTAAACCGGATAAAACCGGATTAAACAGGTTTAAACCGGATAAAAACGGATTGAACCGGTTTAAACCGGTTTAAACCGGATAAAACCGGATTGAACCGGTTCAAAACGGTTTAAACCGGATAGAACAGGTTTAAACCGGATAAAATCAGACTGAACCGGTTTAAACCGGATAAAACCGGATAGAACCGGTTCTAACAGGTTTAAACCAGATTGAAATGGGTAGAACCGGTTTAAACCAGATAAAACCAGATTGAACGGGTTTAAACTGGTTTAAACAGGATAGAACCGGATAGAACCGTTTTAAAGCGGATAAAACAGGATTGAACCAGTTTAAAGTGGTTTAAACAAGATAAAACCAGATTGAACCGGTCTAAAATCGGATAAAAATGGATAGAACCGGTTTAAACCGGATGAAACCATATTGAACCGGTTTAAACCAGTTTAAACAGGATAGAACCGGATAGAACCGGTTTAAACTGGATAAAACCAGATTGAACCGGTTTGAACCCGTATAAACCGGATAAAACTGGATTGAACCGGTTTAAACCGGCTAAAATCGGATAAAAACGGATTGAAGCGGTTTAAACTGATTTAAACCGGATAAAAACGGATTGAACTGGTTTAAACCGGTTTAAACCGGATAATACCGGTTTAAACCGGATAAAACCAAATTGAACCAGTTTAAACCGGATAAAACCAGATTGAACCAGTTTAAACCGGATAAAACCGGATTGAACCGGTTCAAACCGGTTTAAACCGGATAGAAGAGGTTTAAACCAGATAAAACCGGATTGAACCAGTTTAAAGTGGTTTAAACCGGATAAAACCAGATTGAACCGGTCTAAAACCGGATAAAACCGGATAGAACCGGTTTAAACCGGATAAAACCATATTGAACCGGTTTAAACAGGATAGAACCGGTTTAAACTGGATAAAACCGGATTGAACCGGTTTAAACCCGTTTAAAACGGATAAAACCGGATTGAACCGTTTTAAACCGGCTTAAATCGGATAAAAACGGATTGAAACGGTTTAAACTGGTTTAAACTGGATAAAAACGGATTGAACCGGTTTGAACCGGTGTAAAGCGGATAAAAGCGGTTTAAACCGGATAAAACCAAATTGAAACAGTTTAAACCGGATAAAACCAGATTGAACCGGTTTAAACCAGATAAAACCGGATTGAACCAGTTTAAACTGGTTTAAACCAAATAGAACAGGATAGAACCGGTTTAAACTGGATAAAACCGGACTGAACCGGGTTAAACCGGTTTAAACCATATAAAACCGGATTGAACCAGCTTAAACCGGTTTAAACCGGATAAAACCGGAATGAACTGGTTTAAACCGGTTTAAAAAAGATAGAACCGGATAGAAACGGTTTAAACCGGATAAAACCGGATTGAACTGGTGTAAACCGGTTGAAACCGGATAAAAACGGATTGAAAGGGTTTAAACCGGTTTAAACTGGATAAAACTGGAATGAACGGGCTTAAACAGGTCTAAACCGGATAAAACCCGATTGAACAGGCTTAAACTGGTATAAACAGCATAGAACCGGTTTAAACCGGATAAAACCGGATTGAACCGGTTCAAACCGGTTTAAATCGGATAAAACCGGAATGAACTGGTTTAAACCGGTTTAAAACGGATAGAACCGGATAGAAACGGTTTATACCGGATAAAACCGGATTGAACTGGATTAAACCGATTTAAAACGGATAAAACCGGTTTAAACCGGATAAAACCAAATTGAATCAGTTTAAACCAGATAAAACCAGATTGAACCGGTTTAAAACGGATAAAACAAGATTGAACCGGTTTAAACCAGATAAAACCGGATTGAAACAGTTTAAACTGGTTTAAACCAAATAGAACAGGATAGAACCGGTTTAAACTGGATAAAACCGGATTGAACCGGCTTAAACAGGTTTAAACCGTATAAAACCGGATTGAAACAGCTTAAATCGGTTTAAACCGGATAAAACCGATATGAACTGGTTTAAACCGGTTTAAAAAAGATAGAACCGGATAGAAACGGTTTAAACCGCATAAAACCGGATTGAACTGGTGTAAACCGGTTGAAACCAGATAAAAACTGATTGAAAGGGTTTAAACCGGTTTAAACTGGATAAAACTGGAATGAACCGGTTTAAACCGGATAAAACCGGATTGAACCGGCTTAAACCGGTTTAAACCGGATAAAACCGGATTGAACTGGTTTAAACCGGTTTAAACCGGATAGAACCGGGCTAAACCGGTTTAAACCGGATAAAATCGGATAGAACCGGTTTAAACTGGATAAAACCGGATTGAACAGGTTTAAACCGGATAAAAACGGATTGAACCGGTTTAAACCGGTTTAAACCGGATAAAACCGGATTGAACCGGTTTAAACTGGTTTCAACCGGATAGAACCGGATAGAACCTGTTTAAACTGTATAAAACCGGATTGAACCGGCTTAAACCGGTTTAAACCGGATAAAACCGGATTGAACCGGTTCAAACCGGTTTAAACCGGATAAAACCGGAATGAACTGGTTTAAACCGGTTTAAAACGGATAGAACCGGATAGAAACGGTATAAACTGGATAAAACCGGATTGAACCGGCTTAAACGGGTCTAAACCGGATAAAACGCGATTGAACAGGCTTAAACTGGTATAAAGAGCATAGAACCGGTTTAAACCGGATAAAACTGTATTGAACCGGTTTAAACCGGTTTAAAACGGATAAAACCAGACTGAACCGGTTTAAACCGGATAAAACCGGATTGAACCGGTTTAAACCAGTTTCAACTGTATAGAACCGGATAGAACCGGTTTAAACCGGATAAAACAGGATTGAACTGGTTTAAACCGGATAAAACAGGATTGAACAGGTTTAAACCGGATAAAACCGGATTGAACCGGTTTAAACCGGATAAAACCGGATTGAACCGGCTTAAACCGGTTTAAACCGGATAAAACCGGATTGAACTGGTTTAAACCGGTTTAAACCGGATAGAACCGGGCTAAACCGGTTTAAACCGGATAAAATCGGATAGAACCGGTTTAAACTGGATAAAACCGGATTGAACAGGTTTAAACCGGATAAAAACGGATTGAACCGGTTTAAACTGGTTTAAACCGGAGAAAACCAGATTGAACAGGTTTAAACCGGACAAAACTGTATTGAACCGGTTCAAACCGGTATAAAGCGGATAAAACCGGATTGAACCGGTTCAAACCGGTTTAAACCGAATAAAACCGGATTGAACCGGTTCAAACCGGTTTAAACCGGATAAAACCGGATTGAACCGGTTCAAACCGGTTTAAACTGGTTAAAACCAAATGGAACCAGTTGAAACCGGATAAAACCATATTGAACCGGTTTAAAATGGATAAAACCAGACTGAACCAGTTTAAACCGGTTTAAACCAGATAGAAATGGATAGAACCGGTTTAAACCGGATAAAATCAGATTGAACCCGTTTGAACCGGTCTAAACCGGATAGAACCGGTTTCAAACAGTTTAAACAGGATAAAACCAGATTGAACCGGTTTAAACCGGATAAAACCGGATTGAACCGGCTTAAACCGGTTTAAACCGGATAAAACCGGATTGAACCGGTTTAAACCGGATAAAATGGGATTGAACCGGTTTAAACCGGTTTAAACCGGATAGAACTGGGCTAAACTGGTTTAAACCGGATAAAACCGGATAGAAACGGTTTAAAACGGATAAAACCGGATTGAATAGGTTTAAACCGGATAAAAACGGATTGAACCGGTTCAAACCGGATAAAACCATATTGAACCGGTTTAAAACGGTTTAAACAGGATAGAACCGGATAGACCTGGTTTAAACTGGATAAAACCGGATTGAACCGGTTTAAACCCGTATAAACCGGATAAAACCGGATTGAACCGGTTTAAACCGGGTAAAATCGGATAAAAATGGATTGAAGCGGTTTAAACCGGATAAAACCAAATTGAAACAGTTTAAACTGGATAAAACCAGATTGAACCGGTTCAAACCAGATAAAACCGGATTGAACCAGTTTAAACTGGTTTAAACCAAATAGAACAGGATAGAACCGGTTTAAACTGGATAAAACCGGATTGAACCGGGTTAAACCGGTTTAAACCATATAAAACCGGATTGAACCAGCTTAAACAAGTTTAAACCGGATAAAACCGGAATGAACTGGTTTAAACCGGTTTAAAAAAGATAGAACCGGATAGAAACGGTTTAAACCGGATAAAACCGGATTGAACTGGTGTAAACCGGTTGAAACCGTATAAAAACGGATTGAAAGGGTTTAAACCGGTTTAAACTGGATAAAACTGGAATGAACCGGCTTAAACAGGTCTAAACCGGATAAAACCCGATTGAACAGGCTTAAACTGGTATGAACAGCATAGAACCGGTTTAAACCGGATAAAACCGGATTGAACCGGTTCAAACCGGTTTAAATCGGATAAAACCGGAATGAACTGGTTTAAACCAGTTTAAAACGGATAGAACCGGATAGAAACGGTTTATACCGGATAAAACCGGATTGAACTGGATTAAACCGGTTTAAAACGGATAAAACCGGTTTAAACCGGATAAAACCAAATTGAACCAGTTTAAACCGGATAAAACCAGATTGAACCGGTTTAAAACGGATAAAACCGGATAGAACCGGTTCTAACAGGTTTAAACCGGATTGAAATGGGTAGAACCGGTTTAAACCAGATAAAACCAGATTGAACGGGTTTAAACTGGTTTAAACAGGATAGAACCGGATAGAACCGTTTTAAAGCGGATAAAACAGGATTGAACCAGTTTAAAGTGGTTTAAACAAGATAAAACCAGATTGAACCGGTCTAAAACCGGATAAAAATGGATAGAACCGGTTTAAACCGGATGAAACCATATTGAACCGGTTTAAACCAGTTTAAACAGGATAGAACCGGATAGAACCGGTTTAAACTGGATAAAACCAGATTGAACCGGTTTGAACCCGTATAAACCGGATAAAACTGGATTGAACCGGTTTAAACCGGCTAAAATCGGATAAAAACGGATTGAAGCGGTTTAAACTGATTTAAACCGGATAAAAACGGATTGAACTGGTTTAAACCGGTTTAAACCGGATAATACCGGTTTAAACCGGATAAAACCAAATTGAACCAGTTTAAACCGGATAAAACCAGACTGAACCAGTTTAAACCGGATAAAACCGGATTGAACCGGTTCAAACCGGTTTAAACCGGATAGAAGAGGTTTAAACCAGATAAAACCGGATTGAACCAGTTTAAAGTGGTTTAAACCGGATAAAACCAGATTGAACCGGTCTAAAACCGGATAAAACCGGATAGAACCGGTTTAAACCGGATAAAACCATATTGAACCGGTTTAAACAGGATAGAACCGGTTTAAACTGGATAAAACCGGATTGAACCGGTTTAAACCCGTTTAAAACGGATAAAACCGGATTGAACCGTTTTAAACCGGCTTAAATCGGATAAAAACGGATTGAAACGGTTTAAACTGGTTTAAACTGGATAAAAACGGATTGAACCGGTTTGAACCGGTGTAAAGCGGATAAAAGCGGTTTAAACCGGATAAAACCAAATTGAAACAGTTTAAACCGGATAAAACCAGATTGAACCGGTTTAAACCAGATAAAACCGGATTGAACCAGTTTAAACTGGTTTAAACCAAATAGAACAGGATAGAACCGGTTTAAACTGGATAAAACCGGACTGAACCGGGTTAAACCGGTTTAAACCATATAAAACCGGATTGAACCAGCTTAAACCGGTTTAAACTGGATAAAACCGGAATGAACTGGTTTAAACCGGTTTAAAAAAGATAGAACCGGATAGAAACGGTTTAAACCGGATAAAACAAGATTGAACCATTTTAAACCGGATAAAACCGGATTGAACCAGCTGAAACTGGTTTAAACCGGATTGAACCGGCTTAAACCGGGTTAAACCGGATAAAAACGGATTGAACCGGTTTGAACTGATCTAAACAGGATAGAACCGGTGTCAACCAGTTTAAATCGGATAAAACAAGATTGAACCAGTTTAAACCGGATAAAACCGGATTGAACCGGCTTAAACCGGGTTAAACCGGATAAAAACGGATTGAACCGGTTTAAACCGCTTTAAACCTGTTTAAACCGGATAGAACTGGGCTAAACCTGTTTAAACCGGATAAAACCAGATAGAACCGGTTTAAACCGGATAAAACCGGATTGAACAGGTTTAAACCGGAGAAAAACGGATTGAACCGGTTTAAACCGGTTTAAACCGGATAGAATCGGATAGAACCGGTTTTAACCGGATAGAATCGGATAGAACCGGTTTAAACCGGATAAAACCGGATTGAACAGGTTTAAACCGGATAAAAACGGATTGAACCGGTTTAAACCGGTTTAAACCGGATAAAACCGGATTGAACCGGTTCAAAACGGTTTAAACCGGATAGAACAGGTTTAAACCGGATAAAATCAGACTGAACCGGTTTAAACCGGATAAAACCGGATAGAACCGGTTCTAACCGGTTTAAACCGGATTGAAATGGGTAGAACCGGTTTAAACCAGATAAAACCAGATTGAACGGGTTTAAACCGGTTTAAACAGGATAGAACCGGATAGAACCGTTTTAAAGCGGATAAAACAGGATTGAACCAGTATAAAGTGGTTTAAACAAGATAAAACCAGATTGAACCGGTCTAAAACCGGATAAAAATGGATAGAACCGGTTTAAACCGGATGAAAGCATATTGAACCGGTTTAAACCAGTTTAAACAGGATAGAACCGGATAGAACCGGTTTAAACTGGATAAAACCGGATTGAACCGGTTTGAACCCGTATAAACCGGATAAAACCGGATTGAACTGGTTTAAACCGGCTAAAATCGGATAAAAACGGATTGAAGCGGTTTAAACTGATTTAAACCGGATAGAAACGGATTGAACTGGTTTAAACCGGTTTAAACCGGATAATACCGGTTTAAACCGGATAAAACCAAATTGAACCAGTTTAAACCGGATAAAACCAGATTGAACCAGTTTAAACCGGATAAAACCGGATTGATCCGGTTTAAACTGGTTTAAACCAAATAGAACAGGATAGAACCGGTTTAAACTGGATAAAACCGGATTGAACCGGGTTAAACCGGTTTTAAACCATATAAAACCGGATTGAACCAGCTTAAACCAGTTTAAACCGGATAAAACCGGAATGAACTGGTTTAAACCGGTTTAAAAAAGATAGAACCGGATAGAAACGGTTTAAACCGGATAAAACCGGATTGAACTGGTGTAAACCGGTTGAAACCGGATAAAAACGGATTGAAAGGGTTTAAACCGGTTTAAACTGGATAAAACTGGAATGAACCGGCTTAAACAGGTCTAAACCGGATAAAACCTGATTGAACAGGCTTAAACTGGTATAAACAGCATAGAACCGGTTTAAACCGGATAAAACCGGATTGAACCGGTTCAAACCGGTTTAAATCGGATAAAACCGGAATGAACTGGTTTAAACCGGTTTAAAACGGATAGAACCGGATAGAAACGGTTTATACCGGATAAAACCGGATTGAACTGGATTAAACCGGTTTAAAATGGATAAAACCGGTTTAAACCGGATAAAACCAAATTGAACCAGTTTAAACCGGATAAAGCCAGATTGAACCGGTTTAAAACGGATAAGACAAGACTGAACCGGTTTAAAGCAGATAAAACCGGATTGAACTGGATTAAACCGGTTTAAAACGGATAAAACCAGATTGAACCAGTTTAAACCGGTTTAAACCAGATAGAAATGGATAGAACTGGTTTAAACCGGATAAAACCGGATTGAAACGGTTTGAACAAACCAGATAAAACCGGATTGAACTGGATTCAACCGGTTTAAACCGGATAAAACAAGATTGAACCGGTTTAAACCGGATAAAACCGGATTGAACCAGCTGAAACCGGTTTAAACCGGATTGAACCGGCTTAAACTGGGTTAAACCGGATAAAAACGGATTGAACCGGTTTGAACTGATCTAAACAGGATAGAACCGGTTTCAACCAGTTTAAACCGGATAAAACAAGATTGAACCAGTTTAAACCGGATAAAACCGGATTGAACCGGCTTAAACCGGGTTAAACCGGATAAAAACGGATTGAACCGGTTTAAACCGGATAAAATGGGATTGAACCGGTTTAAACCGCTTTAAACCTGTTTAAACCGGATAGAACTGGGCTAAACCTGTTTAAACCGGATAAAACCAGATAGAACCGGTTTAAACCGGATAAAACCGGATTGAACAGGTTTAAACCGGAGAAAAACGGATTGAACCGGTTTAAACCGGTTTAAACCGGATAGAATCGGATAGAACCGGTTTTAACCGGATAGAAACGGATAGAACCGGTTTAAACCGGATAAAACCGGATTAAACAGGTTTAAACCGGATAAAAACGGATTGAACCGGTTTAAACCGGTTTAAACCGGATAAAACCGGATTGAACCGGTTCAAAACGGTTTAAACCGGATAGAACAGGTTTAAACCGGATAAAATCAGACTGAACCGGTTTAAACCGGATAAAACCGGATAGAACCGGTTCTAACAGGTTTAAACCAGATTGAAATGGGTAGAACCGGTTTAAACCAGATAAAACCAGATTGAACGGGTTTAAACTGGTTTAAACAGGATAGAACCGGATAGAACCGTTTTAAAGCGGATAAAACAGGATTGAACCAGTTTAAAGTGGTTTAAACAAGATAAAACCAGATTGAACCGGTCTAAAATCGGATAAAAATGGATAGAACCGGTTTAAACCGGATGAAACCATATTGAACCGGTTTAAACCAGTTTAAACAGGATAGAACCGGATAGAACCGGTTTAAACTGGATAAAACCAGATTGAACCGGTTTGAACCCGTATAAACCGGATAAAACTGGATTGAACCGGTTTAAACCGGCTAAAATCGGATAAAAACGGATTGAAGCGGTTTAAACTGATTTAAACCGGATAAAAACGGATTGAACTGGTTTAAACCGGTTTAAACCGGATAATACCGGTTTAAACCGGATAAAACCAAATTGAACCAGTTTAAACCGGATAAAACCAGATTGAACCAGTTTAAACCGGATAAAACCGGATTGAACCGGTTCAAACCGGTTTAAACCGGATAGAAGAGGTTTAAACCAGATAAAACCGGATTGAACCAGTTTAAAGTGGTTTAAACCGGATAAAACCAGATTGAACCGGTCTAAAACCGGATAAAACCGGATAGAACCGGTTTAAACCGGATAAAACCATATTGAACCGGTTTAAACAGGATAGAACCGGTTTTAAACTGGATAAAACCGGATTGAACCGGTTTAAACCCGTTTAAAACGGATAAAACCGGATTGAACCGTTTTAAACCGGCTTAAATCGGATAAAAACGGATTGAAACGGTTTAAACTGGTTTAAACTGGATAAAAACGGATTGAACCGGTTTGAACCGGTGTAAAGCGGATAAAAGCGGTTTAAACCGGATAAAACCAAATTGAAACAGTTTAAACCGGATAAAACCAGATTGAACCGGTTTAAACCAGATAAAACCGGATTGAACCAGTTTAAACTGGTTTAAACCAAATAGAACAGGATAGAACCGGTTTAAACTGGATAAAACCGGACTGAACCGGGTTAAACCAGTTTAAACCATATAAAACCGGATTGAACCAGCTTAAACCGGTTTAAACCGGATAAAACCGGAATGAACTGGTTTAAACCGGTTTAAAAAAGATAGAACCGGATAGAAACGGTTTAAACCGGATAAAACCGGATTGAACTGGTGTAAACCGGTTGAAACCGGATAAAAACGGATTGAAAGGGTTTAAACCGGTTTAAACTGGATAAAACTGGAATGAACCGGCTTAAACAGGTCTAAACCGGATAAAACCCGATTGAACAGGCTTAAACTGGTATAAACAGCATAGAACCGGTTTAAACCGGATAAAACCGGATTGAACCGGTTCAAACCGGTTTAAATCGGATAAAACCGGAATGAACTGGTTTAAACCGGTTTAAAACGGATAGAACCGGATAGAAACGGTTTATACCGGATAAAACCGGATTGAACTGGATTAAACCGATTTAAAACGGATAAAACCGGTTTAAACCGGATAAAACCAAATTGAATCAGTTTAAACCAGATAAAACCAGATTGAACCGGTTTAAAACGGATAAAACAAGATTGAACCGGTTTAAACCAGATAAAACCGGATTGAAACAGTTTAAACTGGTTTAAACCAAATAGAACAGGATAGAACCGGTTTAAACTGGATAAAACCGGATTGAACCGGCTTAAACAGGTTTAAACCGTATAAAACCGGATTGAAACAGCTTAAATCGGTTTAAACCGGATAAAACCGATATGAACTGGTTTAAACCGGTTTAAAAAAGATAGAACCGGATAGAAACGGTTTAAACCGCATAAAACCGGATTGAACTGGTGTAAACCGGTTGAAACCAGATAAAAACTGATTGAAAGGGTTTAAACCGGTTTAAACTGGATAAAACTGGAATGAACCGGCTTAAACAGGTCTAAACCGGATAAAACCCGATTGAACAGGCTTAAACTGGTATAAACAGCATAGAACCGGTTTAAACCGGATAAAACCGGATTGAACCGGTTTAAACCGGATAAAACCGGATTGAACCGGCTTAAACCGGTTTAAACCGGATAAAACCGGATTGAACTGGTTTAAACCGGTTTAAACCGGATAGAACCGGGCTAAACCGGTTTAAACCGGATAAAATCGGATAGAACCGGTTTAAACTGGATAAAACCGGATTGAACAGGTTTAAACCGGATAAAAACGGATTGAACCGGTTTAAACCGGTTTAAACCGGAGAAAACCAGATTGAACAGGTTTAAACCGGACAAAACTGTATTGAACCGGTTCAAACCGGTATAAAGCGGATAAAACCGGATTGAACCGGTTCAAACCGGTTTAAACCGAATAAAACCGGATTGAACCGGTTCAAACCGGTTTAAACCGGATAAAACCGGATTGAACCGGTTCAAACCGGTTTAAACTGGTTAAAACCAAATGGAACCAGTTGAAACCGGATAAAACCATATTGAACCGGTTTAAAATGGATAAAACCAGACTGAACCAGTTTAAACCGGTTTAAACCAGATAGAAATGGATAGAACCGGTTTAAACCGGATGAAATCGGATTGAACCCGTTTGAACCGGTCTAAACCGGATAGAACCGGTTTCAAACAGTTTAAACAGGATAAAACCAGATTGAACCGGTTTAAACCGGATAAAACCGGATTGAACCGGCTTAAACCGGTTTAAACCGGATAAAACCGGATTGAACCGGTTTAAACCGGATTAAAATGGGATTGAACCGGTTCAAACCGGATAAAACCATATTGAACCGGTTTAAAACGGTTTTAAACAGGATAGAACCGGATAGATCTGGTTTAAACTGGATAAAACCGGATTGAACCGGTTTAAACCGGTTTAAAAAAGATAGAACCGGACAGAAACGGTTTTAAACCGGATAAAACCGGATTGAACTGGTGTAAACCGGTTGAAACCAGATAAAAACGGATTGAAAGGGTTTAAACCGGTTTAAACTGGATAAAACTGGAATGAACCGGCTTAAACAGGTCTAAACCGGATAAAACCTGATTGAACAGGCTTAAACTGGTATAAACAGCATAGAACCGGGTTAAACCGGATAAAACCGGATTGAACCGGTTCAAACCGGTTTAAATCGGATAAAACCGGATTGAACTGGATTAAACCGGTTTAAAATGGATAAAACCGGTTTAAACCGGATAAAACCAAATTGAACCAGTTTAAACCGGATAAAGCCAGATTGAACAGGTTTAAAACGGATAAGACAAGACTGAACCGGTTTAAAGCAGATAAAACCGGATTGAACTGGATTAAACCGGTTTAAAACGGATAAAACCAGATTGAACCAGTTTAAACCGGTTTAAACCAGATAGAAATGGATAGAACTGGTTTAAACCGGATAAAACCGGATTGAAACGGTTTGAACAAACCAGATAAAACCGGATTGAACTGGATTCAACCGGTTTTAAACCGGATAAAACAAGATTGAACCGGTTTAAACCGGATAAAACCGGATTGAACCAGCTGAAACCGGTTTAAACCGGATTGAACCGGCTTAAACTGGGTTAAACCGGATAAAAACGGATTGAACCGGTGTGAACTGATCTAAACAGGATAGAACCGGTTTCAACCAGTTTAAACCGGATAAAACAAGATTGAACCAGTTTAAACCGGATAAAACCGGATTGAACCGGCTTAAACCGGGTTAAACCGGATAAAAACGGATTGAACCGGTTTAAACCGGATAAAATGGGATATTTGAAACCGGTTTAAACCGCTTTAAACCTGTTTAAACCGGATAGAACTGGGCTAAACCTGTTTAAACCGGATAAAACCAGATAGAACCGGTTTAAACCGGATAAAACCGGATTGAACAGGTTTAAACCGGAGAAAAACGGATTGAACCGGTTTAAACCGGTTTAAACCGGATAGAATCGGATAGAACCGGTTTTAACCGGATAGAAACGGATAGAACCGGTTTAAACCGGATAAAACCGGATTAAACAGGTTTAAACCGGATAAAAACGGATTGAACCGGTTTAAACCGGTTTAAACCGGATAAAACCGGATTGAACCGGTTCAAAACGGTTTAAACCGGATAGAACAGGTTTAAACCGGATAAAATCAGACTGAACCGGTTTAAACCGGATAAAACCGGATAGAACCGGTTCTAACCGGTTTAAACCGGATTGAAATGGGTAGAACCGGTTTAAACCAGATAAAACCAGATTGAACGGGTTTAAACCGGTTTAAACAGGATAGAACCGGATAGAACCGTTTTAAAGCGGATAAAACAGGATTGAACCAGTTTAAACTGGTTTAAACAAGATAAAATCAGATTGAACCGGTCTAAAACCGGATAAAAATGGATAGAACTGGTTTAAACCGGATGAAACCATATTGAACCGGTTTAAACCAGTTTAAACAGGATAGAACCGGATAGAACCGGTTTAAACTGGATAAAACCAGATTGAACCGGTTTGAACCCGTATAAACCGGATAAAACCGGATTGTACCGGTTTAAACCGCCTAAAATCGGATAAAAACGGATTGAAGTGGTTTAAACTGATTTAAACCGGATAAAAACGGATTGAACTGGTTTAAACCGGTTTAAACCGGATAATACCGGTTTAAACCGGATAAAACCAAATTGAAACAGTTTAAACCGGATAAAACCAGATTGAACCAGTTTAAACCGGATAAAACCGGATTGATCCGGTTTAAACCGTTTTAAACCGGATAAAAACGGATTGAACCGGTTTGAACCGGTGTAAACCGGATAAAAGCGGTTTAAACCGGATAAAACCAAATTGAAACAGTTTAAACTGGATAAAACCAGACTGAACCGGTTCAAACCAGATAAAACCGGATTGAACCAGTTTAAACTGGTTTAAACCAAATAGAACAGGATAGAACCGGTTTAAACTGGATAAAACCGGATTGAACCGGGTTAAACCGGTTTAAAGCATATAAAACCGGATTGAACCAGCTTAAACCAGTTTAAACCGGATAAAACCGGAATGAACTGGTTTAAACCGGTTTAAAAAAGATAGAACCGGATAGAAACGGTTTAAACCGGATAAAACCGGATTGAACTGGTGTAAACCGGTTGAAACCGGATAAAAACGGATTGAAAGGGTTTAAACCGGTTTAAACTGGATAAAACTGGAATGAACCGGCTTAAACAGGTCTAAACCGGATAAAACCCGATTGAACAGGCTTAAACTGGTATAAACAGCATAGAACCGGTTTAAACCGGATAAAACCGGATTGAACCGGTTCAAACCGGTTTAAATCGGATAAAACCGGAATGAACTGGTTTAAACCGGTTTAAAACGGATAGAACCGGATAGAAACGGTTTATACCGGATAAAACCGGATTGAACTGGATTAAACCGGTTTAAAACGGATAAAACCGGTTTAAACCGGATAAAACCAAATTGAACCAGTTTAAACCGGATAAAACCAGATTGAACCGGTTTAAAACGGATAAAACAAGATTGAACCGGTTTAAACCAGATAAAACCGGATTGAAACAGTTTAAACTGGTTTAAACCAAATAGAACAGGATAGAACCGGTTTAAACTGGATAAAACCGGATTGAACCGGCTTAAACAGGTTTAAACCGTATAAAACCGGATTGAAACAGCTTAAACCGGTTTTAAACCGGATAAAACCGGAATGAACTGGTTTAAACCGGTTTAAAAAAGATAGAACCGGATAGAAACGGTTTAAACCGGATAAAACCGGATTGAACTGGTGTAAACCGGTTGAAACCAGATAAAAACGGATTGAAAGGGTTTAAACCGGTTTAAACTGGATAAAACTGGAATGAACCGGCTTAAACAGGTCTAAACCGGATAAAACCTGATTGAACAGGCTTAAACTGGTATAAACAGCATAGAACCGGTTTAAACCGGATAAAACCGGATTGAACCGGTTCAAACCGGTTTAAATCGGATAAAACCGGAATGAACTGGTTTAAACCGGTTTAAAACGGATAGAACCGGATAGAAACGGTTTATACCGGATAAAACCGGATTGAACTGGATTAAACCGGTTTAAAATGGATAAAACCGGTTTAAACCGGATAAAATCAAATTGAACCAGTTTAAACCGGATAAAGCCAGATTGAACCGGTTTAAAACGGATAAGACAAGACTGAACCGGTTTAAAGCAGATAAAACCGGATTGAACTGGATTAAACCGGTTTAAAACGGATAAAACCAGATTGAACCAGTTTAAAACCGGTTTAAACCAGATAGAAATGGATAGAACTGGTTTAAACCGGATAAAACCGGATTGAACTGGATTCAACCGGTTTAAACCGGATAAAACAAGATTGAACCGGTTTAAACCGGATAAAACCGGATTGAACCAGCTGAAACCGGTTTAAACCGGATTGAACCGGCTTAAACTGGGTTAAACCGGATAAAAACGGATTGAACCGGTTTGAACTGATCTAAACAGGATAGAACCGGTTTCAACCAGTTTAAACCGGATAAAACAAGATTGAACCAGTTTAAACCGGATAAAACCGGATTGAACCGGCTTAAACCGGGTTAAACCGGATAAAAACGGATTGAACCGGTTTAAACCGGATAAAATGGGATTGAACCGGTTTTAAACCGCTTTAAACCTGTTTAAACCGGATAGAACTGGGCTAAACCTGTTTAAACCGGATAAAACCAGATAGAACCGGTTTAAACCGGATAAAACCGGATTGAACAGGTTTAAACCGGAGAAAAACGGATTGAACCGGTTTAAACCGGTTTAAACCGGATAGAATCGGATAGAACCGGTTTTAACCGGATAGAAACGGATAGAACCGGTTTAAACTGGATAAAACCGGATTAAACAGGTTTAAACCGGATAAAAACGGATTGAACCGGTTTAAACCGGTTTAAACCGGATAAAACCGGATTGAACCGGTTCAAAACGGTTTAAACCGGATAGAACAGGTTTAAACCGGATAAAATCAGACTGAACCGGTTTAAACCGGATAAAACCGGATAGAACCGGTTCTAACCGGTTTAAACCGGATTGAAATGGGTAGAACCGGTTTAAACCAGATAAAACCAGATTGAACGGGTTTAAACCGGTTTAAACAGGATAGAACCGGATAGAACCGTTTTAAAGCGGATAAAACAGGATTGAACCAGTTTAAAGTGGTTTAAACAAGATAAAACCAGATTGAACCGGTCTAAAACCGGATAAAAATGGATAGAACCGGTTTAAACCGGATGAAACCATATTGAACCGGTTTAAACCAGTTTAAACAGGATAGAACCGGATAGAACCGGTTTAAACTGGATAAAACCAGATTGAACCGGTTTGAACCTGTATAAACCGGATAAAACCGGATTGAACCGGTTTAAACCGGCTAAAATCGGATAAAAACGGATTGAAGCGGTTTAAACTGATTTAAACCGGATAAAAACGGATTGAACTGGTTTAAACCGGTTTAAACCGGATAATACCGGTTTAAACCGGATAATACCGGTTTAAACCGGATAAAACCAAATTGAACCAGTTTAAACCGGATAAAACCAGATTGAACCAGTTTAAACCGGATAAAACTGGATTGAACCGGTTCAAACCGGTTTAAACCGGATAGAAGAGGTTTAAACCAGATAAAACCGGATTGAACCAGTTTAAAGTGGTTTAAACCGGATAAAACCAGATTGAACCGGTCTAAAACCGGATAAAACCGGATAGAACCGGTTTAAAACCGGATAAAACCATATTGAACCGGTTTAAACAGGATAGAACCGGTTTAAACTGGATAAAACCGGATTGAACCGGTTTAAACCCGTTTAAAACGGATAAAACCGGATTGAACCGTTTTAAACCGGCTTAAATCGGATAAAAACGGATTGAAACGGTTTAAACTGGTTTAAACTGGATAAAAACGGATTGAACCGGTTTGAACCGGTGTAAACCGGATAAAAGCGGTTTAAACCGGATAAAACCAAATTGAAACAGTTTAAACCGGATAAAACCAGATTGAACCGGTTTAAACCAGATAAAACCGGATTGAACCGGTTTAATACGGTTTCAACCGGATAGAACTGGTTTAAACCGGATAAAACCTGATTGAACCGGTTTAAACCGGTTTCAAATGTATAGAACCGGATAGAACCGGTTTAAACCGGATAAAACAGGATTGACCTGGTTTAAACAGGATAAAACAGGATTGAACCGGTTTAAACTGGCTTCAACCGGATAGAAACGGATAGAGCCTGTTTAAACTGGATAAAACCGGATTGAACCGGCTTAAACCGGTTTAAACTGGATAAAACCGGATTGAACCGGTTCAAACCGGTTTAAACCGGATAGAACCAGTTTAAACCCGTTTAAACCGGATAAAACCGGATTGAACCAGTTTAAACCATTTTAAACCGTATAAAACCGGATTGAACCAGCTTAACCCGGTTTAAACCGGATAAAACTGGATTGAAACGGTTTAAACCGGATAAAACCGGATTGATCCGGTTTAAAACCGGTTTAAACAGGATAAAACAGGATTGAACTGGTTTATACCGTTTTAAACCGGATAAAAACCGGTTTAAATGGGATAAAACCAAATTGAACCAGTTTAAACTGGATAATACCAGACTGAACCGGTTTAAGCCGGATAAAACCGGACTGAACCGGTTTAAATCGGTTTAAACCGTATAAAACCGGATTGAACCGGATTAAACCGGTTTAAACTGGATAAACAGGGTTAAATCGGTTAAAACCGGTTTAAACCGGATAAAACCGGATAGAACTGGTATAAACCGGATAAAACCGGATTGAACCAGTTTAAACCGGATAAAACCTGATTGATCCGGTTTAAACCGGTTTAAACCGGATAAAACCAGATTGAACCGGTTTAAACCGGCTTAAACCAGATAGAACCGGATAGAACCGGTTTAAAACGGATAGAACCGGATAGAAACGGTTTAAACCGGATAAAACCGGATCGAACCGGTGTAAACCGTTTGAAACCGGATAAAAATGGATTGAAAGGGTTTAAGCCGGTTTAAACTGGATTAAACTGGAATGAACAGGCTTAAACAGGTCAATACTGGGTAAAACCCGATTGAACAGGCTTAAACTGGTATAAAAAGCATAGAACCGGTTTAAACCGGATAAAACCGAATTGAACTGGTTTAAACCGGTTTAAACCGGATAAAACCAGACTGAACCGGTTTAAACCGGATAAAACCGGATTGAACCGGTTTAATACGGTTTCAACCGGATAGAACTGGTTTAAACCGGATAAAACCTGATTGAACCGGTTTAAACCGGTTTCAAATGTATAGAACCGGATAGAACCGGTTTAAACCGGATAAAACAGGATTGAACTGGTTTAAACCGGATAAAACCGGATTGAACCGGTTTAAACTGGTTTCAACCGGATAGAACCGGATAGAACCGGTTTAAAATGGATAAAACCGGATTGAACCGGCTTAAACCGGTTTATATCAGATAAAACCGGATTGAACTGGTTCAAACCGGTTTAAACCGGATAAAACCAGATTGAACTGGGTTAAACCGGATAAAACTGGATTGAACCGGCTTAAACCGGTTTAAACCGGATAAAACCGGATTTAACCGGTTCAAACCGGTTTAAACCGGATAAAACCGGAATGAACTGGTTTAAACCGGTTTAAAACGGATAGAAGAGGATAGAAACGGTTTAAACCGGATAAAACCGGATTGAACTGGATTAAACCGGTTTAAAATGGATAAAACCGGTTTAAACCGGATAAAACCAAATTGAACCAGTTTAAACCGGATAAAACCAGATTGAACCGGTTTAAAACGGATATAACTGGATTGAACCGGTATAAATATGTTTAAACCAGATCAAAACCGATTGAACCGGTTTAAACCGGTTTAAACCAGATAAAACCGGTATGAACCGGCTTAAACCGGTTTCAACTGGATAGAACCGGTTTAAACCGTTATCCGGTTTAAACCAGATAAAACCGGCATGAACCGGCGGAAACCGGTTTAAACCGGATAGAACCGGTTTAAACCCGTTTAAACCGGATAAAACCGGATTGAACTGGTTTAAACCGGTTTAAACCGGATAAAACTGGATTGAACCGGCTTAAACCGGTTTAAACCGGATAAAACTGGATTGAACCGGTTTAAACCGGATAAAATCGGATTGATCCGGTTTAAACCGTTTTAAACAGGATAAAACCGGATTGAACTGTTTTATACCGGTTTAAACCGGATAAAAACGGTTTAAAAAGGATAAAACCAAATTGAACCAGTTTAAACCGGATAATACCAGATTGAACCGGTTTAAGCCGGATAAAACCGGACTGAACCGGTTTAAATCGGTTTAAACCGTACAAAAACGGATTGAACCGGATTAAACCGGTTTAAACTGGATAAACCGGATTGAATCGGATAAAACCGGTTTAAACCGGATAAAACCAGATTGAACCGGTTTAAACCGGATTGAACCGGATTAAACCGGTTTCAACCGGATAGAACCGGATAGAACCGGTTTAAACCGGATAAAAGCGGATTGAATCGGTTTAAACCGGTTCAAACCGGATAAAACCAGATTGAAACGGTTTAAACCGGATTGAACCGGCTTCAACCAGATAAAACCGGAATGAACTGGTTTAAACCGGTTTAAACCGGAAAAAAACGGATTGAACCGTTTTAAAGTGGATAAAACCGGATTGAACTGGTTTAAACCTGTTTAAACCAGATAAAAACCGATAGAACCGGCTTAAACCGGTTTAAACTGGATAGAACCGGTTTAAACCGTTATCCGGTTTAAACCGGATAAAAGCGGCATGAACCGGCTCAAACCGGTGTAAACCGGATAGAACCAGTTTAAACCCGTTTAAACTGGATAAAACCGGATTGAACCGGTTTAAACCGCTTTAAACCGGATAAAACCGGATTGAACCAGCTTAAACCGGTTTAAACCGGATAAAACTGGATGGAACCGGTTTAAACCGGATAAAACCGGATTGATCCAGTTTAAACAGGTTTAAACAGGAAAAAACCGGACTGAACTGGTTTATACCGGTTTAAACCGGATAAAACCGGTTTAAACGGGATAAAACCAAATTGAACCAGTTTAAACTGGATAATACCAGACTGAACCGGTTTAAGCCGGATAAAACCGGACTGAACCGGTTTAAATCGGTTTAAACCGTATAAAACCGGACTGAACCGGATTAAACCGGTTTAAACCGGATAAAACCGGATAGAACCGGTATAAACCGGACAAAACCGGATTGAACCAGTTTAAACCGGATAAAACCGGATTGATCCGGTTTAAACCGGTTTAAACCGGATAAAACCGGTTTGAACCGGTTTAAACCGGTTTAAAACCAGATAGAACCGGATAGAACTGGTTTAAACCGGATCGAACCGGATAGAACCGGTTTAAACCGGATAAAACCGGATTGAACCGGTTTAAACCGGTTTAAAGCGGATAAAACCGGATTGAACCGGTTAAAACCGGATCAAACCGGATTGAACCGGTTTAAACCTGTTTCAACCGGATAGAACCGGATAGAACCGGTTTAAACTGGATAAAACCGGATTGAACTGTTTTAACCGGTTAAAACAAGAGAGAACAGGATAGAACCGGTTTAAACCGATTTAAACAGGATAGAACCGGATAGAACCGGTTTAAACGAGATAAAACCGGATTGAACCGTTTTAAACCGGATAAAACCGGATTGAACCGGTTCAAACTGGTTGAAACCGGATAAAACCGGATTAAACCGTTTTAAAGCGGTTTAAACCAGATAAAACCAGACTGAACCGGTTGAACAGGCTTAAACTGGTATAAAGAGCATAGAACCGGTTTAAACCGCATAAAACTGAATTGAACCGGTTTAAACCGGTTTAAAACTGATAAAACCAGACTGAACCGGTTTAAAACCGGATAAAACCAGATTGAACCGGTTTAAACCAGATAAAACCGGATTGAACTGGTTCAACCAGGTTTAAACCGGATAAAACAGGATTGAACTGGTTTAAACAGGATAAAACAGGATAGAACCTGTTTAAACTGGATAAACCCGGATTGAACCGGCTTAAACCGGTTTAAACTGAATAAAACCGGATTGAACCGTTTCAAACCGGTTTAAACCGGATAGAACCAGTTTAAACCCGTTTAAACCGGATAAAACCGAATTGAACCGGTTTAAAACGTTTTAAACCGGATAAAACCGGATTGAACCAGCTTAACCCGGTTTAAACCGGATAAAACTGGATTGAACCGGTTTAAACCGGATGAAACTGGATTGATCCGGTTTAAACCGGTTTAAACAGGATCAAACAGGAGTGAACTGGTTTATACCGGTTTAAACTGGATAAAACCGGTTTAAAAGGGATAAAACCAAATTGAACCAGTTTAAACTGGATAATACCAGACTGAACCGGTTTAAGCCGGATAAAACCGGACTGAACCGGTTTAAATCGGTTTAAAACCGTATAAAACCGGATTGAACCGGATTAAACCGGTTTAAACTGGATAAACCGGGTTGAATCGGGTAAAACCGGTTTAAACCGGATAAAACCGGATAGAACTGGTATAAACCGGATAAAACCGGATTGAACCAGTTTAAACCGGATAAAACCGGATTGAACCGGTTTAAACCGGTTTAAACCAGATAGAACCGGATAGAACCGGTTTAAAACGGATAGAACCAGATAGAACCGGTTTAAACCGGATAAAACCGGATTGAACCGGTTTAAACCGGTTTAAACCAGATAGAACCGGATAGAACCGGTTTAAAACGGATAGAACCAGATAGAACTGGTTTAAACCGGATAAAACCGGATTGAAACGGTTTAAACCGGTTTAAAGTGGATAAAACCGGATTGAACCGGTTTAAAACGGATCAAACCGGATTGAACCGGTTTAAACCGGATTCAACCGGATAGAACCGGATAGAACCGGTTTAAACTGGATAAAACCGGATTGAACTGTTTTAACCGGTTAAAACACGATAGAACAGGATAGAACCGGTTTAAACCGATTTAAACAGGATAGAACCGGATAGAACCGGTTTAAACGAGATAAAACCAGCTTAAACCGGTTTAAACCGGATAAAACCGGAATGAACTGGTTTAAACCGGTTTAAAAAAGATAGAACCGGATAGAAACGGTTTAAACCGGATAAAACCGGATTGAACTGGTGTAAACCGGTTGAAACCGGATAAAAACGGATTGAAAGGGTTTAAACCGGTTTAAACTGGATCAAACTGGAATGAACGGGCTTAAACAGGTCTAAACCGGATAAAACCCGATTGAACAGGCTTAAACTGGTATAAACAGCATAGAACCGGTTTAAACCGGATAAAACCGGATTGAACCGGTTCAAACCGGTTTAAATCGGATAAAACCGGAATGAACTGGTTTAAACCGGTTTAAAACGGATAGAACCGGATAGAAACGGTTTATACCGGATAAAACCGGATTGAACTGGATTAAACCGATTTAAAACGGATAAAACCGGTTTAAACCAGATAAAACCAAATTGAATCAGTTTAAACCAGATAAAACCAGATTGAACCGGTTTAAAACGGATAAAACAAGATTGAACCGGTTTAAACCAGATAAAACCGGATTGAAACAGTTTAAACTGGTTTAAACCAAATAGAACAGGATAGAACCGGTTTAAACTGGATAAAACCGGATTGAACCGGCTTAAACAGGTTTAAACCGTATAAAACCGGATTGAAACAGCTTAAATCGGTTTTAAACCGGATAAAACCGATATGAACTGGTTTAAACCGGTTTAAAAAAGATAGAACCGGATAGAAACGGTTTAAACCGCATAAAACCGGATTGAACTGGTGTAAACCGTTTGAAACCAGATAAAAACTGATTGAAAGGGTTTAAACCGGTTTAAACTGGATAAAACTGGAATGAACCGGCTTAAACAGGTCTAAACCGGATAAAACCCGATTGAACAGGCTTAAACTGGTATAAACAGCATAGAACCGGTTTAAACCGGATAAAAACGGATTGAACCGGTTTAAACCGGATAAAACCGGATAGAACCGGGCTAAACCGGTTTAAACCGGATAAAATCGGATAGAACCGGTTTAAACTGGATAAAACCGGATTGAACAGGTTTAAACCGGATAAAAACGGATTGAACCGGTTTAAACCGGTTTAAACCGGAGAAAACCAGATTGAACAGGTTTAAACCGGACAAAACTGTATTGAACCGGTTCAAACCGGTTTAAACCGGATAAAACCGGATTGAACCGGTTCAAACCGGTTTAAACTGGTTAAAACCAAATGGAACCAGTTGAAACCGGATAAAACCATATTGAACCGGTTTAAAATGGATAAAACCAGACTGAACCAGTTTAAACCGGTTTAAACCAGATAGAAATGGATAGAACTGGTTTAAACCGGATAAAATCAGACTGAACCGGTTTAAACCGGATAAAACCGGATAGAACCGGTTCTAACCGGTTTAAACCGGATTGAAATGGGTAGAACCGGTTTAAACCAGATAAAACCAGATTGAACGGGTTTAAACCGGTTTTAAACAGGATAGAACCGGATAGAACCGTTTTAAAGCGGATAAAACAGGATTGAACCAGTTTAAACTGGTTTAAACAAGATAAAATCAGATTGAACCGGTCTAAAACCGGATAAAAATGGATAGAACTGGTTTAAACCGGATGAAACCATATTGAACCGGTTTAAACCAGTTTAAACAGGATAGAACCGGATAGAACCGGTTTAAACTGGATAAAACCAGATTGAACCGGTTTGAACCCGTATAAACCGGATAAAACCGGATTGTACCGGTTTAAACCGGCTAAAATCGGATAAAAACGGATTGAAGTGGTTTAAACTGATTTAAACCGGATAAAAACGGATTGAACTGGTTTAAACCGGTTTAAACCGGATAATACCGGTTTAAACCGGATAAAACCAAATTGAACCAGTTTAAACCGGATAAAACCAGATTGAACCAGTTTAAACCGGATAAAACCGGATTGATCCGGTTTAAACCGTTTTAAACCGGATAAAAACGGATTGAACCGGTTTGAACCGGTGTAAACCGGATAAAAGCGGTTTAAACCGGATAAAACCAAATTGAAACAGTTTAAACTGGATAAAACCAGACTGAACCGGTTCAAACCAGATAAAACCGGATTGAACCAGTTTAAACTGGTTTAAACCAAATAGAACAGGATAGAACCGGTTTAAACTGGATAAAACCGGATTGAACCGGGTTAAACCGGTTTAAACCATATAAAACCGGATTGAACCAGCTTAAACCAGTTTAAACCGGATAAAACCGGAATGAACTGGTTTAAACCGGTTTAAAAAAGATAGAACCGGATAGAAACGGTTTAAACCGGATAAAACCGGATTGAACTGGTGTAAACCGGTTGAAACCGGATAAAAACGGATTGAAAGGGTTTAAACCGGTTTAAACTGGATAAAACTGGAATGAACCGGCTTAAACAGGTCTAAACCGGATAAAACCCGATTGAACAGGCTTAAACTGGTATAAACAGCATAGAACCGGTTTAAACCGGATAAAACCGGATTGAACCGGTTCAAACCGGTTTAAATCGGATAAAACCGGAATGAACTGGTTTAAACCGGTTTAAAACGGATAGAACCGGATAGAAACGGTTTATACCGGATAAAACCGGATTGAACTGGATTAAACCGGTTTAAAACGGATAAAACCGGTTTAAACCGGATAAAACCAAATTGAACCAGTTTAAACCGGATAAAACCAGATTGAACCGGTTTAAAACGGATAAAACAAGATTGAACCGGTTTAAACCAGATAAAACCGGATTGAAACAGTTTAAACTGGTTTAAACCAAATAGAACAGGATAGAACCGGTTTAAACTGGATAAAACCGGATTGAACCGGCTTAAACAGGTTTAAACCGTATAAAACCGGATTGAAACAGCTTAAACCGGTTTAAACCGGATAAAACCGGAATGAACTGGTTTAAACCGGTTTAAAAAAGATAGAACCGGATAGAAACGGTTTAAACCGGATAAAACCGGATTGAACTGGTGTAAACCGGTTGAAACCAGATAAAAACGGATTGAAAGGGTTTAAACCGGTTTAAACTGGATAAAACTGGAATGAACCGGCTTAAACAGGTCTAAACCGGATAAAACCTGATTGAACAGGCTTAAACTGGTATAAACAGCATAGAACCGGTTTAAACCGGATAAAACCGGATTGAACCGGTTCAAACCGGTTTAAATCGGATAAAACCGGAATGAACTGGTTTAAACCGGTTTAAAACGGATAGAACCGGATAGAAACGGTTTATACCGGATAAAACCGGATTGAACTGGATTAAACCGGTTTAAAATGGATAAAACCGGTTTAAACCGGATAAAACCAAATTGAACCAGTTTAAACCAGATAAAGCCAGATTGAACCGGTTTAAAACGGATAAGACAAGACTGAACCGGTTTAAAGCAGATAAAACCGGATTGAACTGGATTAAACCGGTTTAAAACGGATAAAACCAGATTGAACCAGTTTAAACCGGTTTAAACCAGATAGAAATGGATAGAACTGGTTTAAACCGGATAAAACCGGATTGAAACGGTTTGAACAAACCAGATAAAACCGGATTGAACTGGATTCAACCGGTTTAAACCGGATAAAACAAGATTGAACCAGTTTAAACCGGATAAAACCGGATTGAACCAGCTGAAACCGGTTTAAACCGGATTGAACCGGCTTAAACCGGGTTAAACCGGATAAAAACGGATTGAACCGGTTTGAACTGATCTAATCAGGATAGAACTGGTTTCAACCAGTTTAAATCGGATAAAACAAGATTGAACCAGTTTAAACCTGATAAAACCGGATTGAACCGGCTTAAACCGGGTTAAACCGGATAAAAACGGATTGAACCGGTTTAAACCGCTTTAAACCTGTTTAAACCGGATAGAACTGGGCTAAACCTGTTTAAACCGGATAAAACCAGATAGAACCGGTTTAAACCGGATAAAACCGGATTGAACAGGTTTAAACCGGAGAAAAACGGATTGAACCGGTTTAAACCGGTTTAAACCGGATAAAACCGGATTGAACCGGTTCAAAACGGTTTAAACCGGATAGAACAGGTTTAAACCGGATAAAATCAGACTGAACCGGTTTAAACCGGATAAAACCGGATAGAACCGGTTCTAACCGGTTTAAACCGGATTGAAATGGGTAGAACCGGTTTAAACCAGATAAAACCAGATTGAACGGGTTTAAACCGGTTTAAACAGGATAGAACCGGATAGAACCGTTTTAAAGCGGATAAAACAGGATTGAACCAGTTTAAAGTGGTTTAAACAGGATAAAACCAGATTGAACCGGTCTAAAACCGGATAAAAATGGATAGAACCGGTTTAAACCGGATGAAACCATATTGAACCGGTTTAAACCAGTTTAAACAGGATAGAACCGGATAGAACCGGTTTAAACTGGATAAAACCGGATTGAACCGGTTTGAACCCGTATAAACCGGATAAAACCGGATTGAACCGGTTTAAACCGGCTAAAATCGGATAAAAACGGATTGAAGCGGTTTAAACTGATTTAAACCGGATAAAAACGGATTGAACTGGTTTAAACCGGTTTAAACCGGATAATACTGGTTTAAACCGGATAAAACCAAATTGAACCAGTTTAAACCGGAGAAAACCAGATTGAACCAGTTTAAACCGGATAAAACCGGATTGATCCGGTTTAAACCGTTTTAAACCGGATAAAAACGGATTGAACCGGTTTGAACCGGTGTAAACCGGATAAAAGCGGTTTAAACCGGATAAAACCAAATTGAAACAGTTTAAACTGGATAAAACCAGATTGAACCGGTTCAAACCAGATAAAACCGGATTGAACCAGTTTAAACTGGTTTAAACCAAATAGAACAGGATAGAACCGGTTTAAACTGGATAAAACCGGATTGAACCGGGTTAAACCGGTTTAAACCATATAAAACCGGATTGAACCAGCTTAAACCAGTTTAAACCGGATAAAACCGGAATGAACTGGTTTAAACCGGTTTAAAAAAGATAGAACCGGATAGAAATGGTTTACACCGGATAAAACCGGATTGAACTGGTGTAAACCGGTTGAAACCGGATAAAAACGGATTGAAAGGGTTTAAACCGGTTTAAACTGGATAAAACTGGAATGAACCGGCTTAAACAGGTCTAAACCGGATAAAACCCGATTGAACAGGCTTAAACTGGTATAAACAGCATAGAACCGGTTTAAACCGGATAAAACCGGATTGAACCGGTTCAAACCGGTTTAAATCGGATAAAACCGGAATGAACTGGTTTAAACCGGTTTAAAACGGATAGAACCGGATAGAAACGGTTTATACCGGATAAAACCGGATTGAACTGGATTAAACCGGTTTAAAACGGATAAAACCGGTTTAAACCAGATAAAACCAGATTGAACCGGTTTAAAACGGATAAAACAAGATTGAACCGGTTTAAACCAGATAAAACCGGATTGAAACAGTTTAAACTGGTTTAAACCAAATGGAACAGGATAGAACCGGTTTAAACTGGATAAAACCGGATTGAACCGGCTTAAACAGGTTTAAAACGTATAAAACCGGATTGAAACAGCTTAAATCGGTTTAAACCGGATAAAACCGATATGAACTGGTTTAAACCGGTTTAAAAAAGATAGAACCGGATAGAAACGGTTTAAACCGCATAAAACCGGATTGAACTGGTGTAAACCGGTTGAAACCAGATAAAAACTGATTGAAAGGGTTTAAACCGGTTTAAACTGGATAAAACTGGAATGAACCGGCTTAAACAGGTCTAAACCGGATAAAACCCGATTGAACAGGCTTAAACTGGTATAAACAGCATAGAACCGGTTTAAACCGGATAAAAACTGATTGAACCGGTTTAAACCGGATAAAACCGGATAGAACCGGGCTAAACCGGTTTAAACCGGATAAAATCGGATAGAACCGGTTTAAACTGGATAAAACCGGATTGAACAGGTTTAAACCGGATAAAAACGGATTGAACCGGTTTAAACCGGTTTAAACCGGAGAAAACCAGATTGAACAGGTTTAAACCGGACAAAACTGTATTGAACCGGTTCAAACCGGTTTAAACCGGATAAAACCGGATTGAACCGGTTCAAACCGGTTTAAAACTGGTTAAAACCAAATGGAACCAGTTGAAACCGGATAAAACCATATTGAACCGGTTTAAAATGGATAAAACCAGACTGAACCAGTTTAAACCGGTTTAAAGCAGATAGAAATGGATAGAACCGGTTTAAACCGGATAAAATTGGATTGAACCCGTTTGAACCGGTCTAAACCGGATAGAACCGGTTTCAAACAGTTTAAACAGGATAAAACCAGATTGAACCGGTTTAAACCGGATAAAACCGGATTGAACCGGCTTAAACCGGTTTAAACCGGATAAAACCGGATTGAACCGGTTTAAACCGGATAAAATGGGATTGAACCGGTTTAAACTGGTTTAAACCGGATAGAACTGGGCTAAACTGGTTTAAACCGGATAAAACCGGATAGAAACGGTTTAAAACGGATAAAACCGGATTGAATAGGTTTAAACCGGATAAAAACGGATTGAACCGGTTCAAACCGGATAAAACCATATTGAACCGGTTTAAAACGGTTTAAACAGGATAGAACCGGATAGACCTGGTTTAAACTGGATAAAACCGGATTGAACCGGTTTAAAACCCGTATAAACCGGATAAAACCGGATTGAACCGGTTTAAACCGGGTAAAATCGGATAAAAATGGATTGAAGCGGTTTAAACCGGATAAAACCAAATTGAAACAGTTTAAACTGGATAAAACCAGATTGAACCGGTTCAAACCAGATAAAACCGGATTGAACCAGTTTAAACTGGTTTAAACCAAATAGAACAGGATAGAACTGGTTTAAACTGGATAAAACCGGATTGAACCGGGTTAAACCGGTTTAAACCATATAAAACCGGATTGAACCAGCTTAAACCAGTTTAAACCGGATAAAACCGGAATGAACTGGTTTAAACCGGTTTAAAAAAGATAGAACCGGATAGAAACGGTTTAAACCGGATAAAACCGGATTGAACTGGTGTAAACCGGTTGAAACCGGATAAAAACGGATTGAAAGGGTTTAAACCGGTTTAAACTGGATAAAACTGGAATGAACCGGCTTAAACAGGTCTAAACCGGATAAAACCCGATTGAACAGGCTTAAACTGGTATGAACAGCATAGAACCGGTTTAAACCGGATAAAACCGGATT